>NC_138824.1:82833913-83371261 GCF_965183815.1 Platalea leucorodia | reverse complement strand
TGGACAGCTTTCAGAGAACAGAGCTGAAAAGCCTTCAGCATTTGCAAATTTATACTAGTTTAAATGTTGCAACTCAGCAAATGCGGGCGATTTTTCAAAGGGAAAGAAAAAGGTGTGCCTTCAAACCCTGGGTGAGTTCTCTGCTCTTGAAAAACTCCGAGTTCCTACTCCAAAGCAGGAAGATGCCTGCTGACACTGCTGAAAGAAATCACTTATAAAACTGTTTGAACTTAGTAGAGCAATCTGTTGTCTTCTAATTTCAGTCCAGAAAATGGCCAGACCACTTTTACTGAAAATTCCTTCCCCCCGGGGTCTCCACCCTCCTCCCCCCAAAAAAAAATACCAAGCCTAAACACCTAATCAGCCTACAAACATTCAGCAGGTACACTGAAGTTAGATGTAAACAGCAGCAGGGTAACAATACAATATCCATGTCAGTCGTAAAGCTGCAATAGGCCCTGGATTTTGCACTATCCATTACCCTTTTCCTAGGATTACTCTTCCACTAGGTTTCTGTATGACTCTCCTCTTATTTTGGTACTGAGCATCTCAATATTAGTCAGTGGAGTTAAGGTGCTGTATTTAATGTATATGGTCTAATGATATTTGGAACTTAGTTAAAAAATCAGCTTGTATTTCTTTAAATACAAGCCCCAGTTTACTTAATATATCTGTGCACGCGTTCCGCATTCTAGTATACTGGCTATAAAGTCCAGTTTGAACTAACATTATATTACATGACTGTCACTCATGATTACGCAGTCCCTTTTGCCCTTTGCTTTTCACAAGCATTAATCTCTAGAACTGTACAGAGAAAGGAAGTCCTGAAAAACCTTTGATGGTTTTCCACACATTTCTAAAAAATCTTGCAAAAAGAGTTATGAATATCTATTACAATCACATATTTAAATGGCTCTATAACATCTTTATCCATAATTAAATACTGCATAGCACCGAATGAATAAGAAATTGCTGAGCATACTGGAAATTCTGTATGACTTCTTTTGCTGTTCTAAAGCTCCCTTTTTGCTTTGCCGTGGAAGAGAGTTATTGAGATCTGCAAGCAGCTGGTTCACTTCACACCACAGAGGAATACATCAGCCCTGACTAGCAAAGCAGAAGATGGACTGTACTGTATGAGGAAGGCTGGAATTGAGCTAAGTCATGTTAAATTAATGGGTAAAGCTTTCAGAAATACCATTTTATACATGAAGCTCTGCTACTTTCACAAGTTGCCCAAAGCAAAACTCCTTAGTTGAATTATTCACTGAGGGCAGAGCAAATTCTTTTCTCCCCTGAGAACTGATTTTCTAACTCGTGTCGAGGATGTATATTCTTCAGCCACGGCACTCTCCTCCATGCTGGATGAGGTTGGATTGATGCTCTGTAGCTCCTGCGTTCCCTGGTAAACTTGCCAGGACAATCTTGACAGTGTGAGGCCAACTGATTTTCCAGCTGCTATTCTCTTGGCTGATCTGCATTTGCTAGGAGACACCAGATTTGCACAACTTGTCATCAGCTTTTCCCAGACTGCTGCTAGATATAGCATCATTCATGCTTATTAATCTTTGCGAACCAAACAAATTCAAACAGGAGGAAGGTGCCAACCTCTCCCCAGAGCATCAGTTAGCGCTGAAAGCAAGTAAGGTGGACACCCAGTGGCACAGGTTGAGAAAGATTCAAGGCACCTAGCATGTGCTGGATGTGAGCTGTAACCTCAATGAACAATATCCATAGCCACACTTCTCCTTTTTAATGTTTACCATAATGACACCTCTAGTTTTCAGGAAGCCTCCAGGAACTCTGCTGGTCAACCCAACTTCTTGCAAGTGTCATGGAGCAAAACTGGCCAAAAAGTCTCTTCTTGAGGCAGTAGTATATCACCAACCAGAGAGGCCCTGGTGCCTTCTCCCTGTTGGGGCTTGGTTCCTCGAGCGCACCTTGCACAGAGCTCTGTAGGGCACAAAACCTCCCTATGTGGGGCCAAGACTGGTGGCAGTCATTAATTTGTCACCTGTAGTCTTGGCAATGCATTGTGGATATAATCAGGTATCAGCACTGTAAATCTTTTTTCATAGCACAGGCTTTATGAAGCTCCGTAGCAATCCTGAAAATATGAAAAGCAAGAAGGCTCTTGAAGCAAGAAAAGATCTGCTTGGTAATGGCTGCAACATCAGTGCACGTGCAGAGGAGCTGCCAGGACTGGGACGTGTCCCATTTAAAGCCTTTGTAGCTTGAACATCAGAACGCAATTCCAAGGACGGGGAGAGGAAGATGGGTCCCTCTGCTCAGGAGGGAAGATCCATAAGTGATCACAGGCAGGTGGGATAGAAGAGCTCGGTGATACTAAAGCTGTGCTGAAGAATTGAAGAAAAGGTGGGAAGGGCATCCTGCACACTGACAAGACAGGTAAGGAGAAGACTAGATGTTGGACAAAAAGAGAAAATACAGTCACAAAGGATACTCCTCAGTATAGGGGGACTAGACTGTCAGTCCCTCTTGTTATCTGAGATGTGGGAGCAGCTCTAATTGCTAGACATCATAGAGAATTGTGCTTCATAGATTTATTTTTCTCTTTCTTTTATGTGTTTCTAATTCCAATTTCTGTAATCAAATGACATAATCATTTTCTTTTCTAGAATAAACTTGCTGGTTTGTTCTTAAATTTATCTGTTATCAAGACTAAGTCCCTCCTTACAGATATTAGGCAGTGACCAACCAGTAAGCCACAGCTTCAGGAACCCCACATGATATGAAGGGAGTTATACGAATAAAAATAAACCTTCATTCTGTTTCTTAGGGGAAGAGGCAGACACAGAAAAACTGCATGTGTACCTACAAATGAGTGGAGCTCTTAGAAACCCTGATGTCCTCTAATTATCATTGCTGCCGTTTCTAGTGTGACTTCTAGACAAATATCACTTGATGAATAGCACTTTATTTCTACATAACCTTTCTACAAAACCCTTTTTACTTATGTCATTTTTCATATCATCCCTATTTTGTCTCCAGCTATGCTGGCAAGATGCAAGTTTGCCTGATTTTCAGAAAGTTGATTGAGAAATATTTCAGTCATGATGCTGACAACAAATTGATTTAATAATCGAACACTAATTTAAAAGAAAATAAGTAGCTTCAGTCAACTAGACAAGTTCATCACTGTAACAGACAGGTTTTTTTTACCTCAATTCATAATTTTAGTGTATAGAATCTTCTAATAAGAGATATTTTAAAACAACTGGACCTTATGCCTTCAATAGTTTCACTGAGTAACTCAGGAAGATGCCATGCAGGTGTCCACTGAGAAATGATAATTATTTTCTGAGGTCTCTCTGTTAACCTCTCAGGCTTCATCCAGGGATTTGGAAGCATATGGAAAAGCCCTCAGCAAAAATAGTTCAGACTTGGCAAGCTTTCTTCAACGGCAGCCTGTGAAAGAACCTATTAGGGAATTTAATGATGGACTACAAGAGTTCATCAGCCACAAATTATATCAGTCCAAAAGCTGGCAGAGGTTCCAGTTAATGTATTAAAATACTTTCGCCCTCATGAGTGGATCATGGGGCCAGGGCATAGAAGAATAGTGAGCAATATAATATCTACTCTTACTGAGCAACCTTTGCACAGCTATTGGGTTTGAAGTGTTAGCTGTCAACGCTGTTTGTATTCTTCCTAAATTGACTGACTTGACCTCAAAAACTCCTACTAATTGGGATAAATGCGGGAAGAAAGGCTGATGTGGGAAAGGTGTTTTGGAAGTAGGTTACAGCTTCTTGTCAGGCTGAAAGGAAAATGCTGTTTCCACAAACTCTCAGCAACACTAATGTGATGATCGCCTTTCCCCAGCGTTGGGCTGTCCAGTCCCCTGCCCCACTGCAGCACACTGCGCTCTCGGTTGTGCCAAACAAGAAGTTCAGTGCTGGGGAAAATATAACCCTTCTTCTCATTTTTGACCTGGGTCGTTTCAGTGATCCAGCCACAGCTCAGCCCCCATGAAGACCTTGGTTGGCAGAGCTGAGGGGAACAAACACAGGGACAGCAAGGGCCGGGCTGGGCAGGAAGAAAGCTGAGGGGGTGGCACTCTTCAACGAGGCTTGGTGTTAGCAGCAGTGTCGGTCAATAGGAGCAGGTCTCTAGAGTGCAACAGTTGGTGCTGAGGACCTGATGCCTATGCTATACCCATCCTACATGGGATGTATACCCAGCTCTAGCCCAGCCTTGTAAACCGAACACCCATCTATGGCTGTGATGCATTCGTTGTGCCCCTGAAGCACCTCCACCCCTTCAGTTTTCCCAAGGAAATCCAGTCCCTGCAACCCTGCTCTGGGATCACCAAACCGACGTGCAGAGGGAGTGTCTGGGCTGGGACATTTGCTTCAAAAGCTCACCCTGAGCTGAACTAATGCACAACTGTGGGTGCTCTCTGCAGTGCTGCCATAGCCCCATTCAGCCTCAGCCGCTGCCAGCAGGGTGGACAGAATTGCAGACGGAGGGTCTCAGCACGGCCGCAACACTGTTGTATCCATGCTAGTGGCCTCCTGGGCTTGGGTCCAGGACCACGAGTGGCCTCTGAAGCCTCTCAGCTGCACTAGCTGCAGAACCAGGTAGGCGTTGATCAATTTAAACTTTTCACTACTGTTCTCCTCTTGATTTTATCATGCAGCTTCCAGAGGGCTCCTATCACCTTGCTTATCTTCCTTGGCCAAAAGTAGTCCTTCTTGATCTCCACAGCTCACAAACCAGGTCTCCTGCAGCTGGCAGCAAGGGGGGTCAGGAATGCTTCACAAACAAAGCAATCCAATGCACTTTTTTCTCTTGCCCAACCATCCTACAATGGGAACCCCACCTCTCCCATGCAGGCATTGGGCAGGGTCCATAATCACTGTGGGTGGAAGAAAGGAGGATACATCAGTATTGTGTATGTCCTCCATCTTAAGGGACAGAGTGATAACTCACCCTCCCTGCTAACAGCAGGTGGGGGAAATGTATTCTTGCACGGTAGTCTTTGTTTGTCCTATTAGATTTAGGTATCCACATAACCTATCCAGCTCACTCACTTCCAAGACTGGAGAATGAGAAAGGCCCTGGTACAGATTCGGAGACTGGATTCCACAGCTGCTGGTTCTATAAAAAGCCTGAGGACAGGTGTGTGGCATAATTAATTAGTCTTCTTTTTATTTTTGCATAGGACACATAAATGACAAACAGATAAACTAAAATGCCTTTTGTTTTTGTAAAAATGCATTGCAGAGCAGAGCTATTCTGCTTTCATTGTCACAATTTGGACACTGTGCAATTCCTACGCTACAGCTACTTGGGAGCTTCTATAGCATTACCAAGCAAATTTACTGAGATTACAACTTTTACAATGGATGACCGGAGAATTAATAAAGATGACGCATTTAATTTATGTGCTTGACAGGAATACACTATTTAGGTCTATTTAAAATTAGAAAAGGAGCCTGAGACTTTCTTTACCTCAATTTTACTTCATGGTTTATTGTAAGAAATAAATTCTACTGTTCAATTATTTACAAGCCTAATGGTGTTGCTTTCCTTTAATTGCTGAATATAGATAATATTTTATTTACAGATAAATATATATTAAGTTTATTCAGGAGTTAGGGGAGAGCAATAATTAAATACACACAAAATATCTGAATAACTGCAAATTAAAGAAATTAATAATAACCAAAGAGATAAAATTGTTTATATTACTAGAAAAATTATCTCCTATTTGTGACTAAATTCTGCCAATAATATATTACTGCTGTCCTCATATTTTGTTCTACGAAATTAACTTGTCACTTCTGCAGTAATCCTTTATGAAAGATGTATTAAGGTCATGTCACAATTTCTAAGTAATTTCTAAGTATTTCACAAAGGCAATGATTAAGTGTTAGAAACTAAAAAAGAATCTGACTACAGGATTACTTTATAAGTGATGTTTTTGGCCACTGGATCTGAGCGTGTTGGAGCCTGTTAAATATTAACAGACAAGTGCTAGGAAAGGATTAGCTTGGACCATGAGCAGGTACGACGAGAGGCAATCCCTTCTTGCTGGGTCTGAGTAGAACTGACAGTGCAATATTTTTCGATACCTCTGAGGTGAAAGCAGGAAAGTGGATGTCTATCTGATATTCTAAATGGACAGATATTTTTGTCCGAAGATAAAGTAAGTGGAAATAAGAGGAATTTTTCCAGTTCTTAGCACTGTTCCCACATTTGGCAGTTATAAAACATTGTAGATACACATTACTGAATATATTTTTTTTTTTAAATAAACTCTTTTTTATTTTCCTTGGCCAAAAAATCTGAAAAATAATTTGTGATGGCTATTTACCCAGCAAATCTAACTAGTGGGAACAAGAAGTAGGTTCTAGCATGTGGGAGGATGACGATGGCCTCATGAGTTTTGTTATCTTTGTCCGCTGCTTTGATCTTTCCAGGCGTGTCATTTCAGACAGTTATTGAGGTGCTGCAGCAGTGTCTTGTTAGTATCATCCATGCTATTAGAGTTGCAAAGTAATCCTGACCAGCTTCTACAAACTAAACTGTAACCAGGGCTGGATCTGGCAGAAGCTCAGTGACTATACTCAGATGCGTTATTTTGCTGCAGGAGTCCCCCTTAGGAGCTGTGGTTGGTGCCTGGGTGCAAGAGGCTGCTGGTTCTCCAGGCTGCTATGTCCTGGTGGCACTCAGATTTAAGTATTTCTCTCCATTTTTGGACTGCTAAAAGCTTCCTAGGTGACTAAATATGGGTCGTGCAAATTTTCATCAATAAAAGAATCACAGAATGGTTTGGGTTGGAAGGGACCTTTACAGATCACCTAGTCCAACCCCCCTGCCATGGGCAGGGACATCTTCCACTAGACCAGGTTGCTCAAAGCCCTGTCCAACCTGACCATGATCACCTCCAATGATGAGGCATCCTCAGCTTCGCTGGGCAACTTGTTCCAGTGTCTCACCACCCTCATCGTAAAAAATCTCTTCCTAATGTCAATATCTAAGTTTGAACTCAGTCAGTGAAGGACTATCGTGATCCAGAGGTAAGTAGAAACTTATACTTTAGCAGAAACATCTGAGGAGCTTAACCTGTTAGACAGACCACCTCGGACGAAGACCTGTGCTGACCGCTCTTGGTGACCAGCCAAAGGAGGACTGAGGATGTCAGAGCAGGACACGAGCTCCAGGCCTGGCCTGGGGATAATCACCCTGCTGAAGGCAAGTCAGTCTTGGAGAGTCTTTTGGACTTGGAGAGTCTTTGGAGAGACTTTTCAGCCACCCTGTTGGAGATATATCCATGTATCTGTGTCAGCTGAGTGAACTGACTGCTTCTCACAGAAAGCAATGAGTCAGGAAAGGGCTTGGTGATCACTATAACACAGAAAAATCAATACATAAAAAGGAATATCGGGCTAGGGCTGGAGACTGCTGCTAGAATAGTGTGCCACCAGGGAGGATGTCGGAGAGGCGGAATTCAAAGGAAGGGCACAGAAAATGATTCAGAATGGGAAGGGGATTCTTAGGATGCAGCAGGATTAAGTTATTCACCTTGTTCAAGAAAGGGTGAGTGGTCTTACAATCATTTTAGATGGCTATTTACATATGAAAAAAATTGCTGGCTTGGGGGTTGCTTTTACAGGCATGAATTCATGGCAAAGAGGGAGGAGGAGGACCTTAAGAGGGTTGCAATCTACTAACGGCACTGGTCAGGGCTGTGCCTTTGCTTTGCTAGTGATACAGGAGCAACACCCACACATTCCCCCTTCCGCCCCTGGAAAGCTGCACAGCTCCTCCAGCCCTGGCTCTCCCATCCTGCAGACAACAGCTTACTAAGATTCAGTAGCTAGAAGCTGAACTCTGCCAGCTAAACTCAGCCTTGAAATAGGACACAATTTCCTTGAAGTAAGGAAATTAACATCTGGAATGATTTACCAGGGGAATTGCACAGGCTCTTAAAATGAAATTAAGTGTCTTTCTAAACTGGCTGTCATCCAGTTGCAGAGAACAGCTCTTACGTCCTGTTCATACAGGAGACCAGAGCGCATGAACACAGGGGTTCCTTTCACCTCTACAATCTATGAAAGATACACCTGACGTTTATAGATACTTTGGTTCCTGGTTGTGCTGACTTTGCAGCAGTGTGTGTTCCTGACCTGACCCAAGGCAGGTGCAGTGCCGCTCTATTTGCTACTTGTCAAATTTAGCAGACACAGGGAGGAGGGAAATGAATCACTTGCAAAAAAGAAACAATGCATTTCCTTCACTTTTTTTTCCTAATGTCAATCAGTGTAGCAGCTGATTAAAAAAAAAAAAAATGAGGGCAGAGAGAAAAGAACCAACATCTAGTACAAAATTTCACGCCTGTTTGGGTGAAATTTTCAAAATAAATGCATGGATGTACAGAAATTCTACCTTTGCAGGCAGAAGTACCTGTACCAAAACAGGTCAGTCAGATCCCAACAACCAGCTCCGGCCGCTTGCATTTCGTTCAGCTCCATCCCTTTTGGTGCGGCACATCTGAACGAAGCCCGCAGCGCTGCTGGCTGCGCCTCAGCTGACACAGATGAGGATGCACCTGGGAGGAATGGGAACACCGTCATGCCCTCAGCTTGCTTCTCTGATCCTGATGCCTGCTGGCTATGAAATGGTGGTTTATCACTTCTGCTTTATACATGCGCTGGCCAAGCCTTAATGTGCATTCAGAGCAAGCTGTCTTTCTTGGGCATGCCAGCTGCAATGCAGAGTAAAAGGAAAGGCAAACAGGCACTTAAATGGGTTTTGAAGCCCTCATTGCAATGCAGCGAGAATAAAAGCCTTTTTGCTGCCAAAAAAAAATCAATTGGCAGCAGTACAGAGTCTCTCTTTTCACTGTATCCCCTGCTTACACTCGCACCTTTACTCCGTTATGTTCTTCCACAAATCGACACCACTTAAGACACGGCAGCACATGCCGTCTGGAGCTATTACGTGGCTAGCCTGGGAGAGCTCCCCGCTCCTCTCTTCTCATAACTCGCCTTGCTTGCCTCCCTTTCAGCACGGAGGCGGACACAGCACAGGGATGGCAATGCCTCCCCGCATCCCTCTGCGGGGCCAGGTGCTGACTGGGCCAGCGGCACCACCGGGATCTGGCTGTGGGCTCCCCTTCCTGAAGGTGAGTGTTGGTCACAGCACTGCCACAGGCTGGCTCGGCAGCTTTGGCCAGGCGTTTCCCATCACTGAGCCTTTGCTTTCCTCCCGCCCTCATCTTGCAAGCTCCTCAGGTCTGGGGCTCTTTTTTTTTGCTGGGCAATATAAAGTATTATGTCAAATAACAAACAAATAACCTGTAACAGTCTGTGTTGCTCCGTTCCTTCCCTGGCTGCATACGTAGCAGCGCTGTTACTCCATGCTCGTCCATCCCAGTCAACCCAAGCAGGTTCCTGAGCACAGGACCACAAGTCTCTACCCTAAACTGCTCCCTGACCCCCATTTTTGGCTGAGCTAGTGCTCCCCTAGAGCAGCTTCCAGGCACAGTCTGGCAGTGAAGGCAGCGGGGTGGCCATCCCTAGCAGGCAGTGTGCCTACAGCTGCCTCCCTCTACAAGCCAGATGGTGAACTGGCACTGAGACGGGCTGTCCCACAGCGGTCAGTCCTGATGCCCAGGGAAGCTTCTGGGCCTGCTTCATTTATGAGTATAGACACGTGGACATGGTCAGCATGCCCGTGAGCCCATATAGCACCGACACAGCCAGGGTCTGCACGCAGAAGGGGTGTAGCTGTACCCAGAGAGTGGGTCCAACAGATGCAAACAGTGTCTTTTTAAAACCAAGCTGGACTGAACTCGTAGCCGAAAAGGAGTGGGAGGTAAAGTGGCTTCATATCCATTTTATTGCTTTCATTCCTCAGCTGTTCCAGAGACTGGAGTTGTCTCGGACATAATTAGGGCTCTATAGCTCTGCCTATAATGTGCCCTGTACCAGAGCTCGTGGTACAGTTCCTGTGAAAAAACCTTGATGGCAGTTATCCTCTATTGCTAAAAGATTTCTGCAATCATACCCTTGGCTTTTCCTTCATTTACTGAAGAGTCTGGAATAAGAAAGTGGATCTTTATGTCGCACAAAGCATACCAGAGCATTGGGAATAGTGTATCAAAAGCAACAGATTGTATCTTAACTTCATGGGTAATTCTTGAATAATGAACTGGACAAAAATCTACACTTTAGTGCTCCCAAAGTCTATAAGCTTTATACTCCAGGCATATTTTGCATTTTTATTAGTAGTATTATTAGTATTGTTGGTATTATTAGTATTATCAGTATTATTAGTAATATTATTACTCAGCTTTGTACCTGAGGTTGAGAAGCGAGGAAATGTGAAAAATATAAGGTAGTCCTAACAGCTATTTATATCACCCTAAATTATGGAAAACATAAGCTTTCCCTTGAATAATGCTTGCACCACCTTTTTCCAAGCAGCTGCACAAAATCATTACACTTTGCAAAATTAATATGTTTGCTTGACTCTGGAAAAAATAAATTGCACATATCAGCATTTTGTTTTGATAACTTAAAAAATGATTATTATCTCCAAATGCCAATTTCTAGGTTATGATTAATAGCGGACAATTTTACCTCAAAACTGTCCAGTTTTTACTGTAAAGCCCCGTAGGTCTTAGTGGAGGACTTGGGTTTATAACTAAATCTGAAAATGCTGGTTTAGTTATTTTGCATCCCCAAGCTGGAAGCATAATTGAACTAGTTTCTCAGAAAAGCAAGCTCAGGCTTGTGAGATGAAAATCCGACCACAAGATGGCATCTCGTTCTCACAGTAACATTCAGTAATGGGCAGGAATATTTCTGAAAAGAAAATGAAGCGGTGATGGGCATTTCAGTAAACCAAAACCATTTTAGAGAGGGCACTCGCTCATAGCGCTGCCCAGTGTGGCACAGGACCGGAGCAGCAAAACATAGCGCAACGAGCATCTCTTTCTCTCACCCCACCCAGACGGCGGTTTCCTCCATTCATGGCTCCTAATGAAATTTTGACCTAATGTTTTTAATTGCTGTAATTAAAAAAAATAATCTGAATCCACCATGAATACAATGCAGGCACTTTGAGGCTTTTAAAGGGAAGGTTGATCATTAAAACAGATTTGAGAACCTTTTGATTGTGAATTACTCCAAAAGATAATCTGTGGCTGATTTTCTTGACAGCAAAATACTTTGTCATTCTCAAGGATGAGACAACCGTTTTCCATCATTCTTAATTTCAGTACATGCCTAATGGTATGTTTCCAGTTATCGAAGAGTGATGAGACACAAAATAAGGGTATGGACTCAGTTGAGAATTACTTTAGTAATATTACCACAGGGAAAATGTGACTGGCTCTGGAACTGACATAGTATGAAAGCTAAATTTAAAAATACACACATTTTAGCTGACACTGCTGTTTAAAACAGAAGGCTTTAGAAATGAAATGTCTTTTATTTCTTATGTGCCCTACTAAGTATTACCTTTCCAGTCTCCAAGCGCCGTATTAACTAAGGACCCAATCAATACATGAGCGTGGATTCTCTCCAGCCTCAGACATTTCCTTTCCCCAAGTAGCGCTATGTCCCTCTGCCCCAGCAGCAGTGCCCCAGGGACCCCAGTGCCGTGGGGGACGTGCCCCCAGAGCGGAGGGAGAAGAGAGGCAGTAGGGCTCCAGACTGCCCTCTGCTTTGTGGCATCATCATCATCAGCGCATTCACCACCATCTGGTTTCGGCTAGGGTTTAAAGAGGAGCTGTGTGATGTGGGACGCGGCAGGGAAGAACCAGTTGCCTGCTGGCTAGAAGCTGCCTGAAATCTCCCTCTTGGCCTGAGTCATGCTTCTCTGCGCTGGAGGCAGCCACGGTTACAGGCAGCGCCGAGAGCAGGGGAGCAGGAGCAAGCAGGCAGAAAGCAGATGTGCTGCAAGGTGGGTAGAGTGGCCTGTGAAATCCCCCGAAACATCAGTCTATTTGGACAAGAGAGTGTCTTGTAAATCACGGCCCTTCCAAAGGCTGTTCCTCTAAGGGCGCGCGTGTACACCAGTCCTTCGCTCAGGCACACTGCCCTGCTTGCTGCCGCTGTTCTGCTTGCTCTGAAGTGAAATATCTTGTAAATGTTCTGTAAATCACAACCTAAGACAGCAAAAATGCTGCATCCAGCTGAAACTGCAGGGAGAGTTCCAGGAGTCAGGCTGCTATCATCTGTATTGGATTGACAGCACCTCTTCACAAAATTCAACGTGGGATCTGTAATGACCATGAGAGGTCATGAACCCACCACAATGGCTCATCAGGAAGACAGCATCATGTTCCCCAGTAAAATACTGAGGCTTCAGCTCATCTGCTGAACCGTGAATATTGACTGCTGCAGCACCTTTGTCTTATTGAAGGCTTTCACTAATGCATTGGACAAGTATCCTGCTGCAATTACCATCTGAAATCTAAGAAACAAAAGCACAGCTCTTTTCAGCTGTGGCTTGGAGAAATGCCATATCAAAGTTTTCCCAAGCTCTGCCCCTTTTGTAGCTGCAGAAGAGACTCCTTGTTCCAAAACATTAAGTGAATGATTGTGTGCTACTCCCATGTTTATTAGTGGGAGGCAACAATTTCCAAAGCCTTGTCTGTTCTCGAACCGAAAGAACTGTGCAATAAAGAAAAAAAAAATACGAGAAGTGTTCAGAAAATATCAAGGAAAATATAATTGAAATTGTCCTTTTCTTTCACACACTGAATTCTGTGTCATTTTTATCCAGCCTGTTTAAAAATGGCTCTGTTCTGTTTGCAGTGGGAAAACAATAGCGTAGACAATTTATTCGGAACAATCACTTATTTGAGATCTGTTATAGTCAGAGAGCTTCAACAAAGCCTGTGTCATCACAGAAGCTCATGAATGCTATTACATATCCACACACACCTAATGTGACATTCCTGACGCTCCATTGTCATCTGAATAGCTGCAAAAAAATATACTTTGCGACACACTTCAGAGCTGAGAGCATCTTGCAAGAGTTTCCACAATTTAAAACACAGAATCCGGGGGGGTGTTTGATAAAATTTATTAAGAAATTTGTACTCAGAATTATTAAGATTTTGTTTCTACTACTGTGGCTTAATTTCAGCTTTTCTCCTCTGCACTGTTTTCACCCAGGAGAGCTATTGCTCCATCCTGTGCTGCACTAAGCCCCTGACACTTGGAGAAAAGCCCACCTGGAATGCCACTGTGCTGGCAGAGCTCCCCAGAACTGAACACTACTCAGGCAGAGATGACTGCTTTGCCTACATACAATGAGTCTGAGCTTCCCAAGTCAGAGAGGGAGCAAGACTGACCCAGATTTGAGATCTTTCCACATAGTCTTGGGACCAGCTCCTTCATTTACTAATACCTGAGAGCTGGGACTTCACAGCAGAACTGTTTAGTTTAAATCTGGGAGCGCGCTTGAGTTCTGGTACCTGAAGTAGAGCAAGAACCAACGATGAACTGGCCTCTCCTTCACTCTGGTTCCCACAGGCAGAATGATCAGATGAGAGCTGCAGTGTATCTGCAGGTAAGTACAGGTGCAGCTTCAGCTTAAACAGCTTAAGCTGCAGGTTTTCCCAGAGTTTCAATAATATGAGTACATGTCCTAAAGGACACATGACATATGTAGCGTATAATACATGCAGGCTTCTCAGATTCCAAAATGAGTGGATCTTCGCTAAGGTTATGCAAACAGTACAAAGAGATAGATTAAATAATAAATGCAATATGTACTTCCCTCACTTAGTATTCCTTCAAGTTGGAACGGGATCATCTAAGATATTCACACAAGTCCCATAGCTCCCTTTCTGACCATTATGCTTCTTTTGCCACTGAAGGTCAGCGCACCTGACGTGGCAAGTCCTGTGGTTAAAAGATGTTCCCATTCATCATCCCTCCTACCAAAAGAGCCCTCCCGACTCTCTTTCTCCCTTTATCCCAAAACTCCTCACATGGCTCCATATGGTACAATCTGCTTGAGAGCTGTGATTGGCACACAGTGAACACTATGTTCAGTGAGACCTCCCAGGGTCCAATGTAGTCACGATACCCAAGCCTCACCATGAATCAGAGTTAATTCAGACTTGCCAGTCATCATAGGGAAAGGAAGCTGTACAATGCACAGTCAGTATAACCTTGGTAACGCTGCCTTTGTAGCTCCAGGTTTTATACTGGTATCACAAAATTACTGTCACAGATTATGGTGAAAATCTTGGAAGTCACAGGTGAGGACCATCCTTCCTACCTACCTACAGCTACAACCTCCAACAGCCTGCCAACAAATACTTACTTATTTAATGGGGCTCTTTTTTTTCATCTACAAAGCCAACCTCCAGACACATTTTCCCTTGCAGATGTTTTATCTAGACACTTATTTCTACAAAGAGCTTGTACTTTTCCTTCCTTATGCATCTATTCATTTGTGGTATAAGCCTTGTAAAGGTTTTAATATTTGTTCTGTTTTTACATGGTCCATAAGCACATTATTGTGACACAAAATAAATGTTTCAGTTCAGAATGTATATAGCCTAGGGACAGATCACAGACACAGATGCGCCTCAGAAATACGCCAGAGACTGGTAACATTCACTATTTGGTTAGCAAGAAAATTTTCTGCTTACAGTAGATCATTCCCACCTTGGCTGCAAAATTTATTTGAAGAATGGGATTTAGGAGAGGGTACAAATGCTATGGTTCAGGAACAAAGAACAAATTTAAGCCTTGAACATTCTTCTGGTTCCATGACAAGTGGATCTAACCAATTAGTAAAATCAGTAACATCTCTTCGAAATGATGTTAAGGAATTCTTATGAAATGAATATGGGTGGCATCATGGTACACAGAATACACACGGCACATCTGCAAGATCAATTGGCCTATAATCTTCTCTTTTCCCTATGAAACAGGGAAAGGTAGCATCATAGTGCCAGTGCCACTGCTCCAAAGCGGTAGTGAGGATGTCCTGTGTGGTGCTCAAGGGACGGGAGCGGTGACAGCAAACTATGCAAACTTCTGCACTCACCCACGCAAAACCAGCCGGGGTCCAGCTGGACAACACTGGATACAGATGGAGGGATCAGACCATGAAGCCCAGCGCTCTTATGCCTGAACGTGAGGTATGAAGGCATTTAAATGAACCCCTGATTTAGCTTATAAGCATCCAGACTGCAGTTGCAGAGTGCCCAGCACACTGGGCTTTGGAAGCTCTAGGGATCAGAAAATAATAATATTTGTTTTCTAGATAGGATTTAAATAAGCACTATAGAACTATTTCAGCAAATAAATAAATATGCATTAATATGCCAGATAGCTTCCTCTACTTTAAATTAAAATGACCTAATAAAAATATCCAAATGTTTCAGTCAACTCACGTTTTTATCTGTGTGACTTAGAAGAGGATTATCTTGTGGCCATATTATTTACGTATTTTTCAGGCACGATTAAGAAAACATAGTGATTGGAACAGTATCCCAATTGGGACAGATAACATTTATGTGATACGTGGGCTGATTGGCGATTTAAAAGTGCTGTTTGTTATGCTACAGCCAGTTATGAAACAAATGATCTGGCTCCAACATAAACTGTTAAACTGAAAACATGCCAGAGGGAGACAGCTGTCAGTACATTAAAAAGTCATTTTCTCAGACAACAAAGACTTAAACCAATCATTTTATAAACATATTTCTTTGCCCAACCAGATTTCCATAACTCTAATGGTTCGTCTGCTGCATGGAGAAATAAAGTAAGTTTTTGCTCATATGATTTGTCAGGAATTTCTACTTGGGAAGAACAGATGGTGCTAAAAAATTGAACAAGGATAACAGCATTATCAGTCTTTCAACTACAAAATCCATTCTTTCTACACACATTTAAAATGGAAGCAATGCATACCACAAACCTTTGACCGCAGCCAATCCACAGTTTGCATTTAAATGACACCATTCCCAGTGTCAAGGATCACATTTTGGAATAATTTTCTCCAGATTTGTGACAAAGGCTTTGGATTATAAATTACAGACATGGCCAAACTTGCCAGTGGTGTAAACTCGTACATCTCTGTTAAACCGGTGGATGTAGGGATTTATACAGCACAAGGATCCAAAGTCACACTTTCCAAACAATCTATGCCATGTTTCATGCTGACCCAGGTGACTGCCTGGACAGGTCTTAGGGAGTTGGCCCTCCAGACAAAGCTCAGAGCACTGTGTTTTCCCCAAAATCATTTTGTACTTTTGTAGCATCATCCAAACAATTATTCCTGGATCCCCCACTGTCTTAATTCCTCTTCTGAAAGATCGTCTTTGCGACCCTCAGCCACCTAGAGAAACCAGAGATCCCGAATTACTCTGTCCTTCTGCACCTGCATATTCAATAGCCCAGAAAGGAAAGGTAGCACTCAAGTGTCAAAGCCTGAAATCCCAGTCCTCTCACTTCAGAAAATAAAATAAATTTCAGCACCAAGGTAGTCCATTACCTGGCCTGCTGTGGGTTAGAATCCCAAGAATCATGAGTACTGAGAGGACAAGAAATCTCAAGTTCACTAATTCAAGCCAGGGAATTTATGAGAAGGGAATGGGGTGGCTTTACAACCCTGTTAACGTCTGTGCTGGCATGGATAATTTTGAGCTGACAAGCTATTGCTGGATAAAATATACTCATTTACTTTGCCTTTCACTCTTGTTCAGCGAGCCAAGTCTTGACAGAGATACTTTCTCTGGTTTTATGTGAAACTTCTTTTACCTGTTACTTTTCTTAAAGGCACAGTTCCTGATGTTGTTTTGTAGAAATTATTTTTCTTTTCTTCTTCTTCTTGCTTGCTATTCTTCCCTTTTTCCCTTCCCTTCTCTCCCTTCTTCTTCCCCTCCTTCCCTCCTTTCCTTCCTTTCTTCTGTCCTTCCCTCCCCTCTTCCCTCCTTCCTTCCCGCACCTAAAATCTTAGCCCGCTGTAGAGAGAACAATGAAAAATGACCTGTATGGATGCTAAAGACCCAGAAGCCAAACAACAAGGAAAACCTTCCAATGTATTTATTTCTAAATTGCATAATTTGGGGCCAGGCTTCCATGGGCTTTGAAAACATGGAACTGACAATAAGGTCACCCACTAAGATTTAAAACCAGGGCTGTCTCTACAGCACAGTATTGAGAGTGGCAGGTGGCAGCCATGCACAGATACAATCTGTTAAAGCAATAATAATTACTACTCAGTGCTCCTCTCCAGAAGCAGCACCACTAATGAAAATGTGATCTGCTGTAACCTAAATATGTCATTACCAGAAACTTCTAAGACAAGTCTAACGGTACCGGTTGCATACACCACCGGCAAGGCCCACAGCTTCTGCTTCCTGAGAGATGGCGGGGCACTGGCTCCACTCTGCAGCACGGCGGGAAAAGAGCAACCACATACATCTGCCTGCCTGGCGTCTGGCAAATCTGCCTTTTTCTCAGAGATGGACCCCGCACGTCTGGCTCTGTCTGGCTCTGGGGGCGTCTGCCTGGCACGGGTGGCAGGGCGGCTGTGCCTGCACCCAGGAATCAGGAGCGCCCCAAGCCCCAAAGCTCGCCCCGAGCCCCAGCCAGGCACGGCCCTTTGGCACGGCGGCATCCTTCCCTGGCGTCCCTTCCCTGTCCAGGTGCTGTTCACCCCAGCAGAGCGGGATGATTCAGCGCTTGGTGGAAGGCAACCGTAGATGCTGCCAAAGTCTCCTCCAGTGTGGTGATGTCTAAACTGGAGAGTTATTCAGGGCTCTCAGCCAGTTTTCAGCCTGCACCCATCCATCATCCACTCCTCAGCCTGGTGATTTCATTCTGGCACTGCTTTAAGGCCCAAAACTGATGCAGCGCCCGTCTGTTTCTAGGACTGGGTGGATCTGCAGTGAGAGTACAGGCGAGCCTGAGTGCTGGTGGCCCTGCATCCCTGTCGCCCAGCCCCGCCACCCCTGGCCGCGCCAAGGTTCCTGTGGGCAGCACAAGGGCAGGTCCCGGCACACCAAGAGCCAGCAGCTCCGTGCTCCACTGCACACAGTGGGTACGGAAACAACGATGGGAGCATCCGTCACGCTGCGGCACGGAAATGCTCCCACGCTGGGCTAACGGGTAAGCACAGAGCTGCTCCCCTCTGAGGGAGGACCTCAGCAAAATGTATAGCGGGCAGGTACCCTGCAAGCATTCGATATAAACATGCACATCCTGGTCTTAAAACTTGCTGTGCAACGTGTCAAGTTACACAGAAAGAATCTTTTAAATGCACACCACTCCTAATTAAGGAGATACTCACAAAAGTTGTTTTGAGCGTTTACAACATATAAATGAAAGACAAGAAAGGAATTTTTTTTTTCAGCTTCTTCATATTCATAATGTGATCAATTAAATCAGCATAAACTACACCCATTTCCAGTTCAGACTCCACCTGGTTTTATGACGTTGCATTGCCACTGTACACAGAATTTTCCCAGCAAGGAACAAATGAGTGCAGTCAGTACCTCTTTCAATTTGCAGGTGTACAGTCAGCAATCCTTTCTCAGACACAAACGCGCACACACACGTGGACACACACACTTTGGGCTCTTGCTGAATGGAGGTTTCTGATGCCAGGCAGGCTGTGAGGCCAAGTCGGACAGTGACACAATGGTGGTGGTACCCTCTTTTCTGGGCCATCTACAGGGACGATCTCCTCAACAAGTCACTACCCTGTTCCGTGCCCCTTGCTCAACCAGGAGCAGGAAAGTCAGCTTCACGGTAAATATTTACAACGCAAGCATTCGTGTTTCCATTTTTAAATCACTGTTTGCTCATTATATTGCCCATCCCTTTTATGGTGATATAATTGATGTTTTCTTCTATCTCCACTTTGGTATCACAAGTAGTTCCATCCAGCTGCCTATGAAGACATAACCTTTCTTCTTCAATTTGTCAGTGAATTAGGTATCCAACAGAGAGGAGCCCAGCTGAATTAAACTGTTTCAGTAGGAGGTATACAAAAACTGTATATCCTGTATGACAACTGTATGACAATGTGATATTCTTAGGTGTGAGGCCTTCTTTTTGGGAAATTCAGCTGACACCCCCGATTTGTATTTATTTTCTTTAGACAGTATTTTTTAACCGATATGTATCATAGGCATCCATTTGACTAGCCACCTTCAGTTATCAGTCATCACCTCATCTTAGCCAGCTTGTGTGTTCCATGAAAATAAAAGGGTAACGTGGGAAAAAGCAGACTAGTTTATGCTCTCTTAAAAAGAGAGTTGTGAGATAAATTATGCCTATCTAGTAGCTCAGGTAGCATCTACACCTGTAGCCTCTACAAGTTTTAATAACCAAGGTACACTCTGTACTCAGGAGAGGAAGAAATCTTCTGAAAATGATGTTTTGTGCACAGAACTATCACTCAAAGCAGGCATCCATGATGGAGAAACTACTGATCTTTCGTTTTGGACAACCATGCTGCTTCCCTGGTTTTGCACTTGCATCTATTTCCTTTTTTATCTACTCAGCTGTGTGATGAACTGTAATGGGAGCTGTTCTGGGTAACGCAAGGAAGAGTGGGCTAAAGAAGGCGAGCTGCTACATAAGTTGTGCTGTTTGTTACAGCTTTTAAGTTGCTTAAACAGCCATACTGATGAACTGTTGGTAACCATCTGCTACCAACATTTGTAAATAAATATAAACCAACCTAAATATTCCCTGGCTTGTTGCTCTGTTTCAGGCATAGGTCTCTTGGTTTTGGTTTTCGGTGTGTTTTTTTTTGTTGTTTTTTGTTTTTTTTTTCTTTTAAGTCTATACATAGTTTATGCACAGACTTAATTTCTTCTGACTGTTTAGCTGCCTGGGGGTGATTTCACTATGCTGTTCTTTGGTACCCCTCAATGTAAATTACTCATGACTGAACAGAGAGGAAGGATGCCTAATTCTGATTATTCAGTGGCAAAGCAAGCTGTAAAACTGTAATTTCTTCATGGCAGACTGGGAAGAGAGATTAATTATAAGCTTTCTTTACATGAGTTCCTTTTGCAAATCTGAGCAAGTGGGACAAACCTGTTCTACTTACAGAAGGAAGAGATTTCATAGAATTTAGGAGCCCGGCCCAAAACTCAGCTGTGTTTGGCTGTATAGAAAGAGTCAGAATTTTGAAAGTTTCAATCTTTAGTTTTAGCCTTACATCAGGGTCGACTGTATTATACACAGCAGCTCTGGAACAGTACTCATTTCAGTGCATCCTCTCCCATGCATGCTTCCTTTCTGACTTGCGATCATGCAATCTCTCTTTTGTTTCCACAACAGTTGCTTACTGGGAAAAATAATATTATGAAAACTGTACTAGAAATCAGCTATTGGGTACTTCTTCAAGCATCTACCACAATAAATGTTACTTGTTGACTGTTGCTATCATTTTGCACCATAGTGCCCCAGGGAAATAAAAGCTGCTCACTCTCAGATCTGATTTCTTTTCTGACAGCTTTGTCTCTCTGCAACAAACAGTGCCGCTAAGTTAAGAGTGCTCAGAGGGAAACGCACATTTTGGAGAAAGCATTTAAAAAATTAGGACAAAATGAAAGGACTTCTTGACAGACAGATTTTCCTATTAGAGTGTTACTTTCTGACAACTGGTAGTTAAGTTTTACAACATGATTTTACAACTCCTCCAACACATCAATTGCTGTGCACATTTTAGACATCTTTTTTTCTTTTGTTGATGCTCTGCATTGAGTTATTATCTCTTATTGAGCATGACTTCTAAATAGTTTGCTGAACTGTAATATAGTAGAAACGTCTCTTGATTAATTTTTTTAAAAAAGTTTAAGTATTCCTTTCCCACTAGAGAGCTAGATCAAATATGAACATAGCTGTATTATTTTGCACAAACCAATGATCTTTTTTGCTTCCAGATGACTGCAAGGCTTATGAAAGCTGCCAGAATGTATTAAAATCATTCATGAATTTGTAATAAGGGCCTTAGGTTCCACACAGCAAGTATTTTGCATTGCCAAAGGATTCATCCTTGTTAATAGCACACTCTGCAGTTTTGAAACACTGGCCTTTCAGACTTGAGCAAATAGCTGAATCTCCTTTTGGCTTTCTTCTGCTAATGACCCATTGGAATAGGACAGAATCCTAAAGTCATAGAGTAAATAGGGTCTTCTTACTGGGACAGGCTTCTAACTGTATTTGATATGCTATTGTATAGATGGAAATAAAAAGTGAGGCTTGCAACTGAGGAACAAAGTGTTCAAGGAGAAGGGAAGAGCTACTTGGTTCTCTTGCAGTGATTTCTAACAAATATTAAGATTGGTATTAAGGGGGGGGAGGGAGAGAGAGAGAAAGTACCAGAAGAAGCAGTAGAACACGTATTAGAAAGAAAGGTATGTGAACGAAGAGAAGGAACAAACTAACATAAAGTATCAAACAAGACAAAGGAAGTATCAAACAAGACAAAGAAAGTATCAAACAAAAGAATAAGTTCAGAGCCATAAAATACCCAAAGGCAACAAGACATTCATGAATTTGTGAAGGATGGAACAAAATAGTGAGGCAAAGTATCCCAAACACCATCCCCTCCTACAGAGTATAAAAAACAAGTCCAAAATCAGTTCATTTGCCAATCAAGAAACCCAGAGGCACAATGAGGACTTAACAGACAGCATCCTTATCCTCTGTGTGATCACACATGTGATCTTGGCCAGACCATTTGAACACACAAATTTGGGTGCTTCCAAGTATGTGAGTTTGAAAGTATACAGAGAGACAGTCAACTGTTTACAGACATTTTGTTTATAAAACCACATTCCCCTTCCATAAGATCTCATGGTGAGCTCTACCACACTCATTTCCTATGCTCTTTAGTTCTTCAAAAGCCTTCAAAACCTAGAGATCCCAGGTACACACTCTTCCAACTGATGCACACATCCCCCTGGCAAAGATGTTTGCTGTAATTGCTATTTAGCAGCTTCAAGGTAGGACGAGGGTGGCACTGCAAAGATAGGCTTTACAATGTAATGGCAACAGAGGGGGTCTAGACAGCTTGAATGATAAAATTTTGAATGGATAAAATTTTCTCACATGCAGACACAGCCAGCACAAAAATCTACGCATCATTTAAATTCCTCTTGAGCCTTTAAAATTTGGGAGTAAATGGTTTTCAGGCCTTTGGCTGCCCCAGTTTCATCCTCGTTAAACACTTCAGCCAAAAAGAAAATGGCAATAAACAAAGGCCTTGCAGACTGCATCATCCCTTTATGGCAGTGGCAAGAATGAGACAGATCATGTAATACATTTTCTTTAAAACGACAGAGGAAGTTGTACTGAGTTTTCCAGAAAGATTTGAAATGAAACCTTAGTGTAATACTGTAGGATCACTGTGGATGCTTGGGAGATTTAGGAGTCTGATTATAACACAGAACATTTTAGTTTTAGGTTACCATTTCAGATTCAGACCAGTTTCCAAGTTTCCATGAAAAGTTTCTATCTATCTGCTGAAAATTAGGACACATTTTATGCAAGTCTGTATCTTCTGTCCCGGTTACACAAAGCAACGTGCCAATCTGGGAAAGTCAGAAGTTGGAAATCGGATTATCTCCTTGGTGCAAAAGACGGTACCTTCTGAGCTATATTAGATCAGGCTCCACACACAGCTGTATCAAGAGGCCTTACAGGATCATCAGTTGTGCATGTCTCATAGCAAGGACAGAAGACGACATATATGCCTAAATGAGGACTTCCGTGGATTTAGGGTGATCAAACTGTGTTCCAGAAAACCTACGCACTGTCTTACCGTGAACGTGCCTGACTTAACAGGCGTCCTATCCAGAATTGTGCTCTGGTATATTAAAAAAATTCCTCCTCCCAGGCAAAATTGAGCAGCTCTGCACAAGCCTGTCCAAATACTTCTTTCATCTGAGGGGATGGATCCAGTAAATACGTACTGCTTAACCTGCAGCATCAGCCACTTTACAAACCATAGTGGCAGCTACTGCTTTCTTAGGAGTGCCAGAGGATGAGCAAGATGTACGCGAGATGCTTTATTAGACAACTCCCTAAAGTAAAGTACTGACACATTCTCAGAAATCCCAGCCTTCTCCCTTTCCTTTCCTCTCTCCCCCTTCCTCCCAGCAACTGCCTTGTAAGGCTGAAAAGCCAGGTTTCCTCACACACTTACTTCAGAAACCATTCAATTCCTTGCTGCACTGTGGCACAATTTGTAGCAGTGGAGCAGAAAGGACCACTAAGAGTCGTGACAATTTCTTCAGAAATGTCTGCATAGCAGTTCATTTCTTCAGTTCTGGGGCCTCTGAGCACTATTCCAACATAAACATTGAAAAACAAAAGAACATCACCTAAGTAAAACAAGACAGAAATCTGCTGCTCACTAGCACAACATACACAATGCTACGAGCTGGCTTGTGCATGTCTTATTCAAATGGCTGCTGTGCCTTTCACAGGCTCAGGCCAATGAACATGGTAAGTAAGAGTAAGCCCTCGCTGACTGGCAGCTACCGCATTCCCTTGCCTCATTTCTGCATATTCAGATACTTTCAAAAGCAGGTTTTTATTTTCCAAAGCAAATTACATGTGTAAGCCATGGTTTCCGTTCTGTAATCCTCATAACCAGACTGGAAGACCACGTTTCAGATTCAAACTATTCTTTCAGCTCCAAAAATTCAGCTTCAAGGACGAACATCCATGATGCTCATTTTGTACCTGTGCCTATCACACATGTGGCCTGACATCCATGTTCCTGAGGGAGAGCCATACATGACTGTTAGAAACCAATCGTATTTAAAAGAATTTCAATGTCCAGAAGTTTCTCACATGCAAACCTGTAACATCTACACAGAAACGACAAGTGGGTAAGGATTCCAGGCATGATCTGATGATTTACCAGCATCTAGCAATCAGGCTACTAGATTGCACTAAATAGTATTTCATCAAGAGAGAGAGCTCCACATAAAAAAAGGAGCACAGCAATGAAAACTGTCATTTACAGTCGCATGTATACTTACTTTGGCTCCACTGAGATTAAGTGTTCTGCATGAATCATAGTGGTACACTGATAGTTTGGCCAACGCTCAGACAGTACATCAGGGAAGAGAACTGCATATAATAATGCAACATCCTGTTTGGAGGCTCAAGAGGCAAAAATCTAGCAGTAATCACTTCCAAGGCTAGTAACTCAGTTCTTATTGCCTTCATAATGACTCCACGGTTATTCAGTCAATGAAAATGGAGTCTGATATTGAGCATGAAGAAGATAAATTAACAATAAAATGAGTCTCACTCATATATCCACCACTTACTTTACTAGTAGAGGCCTGCAAAGATACAGTATGCACTTTTAAAGTATGTTGTCCTCCTCTTTAAGGTGCTGAGATGGTTGAAAGAGAGGCTGGAGCCAAGACTTTCTTTACTAAATACTAGGTTGCTTTCCTGAAAGAAGAAAAAAAAAAAAAGCTGTTAAAATTTAATAAACAAATTTTCCATTGGAATTAATAAATAGTTCATGTTATAAAGGCCTTTTGGTTTACCCATCATTTTGGCTAACAATGAAAACATAACAAAATTCTTCTAGGGGCTTCAGATTTGACACTAACACCATGCATGAAGTGCCAAATGCCAGGATGTTGGTCTTATTAATTTTGGTGTAAGACCCAATATTCCAGACAAATCTACTATGTTCTAATTAATTAATAAAAACAAACAAAACCCCCCAATCAACCAATCAAACAAAAAACCTCAGGAATTGACATAAACCATACCAGGGAAACCCAAGCAAATTTAATCTTATTTGATGTAAGCTTCCTTCCTCCCACCCTGTCTCTCTCCTCAGCCCCAGGCAGTTCTCTTCTGTGTCTCAAGTCATGCCGGAAATAACCTACAGAGCAAACTCTTGGCTGGGGACCCCGAATGTCTTATAGCCAATATATCCCCTGAAGACTTGCCTTACATCTAAAATGGAATACCAAGGATTTTACAACTACAGCAGTTGAAAAATCCATCCCTAATAAACCAGGGGGTTATCATTCATGGCTTAGAAACCAAAATCCTGAGCTCATTCTTTAAAATCCATCTTGTTAAAGCTGGTTATAAGACAATAAACAAAGGCTAATGAACAGAAGACTCACTGTGTCATGTCTAAAATTAGACTACATGACATTTGCATTGTCACTGGTTTGTGGAATACTCAAAGGCTATTGCATTATTGTTTTAAGCATCATATGTATCTTTATCAATTTGATAATTACAGCTAGTTCAGTATATTGCTAGTTCAGTGGGTAGGTGACAGGGTAATTTCTTACAGGAACAAACAATGGAGTCAGTATAAATAAGTGCAATTAGTACAAATTGCAACACTGAAAAACAATGCAAACAGCAAGTCCTCTGAAGCTCCTGAAAGAAACAGCACAAACAGAAGGGACAGCATTACCTTTGTTTTTCACCACCCTTCCAACACAGGTACTCAATCCTGAAACCGACTCACTCGGTTATTGTATCCTCACCTGTATGGCCAAAAGCAGCCTTGCTGGCAATGCCTTGTGTGAGACGCAGCAAAGTGCCAGCACAGGAAAAGCAATGGGAACACGGAGATGAGAATGGGAAGAGGGAGTGGGTGAAGTCGGGATTTAGATCATCTGAAACTGCCATGGAATCGCACCTTAAACTGCTTAAAATAAGCAGGGTCATTTTGAGAGAAATGAGTTAAGGAATGATCATATGAGTGGCAGTCTGGGCAGGCTTGAGAAAAAAGCATCCTCCGGCTGGAACAGTGATGAGGAGGCAGGACAGGCTGAGGAAGACAGAAAGCTTCAGCTGAGCTAGACCTGGCTAGACACAGTGCCCACCATGCCTGATGCACCACTGGTCTCACATGCCTTATCATACCACCTAAAACAGCATATCACAGAGTGATTCTGAGCAGGAGGAGATTTAATTAAGAAACTCCAGGTTAAAGTCTGAAGAAATCCAGCCAAGTAACAGAGAGGAGGGAGAAAAACAGCAGAACAACTGCCCTTGTATCACAGGATAAAACCATAAACTGAAACTGAGCAGGAAATCTGACAAAAAATTAAAACAAAGATACAGGACCAAAAAAAAGAAACGATGGAGCTTTGAGACTTTGTCTCTACGCCACCAAAATACATACATTTCTTGAACCATCTGGGTAGTTCATCTGATTGCAATCAAGTAAGCGTTTGTAGAATGTGTGGTTTGATCCATATGCAGAAATATTTCACTGAGCTGGGAAGTGACAAATCATAATACAGGTCTGGTGCGACTCCTTCAGAAATTCATTTCTGAGCTCCCATTACCATAATGATGCTAATATACTGGAAGTAGCTCAGATGAAGAGAAATAAAAGTTGGTTGCTGGCTTAAATAATGATTTAGAAGATGCAGAAGCACCTGAAGTGTGCATGCACTCATAACGGAGAACTCATGGGATATATAATGCTAAACTCAAGAATAGCAAAGTGCAGATTGGGAAAGAGATCATTTGTGAAAGCTTTCTGAACAACAGGGTATTTTAGACCACGGGATAGCCTCACAAGAAACAAGCCAAGCTGCAATATGTGGCAACTACTGAGGACAAGATAATACACTGGCATAAGGCAAGACGCTATGAAATAACAGATCCATACACATCTGTTTCTGTGCTTGATGAAAGGCAAGTTCAAATTGAGAACAGGATGGCTGCTAAACAAACATTAAATATGACAAGAACAAGCCCCTACAACAGTAGTTCTCACTTTCGATGTGACCTCCAATATTGTAATTGCCTTATCCATTCAGTTCGGTTTCATGTGCACCTCCTTGTCCTCTTGTCAAGTACAATAGCATTCCTTGAAATGCCAGAAAATTGGCTTTCCTTTCAGACCATCCACATTTTTACACAAAAGCATTTCCAGCACTGCTTTCTGCTGCCACAGCTGTTTTGTAGCCAAAAGAATAGGCTTTTTTTTAAAGTGTCAATAATAAAAAGTAATAAAAGCATGACACATCCCAAAGCGCTCAGAGCTACTCCTAACAGAGAGCTACGGAGGGGAGCACAATCTTTTCCCCTCATCCTGTCAATCACTGTGTTACACCATTA
This sequence comes from Platalea leucorodia, assembly GCF_965183815.1. NCBI lineage: Eukaryota > Metazoa > Chordata > Aves > Pelecaniformes > Threskiornithidae > Platalea > Platalea leucorodia. The sequence goes on along the minus strand of NC_138824.1, from coordinate 83,344,148 downwards.
GAGGATCAGCTGGTTGAAGTAATCTTTTCCGATTACCGCCACCTTTAATCATGGGGGGGGGGGAGGGGGGTGAGCATCGATGACGTAGAGAGCTTTAGGTCCTGAAAAGATTTTTTTATAAGGTGCTCCAACTTTGGCTCTAAGACACACGTCTCTAAATTTCTTTCAACTAAAATTTCACCATGTGTTTTCAGCCTACCTCAATTATAACAAAAAAACCCCAACAAACCCACAAAAAACCAAAATCAGCCAACCAAACAAAACGCCAAATCAAACTGTTCTGGCACAGAAAACCTATTTAGCCGCACACGAATAAAAAATATAAATGCAGTTGCGAAACACAGCACCGCTAAATACATGACGGCGCCTCATCCTGCGAACCTCATTACCTCTCGCAATCAAGGTGACTTTGGGGAAAAAAAAAAAACGACACAAACTTTCCGGGGAAGCGCGGTCCCGCCTGCCCCAGCCCGGCTCCCCGCACGCCGCGGCCAACGCCGAGCGCCCACCCCGCCCCAGGCGGGGCCGCGTCTCCTCACGGCAGGGAGCCTCCTCACGGCGGGGGGGGGAGCCTCCCGCCCAACGGCTCCCCGCCCAACGGCTCCCCGCCCCGCGCGCGCCCCTCTGCCTCCACCCCCCCTCCGCCCACGCGGGGCGCGCACGTGCTAGAGGGAAACACGGGGCGGCGCAGGCGCGGGGCGGCCGGAGGAGGAGTCTCAATCTCCGGGCGCCTGATTGACTGATGTCATTTCCCCAACTCCGTGTCTTGTCACCCATTGGCTGCTTGCGGACCGCTATCTGCATTGTGCTTCCTGGTTGGCTGTTGCCGCGCCGGCTGCTGCCCTATCTTAATTCGGGCCGCGCGGATTTAGGTTCTTTAACCCCGCCTCCTGACTCAGCCCCTCCCACCGCCGCCGCCAGCTCCTCCCTCGTCGCCTTTTCCTCCCTCTCATTGGTCAATGCCCTGCTTCGCTCCGCCCTCCCGCCTTCTCGCAGAGCTCCCCGATTGGGTGGCGGCGAGCTCCCTCAGGACCCCCTGTCTTCGCCGCACTGCGCACATGCGCACATGCGCCCATCCCGCGCCTCACCCTCCCCGCCCCCCGCCGCGAGCCGGCGCGCTAATAAAGTTTTGTGCGGAGGGGAAGGGGGGAAGCGGCGGCGCCCTCCGGCCACGCCCCCTTCCTGCCCCGCCCCCCGCCCGGGAGCGGCGTCCGCGAGCCCGGCCCCGCCCCGCCCCGCCCCGCCCCGCCCCAGCGGGGAGCGGGGGGGGGGGTTGGCCGTTGAGACGTGCGCGCGCGCGCTCTCGCGCCGGGCTCGAGCCGGCGGCATCTCCCCTCCCTTCCCCTCAGTCCCGCTCGGCAGCCGCGGCGGCAGCAGCAGCAGCCCGGGAGCGGTGTCGCCTCCTCCTCCTCCTCCTCCTCCTCTTGGTTCTCCCCCCCGGGGCACGGTGAGCACAGCCGCTTGGAGACGGGCTCGCCTCCCTCGCCGCGCTGGGACGCGGCGTCTGCCGTGGGGTGCGAGGGGACGCGGGGGGGTGTGCTCCCCGCCCCGGGCTGCGGGACCTCCTGCTCCCCTGCCCGCCCCGGGGAGCGGCCGCTAGCGGCCGAGGGAGGGGGCGGCCGGCGGCTCTCCCTCTCGCCCCCCCCCGCCAGCACACAGAGACACCGTGGCGAGCGGGGCGCAGCCCCGGCGGCAGCGCTTCCCCCCGCTCCGCAGCCCGGGCTGGGACGGGCGGCGGCTGCCCCTCGCCCGGCGGAGGCGAGCGGGCGCTGCTCTTCCCTCACGGGTCGGGGCGGGCCCGCACCTCTGCGGCCGCCCCTCGTCCGCGCTGCCGGCGGCGCTTCTCGGGTCACCCGCGACCGCTCCCGCCTGGGGAGGAGCCGCGGCGGCTGCTCGGGGACGGCGGGGGGCCGGGAGGGTCGCCCGGAGGCGGGGGAGCGCCGGGGGGGGCTGTGGCGGCGGTGCCGGCCGGAGGGGAGGGCAGGGCAGGGCAGGGTAGGGGGGCGGCGGCGGGCTCGGAGGGCTGCCTCCGCCGAGGGAGCGCCCCGGCACCGCCGGGCTTCCGAGCCGCTGCCGCCGCCTCTTGTCTGCGCTGGCGCTGGTCGGAGTTGTCACCCGGGACCAGGCTGGGCTTTCTTACCCGGTTTCACGTCTGTCATATTGCCTGGGAAACTTCCTCAGCCCAATGTAACTTTGTGCAAAAAGGGGGGGGGGGGGGGGGGAAGAAAAACCATTTCCTTTAATGTTGCAGCTGCTGGAAAACACAGCAGACAAGTTCCTCTTAAAATATAATTGCAACATCACTCCTTTAGAGGAAGCCAGACCTGGAACATAGGACCGCAGGGAAAGCACTTAATCTCTACTCCTTTTGTGTAATGTGAGAAAAGACTAGGCTTTTCTATGCCGTAGGACTCTCCATTGGGAGATTTAATGTCTTTTAAAGTATTCTGAGGCTTTTCAGAAAGATCTTAAGTGCAAATTGCTCCTGCTGTAAGGCTCTAATCCGGTGAATTGAAAATGAGTTTGGGTATTTGAGGAGGCGGCTGTGCTGGGTTTTTTTTGTCGTTTTCTGTAGTAAACGCAAATGCAACCGTACCAGTGCTGGACGTGGTTTGTCTGAAATTTGGGTGTATTCACTCGATACCTGGTGGTTCTGATACACGTTTCTGAAACTTGTGTATCCTTTCTACTGTCTTTGCTTTGACTGACCTTGCTCAGCGGAATCCTTTGTAGTACTGGTACTTCCAAATCTTGTGTAACGTCTGCCACCACTATAGAAACAATAATGTAGTTAGAGTTTTGGATGGCTATCTTGCTTCCTGTTTGGTTTTCCTCACAGAAATCTTTTTAGAACTAAGAGACTGAGATTAATGCTTTTTTTTTTTTTTTCCCTCCTTCCAATTCAACAGATGCAGTTTATGTTGCTTTTTAGTCGCCAGGGGAAACTGAGACTCCAGAAATGGTATGTCCCATTATCTGACAAAGAAAAGAAGAAAATCACAAGGGAACTTGTTCAAACGGTATTAGCCCGCAAACCGAAAATGTGCAGCTTCCTGGAATGGAGAGACCTGAAGATTGTCTACAAAAGGTTGTTCTGTCTCACTAATCTTGTAATTGCCATACATCACAAACAGTGTAATAAGTAGCAAGAAAATAATGAAGGTTGATTGTTGTTGTTGTTTTTTTCTCCTTCCCTCTGCTGGTTATGGAGAAGACTGACTTTTCCCTCGAATCTAATTTGATAACCAAGTAGGAATCATTCATGTGTGGAAAATCACTCATGCGTTTATAAATGTGCTGAAGAAAAGAAATGAGGTTTCCTTCTACTTTCATAAGGAGTGGTGGTTCTTAGTTCTCTGTTTAGATTGACAGTACATAAACACATACAAATACGAAGCATGTAAGATTTAATAGGTGATAAAGAAAAACTAAATTTTATAAACAGTGACTCGGGCAGTGACTTCATAAATCACCTGAAAATGTAACTTGCTTTTGAAGGCTCATAGAAATAAGTAACCCATTCTTTCAGAGTACCTAGTTTGTTTTTTGTTTGGTTGGGGTTTTTTTGGTTGTTTTTTTTGCGTGTTTTTTTTTTTTTTGCTATGAATACTAAAAGGCATTTCTCCTAATTGAAGAAGTCATGGCTAGTTTTCTTTTGGTAGAAATACTGTATAATTTTCTTTGCAGTAGTTTCATTTCTCAGTTGTTCCCTAACTTTTCTAGGAGTATTTGGCAAGTGTTTTTTAGCTTTATGCTGATCTTTAGAATGTATTACAACATAGAGGTGTGAAAATAACTTTTTCAACAAATAGCAGTAGTCCTCATCCTGATTTGGTAGGCTGCATCTCTTCCAGCTAAAGCCGGTGCTACAAAACCTTGAGTTATCTCCCTTCCCTAGTTAGTTATAAACTTCAGAAGATTTATGCATTCTTATTTCCTCTGTGAGATGGTAAATAATTTGTGCCCTATGGTAAATATTCTTGTATTCTTTCTGTAGGGAGGACAGAGAGAACTAGAGCTGAAATGAAGAGTTTGTAACTCTTTTCCAGTGTACCAAATGGGTAGAATCAAAAAGGTTTAGATGTTTTAAGTCCTGGTTTGATATATACGTTTGTGCATGTGACGTCATGCATGTGAATGTTACCAGTCTATCTAATGCATGTAGTTCTTTAACGCAAGGGGGAGGAACAAAGTGTAAGGCTGTGCTTAAAGAAAGTGTACAGAGTTTTTTTTTTTCTTCTGCCTCTTGATTTCCTAACAAAACTTCTTGTACATACCTGTAGACAAGCTTGTGCAAATGCTTTGTGTGCTCCCTTAGGGGATAATGCCTGCAAGTGCTCTTACAGCTGGGCTTTTATGGGACTAAATTAGAAAAATTCGGCATGAGTAGGCCAGTCCATTTCCTTCCTTGCCCAGTCTTGAATGGCAGTAGCTGTTCTGGTGGTGAGTTGATTCCAGGCAGCTGCTTTCCGTCCCTGTCTGTTTATTGCAGGTAACAACTACTTGTCATGTCCTTTTGTGTCTAGGGAACTGGTGGAAATTACTGTTTGAGTTGTTGAAAGTTGTGGTGTTCGTGCATCTCAGTAGGGTGCTGTGGGTCCTGTGGTCAAGGAGAATGAAGAAATTTGCTGGGAGGTGTATCTAGACCATTTTGGGCTGGATATAGACTGCAGTCCATCTGCTAGACTACTGGTGTGCACAGCTGACTGCAGTAGCTTATTTCACCGTCTGCAAACCAATCTGGCACAGTTGTCCTACGAAATCTTGCTTAAGATTAGCTTGTATCAAGCTAATGAACATCTCAAATCTTGTTTTGCCTTTGCTTTTTTGGCAAGTTTCATTAGGCTAAAACATCACCAAGAAGGACTGGGTATAAGAGGTGATAGTTTAAATTCCTGTATCTGATAACATGAACAGCTTTTAGGTTTGTGGGACAGACTTTTTCCAATCATCACACTGTAATTGAAGTTTATGAATACCAACTAGTATGATTTCTTTGAAAAGGGAGGTCTGTTATAGCTCAAAAGTAGATAATTCTGAGAGGACAGCCATGATAGTTAAAGTCTAATACTTTCTGAAAGGTGGGTGGCTAAAAGAGAAACATGCCTGCAGGAATGTTGTGTGGCTTGTGAAATTGCAAAAGGTCCTCCCAATTGCTCACAGACGAAAGGCTCCTGAGCATCTCTACTAAGATCTCTTTTTGTCTGATCTATTACTGGGAATGATCTGAACCTCTTGGTACAAATGTTTTTCAATATAAGCTATAAAAGTATGTGTACAGTGCTATTGTACGTGTTGCATGCGCATATTGCTATTATGAGTCTTAAATTGTGGAAATTGATATGCTATTCTTTCTAGAGCGTATTTACTGTCAACATGTAAGAGAGAATTGACCTAGATATTGTGACTCAAAGAATGGTTGGCATTATTAGAAGTATACTCAAGGGTCTCATTGATGTACCTTTTTGCAAGTACAGAATGAACTCAAATGCAAAATTGGTAAAGCCAGTAGTTTTTGCTGCCTTCTGATACTTAACATTTGTCAAGAAAGCTGGACTATTTTGATTAGCCTTAGCTCTGCAGCATTTCATCCTTATAGGATGCTTTCTGAATGAAACTTCAAGAAAATAGAACTAAGTGTTTTAAAATCCATCTGAATGTGTGACTAATTTTTATTTTCCTTGGTTTCGTATATGTAGCATTGATAATGGTTGCAAAATAGTCAGTCATTGCCTTCTTAATTTTCTTCTTTAGTGCTACAAAACACAGATGGAAAGGTGCCCTGCTTTTGACATGGTTTGTGAATTGGGATGTATGTATTCTGTAGCTGGTTTAGAAGAGTTTTTAAGGCTGTTGCACATCAGAAGATTGAAAAAGGATGCGAGCTTCTAACTTCAAGAGACAAATAGAGATTTCAAGTGACTTGCTGGGGAAAAAAAATTCAAGTATGGGGAGCCAACAACAATTGCACTTTATGAAAATAGAGAGGGAGTCATCTGCAGACAGCTGATTAGAAACTTAGCAAACACAATTAATGATTGCTCTTCATGTTTTGTCATTTTAAAAACTAACTGTAGTGGTATTGGAGCATATAGGGTAGAAGTTCATGCAGCTTTCCCGTTGTGGCAAAGAAATGTGTTAAATGTTAAACTTTCTAATTTTACTAAAAAAAGGAACTTAAGATAGGATTTTTTTTTTCTTTGAAGATCTTGGCTGTTCACTATTTTAGCTTTTGGCAGTATGAGTTATTTTCATTGTGTAGTATATTGCAGTCAAAATCAGAAATTTCAGAATAACTGATTTTTATGTAAATTTTACTTTGTTAGCATTTGGTTAACTGAGATCATGGGACTGGGTTATTGTTGATTGGTAATTTGATTAAGGATTGTGGCTTTGCCTTTATGTGCCAGTTTGGAACTGTATTTGCAATATAAAGTTATAAAATTGTTGTAGCTTGTGCTGCCCTTAATGTTGCGGTAATAGTCTTTTACTTTAAGATAAAATAACCATAATCATAGGTTATGTTAAAGACTTCTGGAAAAATAAGTTTTAAAACTTTTTTTACCCTCCCCCCACTGAAAGAAACAACGAAAGAGCCTATTCTGCAAATAGTGTGCATCTTAGCTCAAAGTATTGTGAACCTTAGGTGCAGTCGTGTGGCTAGTGTTATGTGCCCAGCAGCTGACGTGATCCCTGTCTGTCTTTACTTACATTTTAGCTGCCAGTTGTATCCTTTAAAAATGTTACTGTGGTGTTGATGAGGTGGCTTTGTAAAACTGACTGAATGCAATGATTATAGGGAATTAGGTACTTGGGTTTGATTATTTTAATTTGATCAGGTCCTCTTTGTACAGGATTCTAGTTCATGTGGCACTACGAGGACCTCAGCATCAAGAAGCAGCAGCTTTTTCTTAGAGGATTACTGATACCAAGCTTTTGTTCATTTTTAAAACTGCTGGGGGATATAGCCTTACTGAAATGAGAAACTGTAAAAGAAATGCTTAATTTTGGTAGTGTTATTGTTGTTGACTTCTGTATCCTTGACTGAATAGTGACTGATCTGCCTGTCCTAGAGTCTCAGAACTTCTTGTTTTATTAAAGAAATGTGTAAGTTTTGGAGGAGAAAAAAATCTTGCCAAGCACAACTTTTTAGTGGTCCCAGTTTTCACTGGGTCAGCTATTGCCAAACCGCAGATTCTTGGGCTCCCTTAAGCACCTGTCTGCCTCTTAAAGGCAGCTTGGCTGTCATTTGCAGTTCAGCTCTGCTCCTGCCAAACTCTGTAAGCTTTACATATCTGCAGTTAGGATCTACATGCAAAGTGACTTGGATGCTTACAGACATACGGCTTGCTTCCAGCTTTACCTGGTGACAAACTTCCAGGGATGACTTCAAGCAGGTGTTCTCTCATCTAATAGGAGAACACCACTGAACTGGTAGGATTTGCAAGTGATGCTCTGCCTGCGGTGACCTGATCCCCCAGCAGAGTTACCGAACCTGCTTGCGAGCAGAGCAGTAGGGGAGAACTCTGCTGAAGCATTGCCTGCCAATTGTGAGGCTTCCCGCTACTGAACTACTGCAACTGTTGAGGGGGAGGTTCATGAATTTGTTTCCTATCAGAAAAAAAAACCCTTAGATCATCTATCTAAAAGCAGGAATATGTGTAAGAATTTATACCTCCCATGTTTCCTTTTTGTTCTTTTATTCCATATTACATTTTGAGGTGATTTTTCCACATTGGTTTTGGTCACTTTTCTGACAAGTGGAGGATGTTTATCATAAAATACTTCCCTAAATGCATGTGAGCAGCTGAGCTGGGTCTGAAGATTCTGCTAATAATGCCTACTGAGAAACTGTCCCCCTTCCCCCCGCAATTGCAATAAAAATAAAAAGGGCAGAATGTTTCTTACAGACTGCACTACATTTGCTTTTGTGTGGTGTGACATACTTTACTATCAGATTTTCCTTTTCATCAGGTGCATATGAAGGACAGGTTTCTGTCAGGCTCATTAGGAAGAAACAACACTTCTGCAGAGCAGAAATCTCTTTCTGCCGGAGTACAGTAATCTACTCATCTTTGTATGGGCACCCTCCACGTTAGCTTCTACACTTGGCAAAGCCTCCAGTTTATCTGCTGTAGACTATATGTGGACACTTTTTTCTGAAGCCCTGGCCTGCAGAGAAAAAAAATTACAATAAACTTGCCTTTGAGGTTTTGGTCTGAAGAAAGGTACACCTTTGTGTACACTCATGTCGCTTGCAATGATGGCTGACTTGTTTATACTCTTCCACTATTTGCCGTGTAGGCTTATTGAATCTGCATTTGTTTTCTTTTGTTGATTAGTGATCCATTAGTCGCTGTTCCTACTTAAAAACTACTTTGAAAAATATTCTCTGCATTTAATGATAGATACCCAGGCCTCCGTTTTGTGTTAAGATGTCCACTGAGTAGTTTTTGTTTCTTGGTATTCTTTCTCCAAAACTGCAGTTGACAGAGCTTGAATGTGTAGTCGACTCACTAGCTGCCAAATAAGGTCTTTCAAAACTATGTTATGTTTTCTCTTAAATGAAGACACTGAGAGCAGACCACTTTTTGGGAAAGTATTTTGTTAGGTAGTCTCCCTCTTCGCCCTCTCTCCCCCTTTTTTGTTGATGCTTGCATAAAATAGTTCTGTGCATCAAAAGAGACTCTTTAGTAGGGAAGCACAAAAGGACTGTCCCATGTGGATAAATTTCAAATATTTGAGTCAAATTTGATTTGATAAGGGCTGCTGATATGTGATTCAACTTGTGTTTAAGCACTGTAAGGGAACAGTTTAACTACACTTCACCATAATCAGTGCTGCTCATCTGAATATGAAGAAAGCTTTGTTTAGATGGATTTAGCCTGAGTGCTGGTAATTAGCGTAAATGTCAACTAATGTGCCAAAGCTCTTTTTTTTTTAGACCATAAAAACCTGTTTTTTCTTTATAGTATCACTTTCCAATACTTATTGAAATAGCTTTGTCTAAAAGATGCCTTCTACAGATCAAATCTTGCAAGCTACTACAATGACTGTAAATGTCCTTGAAAAATTAGTGAGGCACAGACACAACAGTGTAAAATCAAAAGAACTGTGCTCAGATAGGACTTCTGATGAGCTGACAAGTCACCATGGTGAAGAGATGAAAGAGCAAGGGAATTAAAGTGCTTCAATGGTGGTGTCTTCCTCTCTTCCCCCCCCCATCATGTTTTGTGGTAGGATGGAAAGAAGTTGTAGGCAGTAATTTTTTTACAATAGTTTAAAACTTTTGAATAGAAGTTATTCTGATTAGTTGTTCATGATGAAGCTATAGCAATTTGCCTCGGCTAGAGCAGAATGGGGAGACTTTCAGGTCATAAATGATGAGTCACTAGGTGAGTGGCTGGGAGACAAATTTGAACATACTACAAAATAGAGCATTTTTTTGCAGGACTCCTAGCCAAAAACCCTGACAGTTTCTTTGGGGGCTTACAAAGTCCCAACTGATAAAATATGCGTGATGTTTAAAAGGTGTATGCATTTCTGTGAATGGGAAACAAGTCTTAAACGTGGCATTCAGACCTGCATGACTTCTTTTCAATAGGGCTGGCTACTCAAAAGAGTGCTTAATGTGGCCAGTTGTCCTCTAAACAGGCAAACAAAAGCTGTTTCTAGTTCATGTAAATTATGAGTTACACCAGGTGTTACTTGAAATCTCATTTGTGCCATGTGTGTCTGTACGGCATATGGTTTTGGCACTTGAGAAAAGACTAAATGGGTTTTTCAGCTTTCATTCCTGTTTTGTTTTTGCATCAGCTTTTTTAAACATGCCTTGAACAAGTGTATGGCAGAGCACAGTAGAATTGGATGGCCTTTTTGCTGAAGTGGAACTCAAGATCATATCTGAAGGAAAGAATTCCCTGTCTTCCAAGGTGGAAGTGGATTGCTAGAAACTAGCTGATGGTCTCTCTTCAGTCTGATACCAGGACAGTTGGTAGTGATTGAGTTGTTGACTCAATAGCAATTGGCGTATATGACATCAGTGTTAGTACTGGAGTTTTTTGGGCATTTGTTCAATACCCTATAAAGACTGAATCCTTATTGCTAATTCAATTTATCTTTCCCGAGTAGTTTTTAATATCTCTGTGTGTAGCATATGTGATAAAAATTTAAGATTGAATCTGTTGATTAGTATACCAGTGTTTGGATATTACTGATAGTAGAGAAAATATCTTGCCTCAGAACTCTGCCAGGAGGCCAAAAAATCAAATACATTTCCTTTTCCAGCCACCTCTTAGGCTAGTTTAATTGTCAGCTAAAGGATGGTAAAGACTGAAGTCGTGCTTGACTCGGAGGCAGAACCCTTTTGTACATGCATATGTCTGCTGGTCTTTCAGCCATTCTTTGATAGAACTTGGATGGCTGTTGATTTAGAGTAATAGTGTGCTAAATTTGACTATGAAGGACTACTGAGAACATAATACATCTCAAGTGCATTCATTTTGCTCATGTTCTTATGCTAACATCAGGATTATTTTATTATTACAGATACGCAAGCCTCTATTTCTGCTGTGCTATTGAAGATCAGGACAATGAACTAATAACTCTGGAAATAATTCATCGTTATGTAGAACTTCTTGACAAGTATTTTGGCAGTGTGAGTTAGTAATTTCTTTTTAATTTTTATGGATTCACAGTCTCTTTATTATGTTATTTTATGTCCACAGCACTTTTAAAAAACATAATCAACTAGTTGTTGAAGAGGTGCATCTAACACATTTTATGTTGCTTGCTTGGCAAACTAAACTGATGGTTGCCTATATAACTGTTAAAATACAAAATTAAATTATTAATTTGGGAGAAGAACTGTTATTAATCTGGTGTTAATTGCCGATATTTATTTCATTTTGTAGTAGTCTCACTTGGGGTCAGATAAATTCTTACCTTAGCTTTCTGTCTAGGTGCCCAGCTCTCCTGGCACTGCTTTAGTGTGTGAGCACTTCTTACATCTGCTTCCAAAGGAGGCAGTTGGTTGTGAGCTAGCAGGAGCTGTAAGGAAAGACAGACATCTGCTTACTCAGATAGCAAACACAAAAAACTGTAGTAATGTACATTAGCACTCTTAGAAAAACTGCTGCTCATCCTTCTGCCTTCCTAGTCCTTCTGACTAGGAAATGCATGGAATGAATAAGAAATTTGAGATTATTGTGTTTTCACATTTTTCTGTAAGATTGCATGATCTGCCCTTGGATACTGCAGGCAAGAAGAGAACTTTTATAGGGATATTCTTTTGCCTCATGAAGAGCCATATCATACTGATGGTTGTGAATTGAACCCCTTTTAACAATGAAAACATTTTTCTAAGAGGTTGCTATAACTGTTCTTAATTCAAGCAAAAAAAAAAAAGATTTTTTTCATTTTTTTCTCAAAGGACTGATTTTTGTTGTTGTTGTTGTTGTTGTCCTGTTTCTTAAAAGGTTGTAGCCTGGGGCTAACATCTTGATTTGGTGAAGTCTGGTGAAGCTGTGAACAAGTTAAGTGTTGCGAGAGGAGATACCTCAATAGATAGTATCCTCCCACTTTGCAATAATGCTTGATGTTTTTTTCAGGTATGTGAACTTGATATCATCTTCAATTTTGAAAAAGCCTATTTCATTCTGGATGAGTTCCTTTTAGGAGGGGAAGTTCAGGAGACTTCCAAGAAAAATGTTCTCAAAGCCATTGAACAGGCAGATCTTTTACAGGAGGTAAGCAAATTCAACCTCTCTGGCCAAAGTATCAGCATGGTAGGCTGTGACTCAAAAAAGCTCCTGTTTCTCTAAGCTTATAGAAGGTGCTTTTTAGCATGCTTAGCATGTAGTTTCTAGGTAGTTGTCCTGATTGTGCAATAAGATGATATTAACTGCTCTTTTCATTTTTGGCATGTGTATACTGTAACCTACTATGATTTTGTGTTTTGCTAGACATGCAAGTGGCTGTTTTATGTGTATACCTAGATAACTTAGTTTTGTTCATGTCTTTCATTTCTTCTTTTTATTAATCAACCATTAGTTTTTTTGTCGTACCTGATGCATGTTCACTTCTTTACTGTTCCATTGCTGAAATCCAGAAGCTAGACTCTCTTCTTTGAGACTCATTCAGGTATAGTTCTTATTCTAAAGACCTGCCTTTCTGCTATAGGTTGCTTACTCTGGAACATGTCTGTCTTTTAAGTTGACAAAGCAGTAATAGTAGTGCCATAGAAACATAAGGAATGAAGTGTAATAACATTTGTTTTTTCACTTTGAATGCTTTTGTTGTTCTTTACTAGCTTCGAAGACAGACAGATTGCATCTCTACCGTTTTTCTTTGGAAAGCATTTGATGGGAAGGGGTTCAATGGTATAGAAAAACTTAGTATTGTTTCCCCATGTTTCTCCATCCTATGCTGGATTTTTTTTTGGGGGGGGGGAGAGTGTTTGGTTGGTTGGGTTTTTTTGCTAAATTGCATTAGTCTTGAGGTCAGTGTTAAGGTCCTTGAATGTCTAAATGGAAGTAAAAAAAATTCTGGTGTGCTGGGGGAATCATCAGTCTTATGTGCAAGTCATTGGAACATACAGTTTAACAGGGATGATGAGCCTTAATTTTTTTAAATGTACTCGGGTTCATTGGTAAGATTGAGTATAAATGTAAGCTCCTGTATTTTTTCCCCTCATGTGAACCTTCAATTTGTTATTTCATCCTGTGAGTTAATTGCTTAATTCTCATATAAGCATTCTGTGTTCCACTTGGTACTCTTTTTTTGTTGAATGTGGTATTAATAGGATGGGGAAACACATAATGTTCTTTACCCTTGTAGTTGTGTTTGTAATCCTTTCAGAGTACAGACAAATCCACAGCACATTAAAGTTCTTGTCTGTCAATAGCTAGTTAGTGTCATGAACAGGGTCAGCCATTACACACAGATTTGCTACCCGATTTTTCTGGGGAGGACATGCATGCACTTATTTACTGCTTGTGTTCTGATGCAGTTTTTGTTGGGCCCTTCTTTACTTTTAGAAGGAATTATCTTATCCAGAAGTCCTGTTGCAGTTTACAAAGTGTGTGTGGGGGAATAATCTGTTTATTCTCTTTAAAACCTTTTGCTTTTCTTTACATGAAAACAGATACAACAGATTATTTATCTATTCCAGTCTGTCTCCTGCAAATACGCAGTTAATTATATATAAAATAGAATTACTGTATTTTTTTCTCATTCTTACTGGTTTTGAATTTTATTTTCACCATTTTCTTAGGGCTATTCTAAAGCAAAAATGCATTCTGTCTCTAGGAATTAATTACTGATTTTTCTATCCAAACAATTAGCATTCTCTTTCTACACTTAATATAATCTCAAATTAGAAATTTTACACAAAAGGAAGTGTCACTTTTTCAATGGGAGACTTTCCCTTGCCCTGATAGCTTTACTCTGATTACCCTTCCTTTTCCCCATCTCTGAGACTGTTCTGTCAAGGTTTATTAGATCTTTTCTGATTAAATTGGAATGTAACAGTTTATCACAGCACAACTGTAGTCTTAAGTTTGATTTTTGTTTTTCATTCTTAGTTATATTGACCGTGGATCAAGTATAAAACTACTCTGTATATCTGATTTTTAGTTTATAAAACCCATTATTATAAAAGTCTGAGTTCATATTTAAATTGAGCTTCCAATAAAGTTGGACTCTTTCTGCAGAGGTTTGTTTTTGTATCAACTGCTGCTATGTGCATGCTGAGTTTGATGAAGAGGGTTGTTAAAATAATAGTTTGTCACAACTGGAGACTTTTCAGTACTTTCAGTTAATTTCTGCTTCCTAGAATACTTCAAAGCTACCTGAATGAAATGTGGTTTGATTCCAAATGCAAACCATTTCTAGCAGGATTGTCGTGTGTTTGTTTTTGACCATGTCAGATTCTAATTATGTGCAACAAAAGGACTTTTATTTGGCCCTGAATACTGATATTGCCTAATTTAAAAATTATTAATCAGTGTTGAATACACAACATTATTAATTAGTAACACTACATACATCAATGTATGAAGCACCTTAAAGAGGAAAAGCTGTACAGAATACTTACACAAAGGAAAATCACTACAGATACATTAAGTGGCTATTTGTGTGATGTTAAAAGAAAAGATGCAGAGGCATAAATGGCTGAATAGTGAATTAGTTCTTAATAGCCTTGCCTACTTGTATTTTCTGTGGCAGTTTTCCAGGAGGTACTTCTGTTTCTGAGCACCTGCTTCAGTTTGTCATTGTTTTTGGTGCTGTGCAGTCCACTTACTAACCTGCTAGAGTTGGTGTGACTGAAACATACTAAGTTTTTAAGCCTTTTTCACCTTCACTTTCTTGTTAGCTCTTCAATAATGTGCTCAGTTCAAATATTCATTCTCTAACAGTTGGTGTGTGTCCCCTGTTTATTACCACCTGGTAACTTACCAGTAGTCAGTCATCAATACTGGCTGTGTTATCTGTATGAATGGTAGTAAAACCTAATTACTCCAGTGCTTCCATGCTTCCTTGTAAATCTATTGCTAGAAATACTTCTGTTCAAAAGAATGCTGTCACGTGTCTTGTTTGATAATTTTATATCTTGTTTGCTATAGAAACTTTAAATACTTAACTAGTGATTACAAAGGCATGCATTTATGAAAATGTGTATTTTTGCTTGTGTGAACACATCAGTTATACTGAGAGAAGAAAATTGGCAGATGCAGTACGTTGTTGCATGAGTTATATACATGTGGTGTGTGGAACAGCTAAAAGATAATCCTGTGCATGATTTCATGATACTTAATGCATGAAACTAGCAACAAAATATGTTCTATGCAAAACAGGGTCTGATTTTTTTTCACTTAAAAGTCTAATTGCTGTGTTTTTACTTGATGATCCAAGTAATTCAGTGTGGTGCTTGGAAGTTCATGGTCATTTCCTGTGCTAAAACACTAAAATCAAGGAGTTAACAATTCTAATATCTAAAACAAGCAGTTATGTGTATATTTAAAAGCAAAACTGTACAGACTCACTCATCTTCATTTGAAGTAGAGGAAAGTTCCTAAACATTGGCTTTAAGTGAAAATTCTTTGTTGTTCATCCTATGTAATTTTTATAAAGTATTTTGGAAATTGTCCCCATTTTGTCCACCGCGATTCTTTTGTAGGGTGCGTATGTATTCTTTTAGTAGTTGATTACAGAACAAATACTTAAAAATACATATTTTTTAAGAGGTTTCTCAATAAAAAGACCAGTGGATCTATTGACAGATCACACTTGTTTCCATCACTATTTTAGTAATGATAAAAAATGTAAAAGCTATGTGAATGTTTTTTCTTAGGCTCTTGCAGTTTGGCCTCAGGTACTATTTACTAGTCCTTCCACATGAAGAATAATAGATATGCTATCAATTAACTGTATTTCCTTTGCTATTTCAAGCCCTCACCTCATCCTGTATCCAGAAGGATGCATAAATTGTTAATGTCAGTTGACTTGTGCTAGATGCTTAGGGTTGCTATGTAGATTTAAGCTTTTAGTTTTAGAATGAGCATCTTTGACTGGAAATGAAAATTTGGTGAATTTCCTGCATATGTCATAAAAATTTTTTTCTTGGAAATGAAATGTGCTAACTACAAACTGTAGGTTTGAAGGTATGCATAATTGTGGAGAGATGGTATTAGCTTGTCCTTGAGATATGACAAAATAAAGGAATGTTAGCATTAGCAATGACAAAAGAAAATTCCTGATACTTAAGCCTGGAGTGGGTGGGAGTATAAGGGGTTTTGTCTGGTTTAGGAAACAGCCTTTGTAAGCACCTGTTTCTTACTAGTCTCCTGAGAAACTTACCATAATTAATGCAATTAATTCAGTCTTCACTTAATGTCAGCTCTTAAATATAGACTGCTGAAATACACTGCCTTCCTAAGTTGGCAGTGACATTATTTGCCTCGGCTACACCTGTATTCCTCTCAATGTGAAACAAGAATGAATAATGAAATCTTTATTATAATGGAGATCTGACTGCCTTGATTGCTGTCTGTTCTTCATGTGTAACTTCTGGCTCAGTTTCAGGTAGTCAGCTTGGTTGGTCAGTTTAAGACTGCGGTTCTTAAGACATGTATGTCCTTGATTTTAGGCACAGATAATGATCTGTAATTACCTTTAGAAGATATGTATAGGGAGCTATGAGAATTACCATGAATGAGAAGGGGATACATTGTTAGTTCATTATTTAAGGATTAGGAAATAGCTGTGATCTTTGTGGATTTGGAATCCCTCCCAACTCGCAGAAGATACAGTAATATGCTTCACTTTGAAAGAATTTATTTGCACCTTGTCTTAGAAAAATTTGTTTATTTGTTATTCAGTTATGATGTGGGTTATTCTTGTGGTCATAAAAACTACACTGCTGCTTAAATTCGGCATTCACAGGATGCAGAGCAAGGAGATACTGAAGTTACAAAGTGTTTGATTGCGTGGAACTGTGCAAGCGTGGCATTTCCAAAGGTGTCAGTTAAAGTTCCAAGCCTTGTCATGCTATCATCTATTCTTTGTGTATGTTTTAATTACTTTGCTCTTTGAAGCATTCTGTTCAAGTAAAAAGTGACTTAAAATCTTTACAGAACTGCATTTCTGGCTTCATATATATATTTATGTTAATGTCAGCTTGTCATTGGCTGTACTATAGACTTGAGTTTATAAAATTGCTGATAAAACCTGCCAACAGTTTTTTAAGAAGTCATCATAGCTTCATAAATATCTAATATAAATTCAGCTGGACTTTAGATAGAATGAACTGTAAGAATACTCATAATCAGGAATCATAGGAACATAGCTTCTCTTTGGAACAAACCTCTAAAGACCACTAGTTGTAAATTTAATAGTAGCAGACAGGTCTGTATACCTTTATCAAAGGTGCTTCCATATTTTTTAGTAGATATTTCTGAACTGTCCTCCTTGTACTGTGGAGTAGGCTTTCCTGCAAATACTTATCAAATCATACTCTTGTGTTTAAATCAATAGGAATTGGTCCAGAAAATTAATAGAACCTGCATCTCTGTTTTTCTCCCAAGTAGGAATGGGGGGGAGGGGGGAGTGGGAGTTAACCTTTTCAGACTTAAATGTCGTCTTGAAAAAGTGGCATTGAGTATTCAGGAAGTTATCATATCATACTTCACCCCCTTTCCATTCTCAGACTGCTTTTTTTTCTGGTAACAAATATTTCACTGGTCTCTGTGTAAGTCTTTTGATTCTTTTTGGAAAAATGGAGTTCAGTATCTTAATGTTCTTTGTGAAGTTTCTTGCTCTTCTGAATGTGTCATGATGCTGAGGACTTATCATAGATTTGCAGGCTGTGATTTCTAAATGCTTTAGAAATCCAGTTGTCTTTCCAGAAACATGTTGTCAAATCTTAATCTATCCTTGGCTCTATGAATTGAAAATGATAGAAAGCAGTCTGCTTTTCACCTGAGCAGCTTTTGTTTAGCCCTTTAAAATATCATTTTAGTAAATCTGTCTCCATACTATTTTCCTTTTTTCTGGACTGTTTTGTTTAGTGTGTGTGTGTGTCTAAGATGTCAGTAATCTTATTCTATTAAAGAAATCAAAATGCTGGTTAGAAGTTCTTAAGACTCAACAAGTTGGGAGGAAGGAGTCTTCCATATAAGTATTAAGTATGCATTCAGTCAGCTTTGCAAATTGAAACATGAGGAAGTTTCAGTTATAAGTAAGACAAATTAGTATGTGAAGTCCTTGCTGTCTGGTAACTGTTCAGTACCCTCTCCAATGTGTATTGCAATACTGATCAACAACATCCACTTCGCAAAACTACTTATGAAGTTGATCATTGATTGAAATAAGCAATTCCTGTAGAATGGTTGAGGGTATATTAACAGTACACCGAACTCCTCATAGATTATAATTCTATTAAGGGTATATTTATTATCTGTACACTGAACTGATAGATTTTTCTCCAGAGATATTCTTCTGTTGCTGTCTGTAGAAGCACTGCGTCAGGGTAATACGATGAAAATTTTAGCACTGCTGTGTATGCCATAGCTGTTTTCAGGAGCTTAGTCGTGCGCTTTTGGTCAACAAACATAGTAAATTCAATGAACAATTGCAGAAGACTGCTTGACAGTAAGGAGTATCTTATCTTCAAAATTAGATGCTCTTTCTGAATGAGCACATTAATCTGCATTTTAATAGAACATGTTCCCTGAATCTGGCAGAACGCTGAAAAGAGCAATGTTAACGTTTGAACCTTGAGATAGTGAGCAGAAAATTCCATTTTTACTCTGTGTCTGAGAATTGTCTGAGATGATGTGTCATGTTGCAGTGCTACTACCCTTTCCTAAAATTCTCACTACCTATGAAGATGGTTTTAGAGTGCCACAGAACAGAAGGTGAAAAGAATATGAATGCCCCCAGGAGGCATCCCATTGTGTTCGGTTTTTAGATTCTCATTTCTTTGTGGTCTTATCTGTGTGTTGTACAGATGTCAGGCACATTGCTGGTATGTGTTTTGGGGCTTTTATTTATTATTTTTAAGGGAGAAGCTATGTTGTTTTTGTTGCCAAGGTGTCTAGTGACAGTAGTAGTTCTGGTGATGGATATCAAGATGCATTAAAAGTGTATATATTTTAAATCTCACGCTGAAAATTTGATTTTAAAAAGGCAAGGAAAAAAGTCTGAGAAGACCTATTGTTCACAATTCTTTGAGAAATCTAAGTATGCTTGATTAACAGGTGGATTAAAGTGAAAATATTCAACTTTTTGCACCAAGCATTGCTACATGAAAATGACTGGCTTATCACATACAGCTCAGCAAGTCACAGTGATGACTTAATAGTAAATAGGAGTACATAGCTCTTGAATTAAATTGTTTAAATTACTTCAGGGATGGTAGGTAGATAAGTTGAATGAAATTCTTATTTCCCTTCATGGAACAAATCTTACTTTGATATCAATGTTAGTAATAATACTGTGTGAAGGTTAGTCACTGAATTAAATATATGTAAATTTGGTAGCATCCTATTCCATTATGCTCTCAATCTGTTGAAATAATGAACAACTGATCTTAAGTTCTCTTTTTAGAAAAAAAAAAATCTTTGAATTAAATTTCCTTCAAGCACAGGTGAAGCTTTCTAAACAACTCTCTAGAACTTATTCTTTTAAGGTACTAATTTCTTTATCTTGTTAAGAAATGAAAAATAAACTTAAGAGCTTTTTTTAATGCATCTACTTGGAGTCTTTGAACAGATGTTTTTTACTGATGCATTTCTGTTGTTTGCTTTCTTAACAGTGGACTTTTAGTAGGACCTAATAAAATTGTATTAACTTAAAGAATAACAATAGCTGAAACACATTTAAGTGAAATAACTGAATTTACTTTTGTATATAGTTTAGAATATTTTCTAAGTTTTGTTTTAAATGGAAATAAGCTGTAAATAATTGGTAGGGTGTTGTTTTTTAGTTTTCTTTTTTGTTGTTAATTAAGTAGTTGGTATTACATTTTCACTGCTGCTTGATTTTGTGTTTGTAGAGCCAGAATGAAGACTGGGGAGGTTTGTCTGAGGATATCTTATGATTAAGAGCAATCTAAGGCATTAGCCCTTTTGACCCCCATCTAAATGATTGGTAACTACCGAGTTTACCATTTTGGTGGCATGGATTAAATGGGTGCTATGCAAAGACTGCTGCACGTGTAATTAAGTCCTTGCAAGGGTAAACAGAAAATGGGTGATGGGCTTAACTTTCTGCAACACTTGCATGATGGTCTTTGACGAGTGCTTTGAGTGTTCCCTTTTATTTTCCTTTTTTGTACTAACCGCATCAACTTGAAGTGTCTGACTTCTACTAGCTTTCTTTGGTGTTGATAATTAAGTGGGATAATGCAAGTTAGAGAAATGGATACCAAAACTAATAACTAAACAGATGTTTGGCTTTATTTACTTACAATCAACCCATGTAAATGTGTATTTACTGGAAAATGAGCTGTTTACATCTGCTGTGCAAAGAAAATGGGCCCCAAAAAGACTGGGTGCTGCTGCAATTGACTGTATATCAGGTGCCGGATGCTGCATGACAGAACAAAGCTTATTTGCATATATAGTGCATTGCAACATATTTTTGTCCAAAGCATAAGTGGAATACATTGTGGCAGTCCTACTAATAAAGGTAAGATTTTATTTTACATAAGGCAAGCTTAAAACACACATGAAAATTATTTGCTGGAGGAAACTTAATTAGTCCGCTGCTTATTTGATATCATGATAAACAAGTAGTTCAGTAAACAAATTGGCTTTTGTAATGTGGAACTGCAGTAATAGTTCTACTTTTATATGCAGCTTTATAAATATCAGGATTTAGTTTCCAGACAAAAGAAAATTATTATAACAGACAAAAATACTTTGTAACATGTTCAAAATCAAATTCACTGTTGGTGTATGGGTGTTTTTACCGTTTAAAAGTTACCTAGTGTATGATACAGCTGTTGATCTGTGTTGGGGAGTGGCTAATAACCTGCTTGTATGTTAGACCTGTAGAATTAGGGCAGCCAACAAGTCATTTGTTCAAAATGGAATTTCTTATATGAGTTTGGACATATTCTAAAACAATGATAAGAAAACCTGAATGCTCAAGCTTGATTTTTTCCGCAGTTTTTTCCCCCAAGTTTATTGTTTTTACTTTCTTCTTTGTGATAACAAGTTCGTGTACGAAGAGTGCGATTCTCATGGTGAGGTTAGTATTAATACTGTGACTGTAAAAGTTTCCTTGTGATTAAAACTTTTAAAAAGTATTTATGTTGCTTGGAACCTATACTAAGCATAGAGCTTTTACTTAGGAGTCTTAATCTTTTTTGTTGTCCTGGCTACAAAGACCAATTCTGGAACATGGAAGCTCAGGCTTAGAGAATTATGTGTGACTCCAGTTTACTTGTCTACAGTATGTCCCTGATGAATGCTATGTATCGGCACAGTTTTAGTTGAAGAAATGTGCTTTGTCCCTATTAATTTAATCACAGTGGCATTATCAGATGCCCATGGGGTGCTTCTTCCTGGCCTGTAGTGTTCCCTGGAAGGAGTGGAGGAATAGTCACTGTGTAGAGCTTAATTTACATGGTTGTCATGATTCCACAGAATATGGAGAATCGGGGATGGCATCTGCTGGGGTGAGTGGAGAGGGACAGATAGATGGTGGCACATAATGAGAGATGGGGACAGTTTGCCTGCAGGAAGGAACTGCAGCTTGTGTATAGGAATGAAGATGCCTCCTGAGGTAAAGAAGGTTGTCTTTGGGCAAGGGGAGGAGTTTGACTCATATAGCTTCTGTGCTTGGATTAACCTGACATTTAACTAACAGGTTATACACCTTCAAATTACTTAATCTGTGTTACTCTGTCAAGCATAAACAAGCACTAAATGTGTAGAGTTTGTTTTTTTGAGGCCTGTTTCAGAGATTTGCTTGTAAACTAAGGTGTTGAGTTCTACATGTGCTGTATGGCAAGTGTAATAAGCAACATATTCAGAAGTAGTCTATTCCATACAGAATTTGGTTAAATTTAAGGTAAGCCTTCTGTAATGTTGAAAAACCTAAGTGCTATACAACTAGACAGGCTGAAATTTTTTATTGTACACTCAAGTTCTAATGAATAGAACTTATGCTTTCTATCAAGAGCAGTTTACAGGTGGGAAAGTCATAGTCTTGAGTCAGGGTGCAGTTTCTTCATCACCTAAAACCATGCTGACAGTGACTCTTGTTGAGAAGGCCAGATCCGTTCCTCCTGCTACCTTTGTGGTGGCACTTGCGTTGATCCACTTGCCCTGTGATACGTGGCTCCTGGCTTGTTAGCTAAAATCTGAGAGTATGCAGGGGAGCATGAGGGAAGTGCCAGGAGGAGGAAAGCAGTGGCATTGAAAAGAGAAGTAAAAGGCAGCTGTTTTGGGTGGTAGCCAGGGCTTTTTCTAAAGCTAATAGTGTAATTAAATTATGTTTTATTTTTAACAATTCCCAGTGTATCTGAGTGTGTTAAAAGTCAGTGTTCACCTATCTTGTGTTGACTCATGTCTGCTGTGAACCCCCAAGTCAGCTAGCATAGTTAGATAAGTTCTAATTTACCTGTCCTATGCTGCACCCCTGCAGTTGGCCAGAGTCATAGGAGCATGTCAAGGAGCTTCAGCAGCAGTATTGACTTACGGAGTTTTCAGCTGTCCTTTGTCTCCCTCTTTCCTTTGTGCCAGAGAAACTATTTATATGACCATTCTAGAACTGGATTTCAGATCTATTTAAACTGATCCGATTTAAATTGCTCATTTCTAAAAAAGATAGTCAGCAGCTTTTCTCTGTTTACAACTTGGCCCTGCAAACATTTATCCAAACAACTATAAGAAGGCAAAGTGCTGCAGGAACAGGAAGGAAGGGGAATGCTTAAATGCCATTGCCATGGAAGCTGAATGATATTGGACGTGACATGGCTTGTTACAGCAGTATATTCTGGTCATCCCTTCAAAGATACAGTCTTGCAGTTTAAGAAAGGGTTCCTTGAGCAGAGAGGAATAAATAATGCAAACCTGTAACTGCAGTGCTGGAAGAAAATGGAAGAAAACATTAATGAATCCTTATGTACGTAGTTTGGCAAACTGCCAAACATACAGACACTGTGGGATTATCTGATCGAGAACTCAGTGATTTTTAATAATTTTGGCTCTAGCTTCACAATACAGAGTATTCGGCAGTAGTATTTGCTTAAAGCATTTGTGTTACTGTGGTGGGGAAGCAGAGCCTCCAGTGGATGCTTAGAACCATCCTTACCCTTAAAGATTAGACTGCCGGTTCTTCATAGCTCAGCATAGCAACTGATTGGCAGGTAGAAAGCACTGCCTCCCGGAGTGATTATCACCTCTGATCCAGCAGATGAGAATAGCAACCAAGAAGCAGGAAGCACCCACTATTATCCGGTTACAGTACATGAAGTTTCCACTGATATTTTTACTTCTGCTTTTGGGAGGGAGGCAGGTAAGCCGGCAGGCCACTGCTGATCTTGCATCATATTCTTCTGCTCTGGTCTGTTGAGGTGATGTTTTAGAGCTGAAGTGTGTGCATACAGTAGGATGTTTTTCTGAATAAAACTTGCATGATGACTGTTGCTGTTTCAGACTCTAGTTGAGTGTTGTGTTGACTGATTTGCGCCAATCTTGAAGATTTCTTTTTTTGTGCTCTCTGTATAGGAAGCTGCAGACAAGATCTTGACTTGGAGTTGGCATTGATGTAGGATTTTTTATTGTTTTTTGAACTGCATCATAGCTAGTATTTGTCTTTGAACATGTTCACGACCTCATGGGTGTTTCTAGGTTCTCTGAGAAAGCACTTTACTCTCCTTTGAAAGTAAAGTAGAATCTTCCCAACAACCCTGTAATTGGAGTTTCTGAATAGTTAGTTAACCAAGGATTGGGAAACAGATACTCTACTATTTTGAAATCCCTGAAAAGGCAAATGAACAGCAGCAATTTCCTAAAGCAGCCTTTCATTAGAAATATTTTCTAATAAAGATTCAGAAGTAGAATGTAAAAGTAATTGCCTCTGAAGCATTGCTAAAGAAGTGCTTGTTAAATGTTAATCTCTTCCTACTGTAAGAGCTTCATGTTTCTAAACAGAAGTCCTTATCCCTCCTTTCTCTTTTCCCCATAGCCTGTAGAATTGTTCCCAAACTGCTGTGCACTCCATGGTCCCACATATCTTGTCTGTTGTTCTAGCTTGGGGTTTGTTTAGATTCTGGGGGGGAAAAAAGCCAAGCCTTTATCAAAAGGTAGCAGTTGTATTTTTTGCCTGCAGTTTAACATGGCTTGCCTTTATAGGCTTTGTGCTGGTTTTGATGGGAAAGAAGTTAAAAAAACAAACAAAAAAACCCCAAACCCTAAGCAAACTTCCCCTGAAAAAGGTGTGCCAAGTATTCACAAAGTCTATGTCACTGCTGTGTGATGTTGTCAGTAAAATGGCAGCACTGCAAAACACTGAACTTGAGTCAGTTTGGTGTAGGCATAAAAAATTTGTCTCTCTTGCCTGAGGAAATAGACTGTTTTGTTGTCCACTACAGACATAAAGTAGCTTATATTGCAGCAAGAAAATAATTTCAAGGTAGATACTAGGCAAGTTTTCTAGTGGTGATGATAATGAAGCATTTAAGTAGATTGCCTGGGGGGCATCAAAAAGTTTCCAGCACTGGATGCCTTTAACAGATTAAATATCTCTCAGGAATGTTATAGGTATGCTGTTTGGGGGACTGGATTAAGTGAAGTCCCTTCTAATTTTAGTTTGGTTATGATTTTTAATTAGGTTGGGTCATGACAAAGTTGGCTGAGAAGAATGTCAGTTGGGTTGGGCTACTTAAATAGTTCTGTTGACTCAAATCAACTCTACGGTTTTTCTAATTTAAAAATCTCATGAATCAGGCTGACAATTTCAGAGTATTACTAGCTTTTTAAAATGAGTTGTAAACACAGATGTCATTTTGAAAAAGATGGATTCTAGTAACTTTAAAACATTGTGAAATTGCAATGTGCAGCTTGTATTGTAGAGCTATTATTGCTTTGGCAAAACTAGGATCTAAGACCTATGTGTTAAAGTCAGATAAACAATTTACATCCAAATTTTTAAATAAGTGATGATTTTTCAGAGTTAATATTACATGTTAGTTTGCCATTGTATTGTGCTGTAAGGATACCATTGCCTCTTTCCTAGCTGCTAGATCAGCTCATTTATAAAGTCATTAGATCCAGATAGCTGGCTATCTTAAGGGTATGCTTCACAGGCTCAGATGTTGTCTGAGGTCTGCAGAGTCCCACAGAAGGAAGGCAAGGTAGTCTAGATACTGACTGTAGAAGTTGACATCTGTCCTTTCCCCCAAATTGTCTTTTCTGGTATTGAGACCAGCAGGCTAACTGCTCTGGAGACAATGTGGCAGGGAACACAGTAAAAAATTAAACAAATAATAGTTGGAGCTTGTGAGATACTGTAGTTCTGTGATGGGAAATAGTTTGTCAAAACTTTATTTTCCTTTCTGTTGTTTGTCAGGCTGCCCACAGTGCCAGACCCTCTGTGCGTGATGGTCTTGGACATCCTCAGTGGAGTACAGAGGTCTCACTGAAACTGCAGTGTTTTCCATCTCACAATATTGCTCTGTTATCGCTTCGTATCTCAGTTACTGTTGTCTTCCATTTAATCTTTTAGATTCACCTCTACAAGGTCAGTTTATTGCTAGTCTAGTTGCAGCTGGTGTTTACACTTTCTGTAAGCTAAAAAGCCACCAGGAGCAGAATAACCACTTTCTTCCTATTGTTACTTGACAATCCATCTTGCTTTATCAGTAGATACTAAGTGTCTGTCATGATGAGATGCTAATCCCATAACAGTAATTTGAGTCAATCATCTAATTTTGTGTACCAGGATTTTTGCATCTAGGACAGTTAATTCCGCAAATTATAAACCATTGAAAATATGATCAGGGTGGGGAATACCCCGGGGGTGTGTGGGAGAGTAGAACTTTGAAAAGTACTGAAAGGTAAGAAGTGGGTAAACATGAAATGAACACTTCCATTTTCTTATTTGTTGATACCAGTTGTGTAAAGCAATGGGGTCAGCGCTTCTAGGACAAAGAGTGTGCTAAAGAATGTGTGCAGCCTGGGATAATCTTCAAACACAACAACAGTGAATGGTAATCAGCCTCATAACAGTACTAGAAAATGAGCTGCTCTCTTTCTTCTTTCTGTCCAGAGAGCTATAGTAAAATTAAGGAGAAATCTGTTATGAGATTTGACAGGCATTTCAGTGAAGACACCCAACTTTGGCTCCAGGTTTCCAAGGGTGAAACACTGGAAGACATGAGGTTTTTTTCAAGGAGGAAGAGAATCACAGTCACATGTGTGCATATATGTTCCAGGTAAAAACTGAAAATATGAAACCGTAACAATTGGGCATTTGAGATTGTTACAATATGCCTGTTTTTCAGTTGCCTTCATGAATCTGTATCATGCCAGCAGTGTTAAGTAAAGCAGAAGTTTTCCATAAGTACCTCTGGGAACTTTTTGTCTGTGGAGGCTCCAGCAGTTCTAGAGTTAATATTTTCTTCTTAGTGAAAGCTGCTACTTCTTGGGGCTAGTACTGTATACTACCATCATGCAATTTCTTTTCCAGTTAGGAATATGCCTCAGCATTTTGGTTTTAATGTAGGCTGACACCTGACTTAAGCACCAAGAGAGGTTTTAAGAGTTAAAATTCACATTCGTAATTCTCTTATATACCAAATTCTTTTGAGTTCTACCAAAGATCACAGCAGACTTCATACAACTTATTTGCAACTGTCACTGAGCTATAGCTGCTGTTATTTTGAGAACTACTGGATTCATAGTTGGCTTGTTCAGAATAATTTTAACTACTATGGAATAATGTTCAGATTACTGATACTGAAAAGCAGTTTAAATCCTGTAAAGCTTCTAGGATATTTCTGTTGTGCTTTTTTGTAATTGGAAATTAGAATTTAAAAATATACAAGCTTGAATGTGTGAATAAACTGAGATGGCACAGAGGAAATTGTTAGGTTTGGAAGTCATGGGAACTTTCTCAAGTTCTCTTATAAGACTTCTATAATTTTGGGGGGTGAGATACTAAAATAGATTGGAGATTTTAATTGGTACATCATGAAAGACGGTAACTGATATGCAGAGTTTTGTGCCTGCCCCCTCCCTCCCCCCCCCCCCCCAAGATGTGTAATGGGCATATGTGGGGCTGATAACTCCTAAATTGCTATTACTCCATTAAAAATGTCCTCATCTGTCTTTAGGGCACTGATTTTAATACAAAAAAATGAGTATTGCTTCCTTTCTAACTCATCTTTCAACAAATTGTATACTAATGTTCATGCTAATAACATGAGAGTATTAAGTTGAGCGGCATAATTGAAAAGCAAAGAAAACTTTGCCTGCTGTGAGAGGTGTCTCAGATACCTACCATTTTTTTAAACAGGCACTCTTTGATAGATAATTTTTGTTGCAAATAATGCCACTGCTGCGGCTACCCTGGCACGGTGCTGCTCACCACTCTACTCTAGAGGCCTGTTGCCGATGTGTGTTTATCAGAGCAGATATGGTAGGTGATGTCAAAAGTTCACTTAGGCCAGTACCCTGTCTCTGACAGTAGCCAATAGTTGATGTCTATCAAAGAGGCTAGAACGGAGCAAATATATAGGGTGATCCACCTCTGGAGCAGTATCTCAGCTTCAAACAATTTTTAGCTGAGAAGAAATGCTGAGCTTATATAATACAGTAGTTACGATGTGAAGTTGTCCTGTATGTTGTTGGACCCAGCATGCAAGTATAGGGGGGGTAAAATGATAGTTCTCCCCACGCCCCACTCCTTCCACCCCCGGAGGTCTAGAGTAGTCCAAAATACAATATTCTATTTCTGTATCAAATGTGCTTTTCACGTCAGAGATAGAATAGTGAGGTAATCTTTTTGTTTTCTTGCATATCTGTCCACCTTTTATTATGTATAAGAATATGTACATTTCTTTTGTAGCCACGTCATGAATACTTTAATGTCCCAGTGTACTAAATGGCTTCATTCATCATGCATGCAGAATTTCAGAGGAGATAGACCTGTGACTTACTCATGACAGAACATTATCATCAGCTTGGTGAATCCAGTCATCTTGAATCTAATAGAATACCACAACCATTCTCTGCTGTTGTACTTTCCTCGTCTCCCTCTGTTTTACAGTGTTGTCTCTTCACATGTCTCATTTCAACAAAACTTGTGCTTGTTGGCATATGGTTTAACTTTTTTATTGTGTGTAAGCTTGAAGTCTTATGCTTAAAAGTTCTGTAGAATTTTCTGAGCTAAACACCTATATACTGCAACACCTATGCTGTAACATTACTTGACCTGTGTTTATCTTTCAAATAAGTTGTAGTGGTATTTAAACACACATTTAAAACCTGTAGATGAAGTTAATATTTACAGAGAAAGTAGAGAAGGGGTAGTAGTATGTGAACTGTGTATACACACAAGTATTAAATGATGTTACACACAAGTCTACACAGACCTTGCATCTTTAAGATGCACATGCCAATATCCTTTTCTGAGACTGGCACGATAGTGTGGCTTACCTTATAAAGAGGAGGAAGGCAGAATTGATTAGGGTAAGTAAATCTGAAGTTACAACGCTTGTATTTAAATGTTCAAAACACTCTTGTGAGTAGTTGAACAATTGCTACTACTGAAGGAGAGAACAAGTTGTTTGCTTTACAAATGGTTAGGGTTGGAAAGACTTTTAAGTCCATTAACAGAATACTTGAAATATGTCTCCTTCAGTTGGCATTTCCAGTTTTAAGTGCAGACTACCTTGTATATCAGAGAACTGCCACGAGGACGAATATGATAAGTACCTTTCAATTAAAAAGTGTGGCCAGAGTGAGAGGGCATGTGTTGCATCCTCTGTTTGCCTAGTAGAAGAGAATAATTTGTAATCTAAAACCAATGCTGTTTTTGAAAAATATTTAAATGTAATTAGCAAGGAGGTGGTTACTGGGATTAACCACAAACAGCTAGTTCCACGTACTATATGTGGTAATGCACTACCTTTCAAATGTTAAACTGACATAAAAATGGGAGGTTTAGGGGTCTAGACAAGATTTGGATTGGAGTTGCAGCATTCTGAAATCTTAGAAAACAAGATCATAGGAGTGGTTTTCCATTTCCAAGTTTGCCTCTTTCCTTTAAGACATTAACAATGCGTCTGAATGTCTGGTTAATGCTGCTTTAGCCTGCATTATTTCATGCCTGTTGGCTTAAAATGCTGTGCATTGAGCTGTAATGAGATGCTGTTTTTCTTGTTATCTGTATACAGCTGCTTGCTTCTAAATGACTAGGTAATGAATTAGCTTTCCTGGCATGTTTGAAATAAAGTATTGCATGCACTTTTGTCTCATGTGAATGACTTTTTTTCCTCATCTGTGTTCTGATGTATTTCAAATTTGCATTGTTTGCCTTGGGTGATTCTAAGCTGCAGGTAGTGTATAATACTGCAGAATGTTTTCCATAACAATTGGATAAAATGTTTGACACTTCCTAAAACAAATAATGTGAACAAAACATAATTCATTCTGTTTGTTTCTTAAAAGTCATAATTGATGAAATTATTCCTCTAGCAAAACTCATTAGCCTTTAGGTATTTGTTTTGAGTTTCTGTTGTTGATGTGCACATAAGAAGGCCTCAAGGTTACTGCTGTAGTATTAAAAAACCTAAAATCTTACTGAGTTTTACTGGTGAGGTATCTGTGGACAAGTAGCCAATGTCCTTGAAATACATTGCTTTAAATTCATTGTTAGCCAATGACCTTGATTTACTGGAAGAAATTTAATCTTTATTTAAGTATATGCCTGGTGAAAATTACCTACGACTTTGAATTGGCAGTAGAGACAATAGTACTAAACTGCTCTAGAGATCGTAGCAGCAGTGCACTGTATTTCTTCATAGCTATTGAGCAACTTTTTTTCAGGTAATTCGGTAAATATCCTGTTTCACCACTGAGTAACTGTAAGTGTCCACTGCTGTCTAATCAATTTAAAAACTTAGTTTTATTAAATATTTTCAAGACCCTGAAATGCTTGGGAAGTTATAGTGTGTTAGAATACTGTTTGAGTTCTGTTGCTATAGTTAAGAACGTACAATTTTTTTGAGTAGATTGTTTTAAATTGCTGGATAGGGGAGATGCATGTCCTCTAAAATGAATGCAACAAAGTAACCTGGGAATATAATACAACAGGTTATATTAAAAATGCTACGTAGCCTTTTCTTCAATCAGTGTCTCCTTTGGGGGGATTTGTGTTAAAATGCACATGTAAATCTTTAATCCTGCCATCCATCCTGTCTGGCTTTATCAAGGTCACTGCAGTTCCACGAATATTTAAATATTGCATCAGTGAGAGAAAAAAAAGACCCTCTATATCTTTAATACACAGAGTATCTTGTTTCTAGTTTTAACTTGCCTTTTTCTTGCAATTTCTTATTTGCTGCTGGATTTTGGAAGCAATGTCGAAGTGCTCAGAGGTGGCCTGTTCCAAGCACTGACTTGCTTCCAAATGAAGTTGCCTTTAAAATATCATAGCTTGTTCCTTCAATACTAGATCACCTCATACATGAAATGAATGAGGATTGTAAACTTGATTGATTGTTTTGTGCTACATAGTCAAGGTTGATAGACACAATGTTCTGGTGTTATTTGCAAGATTTAAGGCATTTCATTATGCATTTTACTGACAATTTTTTTTAATAAATATTTAGAAAAATAATGTGTTTGCTGCCTTAACTATGATCTGCTTTTTTTTCTGCTTCATGACATGTCTTGTTTTAGGATGCTAAAGTAAGTTTATCCATACTCTGGATACTAAAACAGTTTGTTTCCATAAGGACACAGTATCCCTTTTTATTTACTATGATATTGTTAATTATTATGGCAAAGGACAGTCTAATGTTTCTAATAAACTATTACTCTTTTCAGATGTAATAGGAATAATGAACTCAAAACTGATGATGATCCTTTGGAATTTTGTATTAAACAACTTGCTCTGAATCTAAACAAAGCTTTTTAAGATTAGAATTAACCTAAAACTTTATGCCTGGTGTGGAATAATACAATTCCAGTCCTGGCAATTCCTCCACTTCTGCAGGGGTCAATTTATTGACAGCAGGTGTACCCAGGTACCGTGACCTGGTTTTATGAACTAAGCATGAGACCGGTGTAAAAAAATCTAGACTCTTCATAAAGAGCTTAAGGGATACTGTATCTTAGTTGCATCAGTCATCTCATTCATCCATTCATTCATTCTTCCCTAACAGATTTTTGAGACCCATGAAGCAATTCACCACAAAAATCACAGACTCCTTTGCAAGATGCTTCCCCATCCTCTGCCCCCCCCCCCCGCCCCCCCCCCTCCCCCGACAGTTTATATCTCTGTTACTGGGCTGTGATTTGTTCCCCGCTGGTACATCTGAATTGCTTTATTTTTATTACGCTTAAGGGCAATAAAATCTACCAGCTATTCCTGTGAACCATGACAATCTAATTAACAGCTCTTTGAAAAGTGCGGCTAATACCATGTTTGCAAGCTGCAGTACTTTTATATTTTCACATCTTTCAGCTTTTCTTTTTTAATTAAGCATCTTTCATACTAACTCATGTGTGGTACTGTTCAGTAGAAGCACAGGGTCCATTTACCACTGTCTCAAATTTTCCCTCCATAGGAAGCAGAGACCCCACGTAGTGTACTTGAAGAAATTGGATTGACATAAATCTTCACTTCAGCTGATGACATCTCAGTGTTTCATACTGTAAATGTTCACTGCCTTCGTTGTAATGTTTAGCTAATGGTGTAAGATGCTGTTTGTCAGTATTACTGTTTTGCTAAGCTGCTTCATTCAGGCCTACAAGAAAAATACTCCTTAGAAAAGGGAACAAGAAACTAAAGTCCAAAAATTGTAAATGAAAGGGAATTAGATTTAAATCGACTCAGTGTCTCCCTTCACTGCATTTATAGGAAAATTGCATTTGACTTCAATAAGTGTACTGTTTTTTTTATAAGCAAACTTGACTTCAGGAAATAAATGTGTCTTTATGACATAGCATATGTAAACAAAAAGAAACTACGTGGACAACTCCAAATCTAAAATGTTATGGTGTAGAAATTGTGTTTATGCAACCAAAGACTCTTGTTCATCTGCATTTTAGTCACCACTTGTGATAATTCTGCTTATTTCAGTTGGTGCATAAAGATTGGAAATATCTGTTTACTTCTGAATTTGTCATTATACCAAAGAATCCTGTTAGGATCTGCATATCAAACTGATAAAAACTGTTAAGGTGATACTGCTTTTTGCAAGAAAACTGCAAACTGATCAACTCACTAGAAATGAAGGTGTACTTAAGTGTAGCTACCTTGAGCAAAACTCTGCAAGTTACTATACTAAAAAGGGAATGCATGTAGTTAAAAAAAAAAAAATTCCAAATAAGGAAACTATTTTTAGATCTGATGTTAGCTTGCTCTGAACATAAACACAAGAAAAGAGAGAGGCTTTCTGACTGTAGAGAGAGGTGTGTAATGGAAATTGCATACTTTTGAAGATGGGAAAGGAGGAGCTTTACAAAAGGGACTTTTTATTATTTTCTTTCAAACTCTACAAATTAACTTGTATTTATTGGTGTTTTATAGTTATGCTTTAATGGATGTATAGGTACCTTAAAAAAAATAAAATGTTGTTTTAACTGCTTTCCTTGACTTACACTTTTAACATGTGACACATCCCTTATGACACTCCTGGGCGATGTACAGTTGAACCAACTCATTTGCAGTGAGAGCTTTTAAATATTAGATTTGTATAGTAGATACACTGCAAATCATGCAAAGTGATATCAAGTAATATTTTGACACTTCTAGCAAGCTTTCAGTAATGACAAACCAAACCTGTTTCACTTGAGGAAACTGGATTCACGTATGCTTTTGAGTTTTTGAGGAGGCAGTGCCACGCTTTGGAGTAGCTGAGTTGTGCTGCGTGCCTGCGTGGTCCCCGAGCAGGCGGGGCTGCTCCCCCCTCCCTCGCTCCCCAGTAACTTCACTCCAGTAGTCAATGTTTTGGCTCGTTCACTTGAGTAAGTAGTGCCACGTTTTCACAAAACTTAGCTTTGGCGTTGTTGCTGGCAGCAGTCACGCACTGCTAGCGTAAGCGTTTACTCAGCCAGCTGGAGAGCTAGGCTGCGGGCTCGATGCGATCTAGGTTGAGTTTAACCCACCAGGCAAGGCTCAGCACTGCTGCTTGCCAGTCCCCCACTCTGGATCCCAGTGTAAGCGCTTGGGGCAGGGGAGCGTTAGCACGTGTCTGTGGCTGTGCCAGGGTGGAGCCTGTGACCTCCCAGTGTCAGAATTTGTCTACTTACGCCCTTCCTGGGATTTAACCATATCCCATTGCTAGAGACTGTTCGTAACCTAGGGCATGCAAAAGCAATGGCGTGCGTCTCCCCAGTGCGCAACGCGCTGGGATAGATAAGGTTAAAGTGGTAGCAGAATGACCTTGTGCGTGAGATTGAAGTGGTAAAATTACCTTAAGTCAAACCCGAAGCAATTTTCTATGTATTCAACATGTTTTTTAAAGTTTACACTTTCACTTGTATGTGCTTGGCTGGATTAAGCTTTGTTGTGATTGTGACAAATAAACTGTTTGACCTCTGTCTGTCACATTGGTTTAGTTGTAATAAATGTCCATTTTTACACCATTGCTTTGTGTTTATGTGTAATTAGGTCTGTTTTTTGCAGAGGAAAGAAGAGGCTACTCAGTGCTAGCTTAAAAAAAGGGAAATTTTATTACAGTGCTTAACCTGTTCTTGAGCACTTTATTAAAAAATGTGTGAGTATACTGTGTCCAAGATTAGTTATTTACATCCACTTAAATTGTACAGAAAGCAATAAATTAGCAAGTTTTTGGAAGGTTTACCACATTAAACATGAAATTTATTAAAGTGTATGTTAAATTGATGCAGTAGTGCCACTTTATCTGAAAATTAAAACAAACCACATGTTGATTGAGGGTTCTGGATAATACAAACTCAATATTCGGTTCCTTAAATGGAATTATGAACAAGTCAATGCAACGTTGACAATCCTAGCCTCAAACAAAAATTTCTCAGATTAATCTCTTCTTCAGCTTTCTAAGAGAACTGAACTGGTTGATGTTACCAGCAAAAGCATGGGGAAAACTTACCATCTTAGGGCATTTCTTAAATCTAATATGAAATAAAATTTTGTTTCTTAAATTTCCTACCTTATGGGGAAGGGGGGGTGGAGCTAAAGACTCACTTAGAATTTCTGGATTGCTTAGGCAAGTGATTGTTGGCTTGAGTGTCTTCAACTTCATTGCTGAGTCTTAGTCTTTAACTTGAAGAGGCCTTCCTAAACATCTGCCGTTCCTTCTGAGTTAATGCCATGACGATGGTCGCCCTTGTTAAGTTACGGTGTGCCATGGGTTATGCTTGTATGGCTTGCTTTGTAATCAGTCTCCTAGTTCACTGAAATGTACCTAACTTGTCAATGTTCTCTCTCTCTTTTAATCAGAGATAGATACCAAATCAGTGCTGAATAGAAGGATATGTGGAATAACGGGGGTTTATTTTAATTACAACGAACTTGCAGTGAAAGCAAAATCAGCTGCACTCTTTAGATGATGTAAGAAAGTAAATTAAGCTTTTAAGTTATTAACTAGCATAGACTTTCACGTTTTGTAAGAAGTGCTGATCCAGGACAGGAAGCAATAGCATCTTTAAGCAGGCTCTTGCATTTCTTTTGAAAAAATGTTATTTAGCGCACAGGAATGTCACTGGTAAACTTCAGGGCAATTTCTGATACACTGAATGTGGTAATGCAAAACTGAATCTGAGAAAGACATGCTATCATCAAAGGACATAAAGCCGGGAAGCTACTGAGGTTGCATTTCAGACTGCCTGCCCTATAAGCCAGGGAGGGGCCAGGGAGGACAGGCCTTTCCACAGGTGCTCGTTCCCCTCCTGTAAGAAATGAAGGCTTTGCCTTCGGCTCAGGGCCTGCGCCGCCCGTGGCGGCAGCGGTTACCTGCTGCGGGCGGGCAGAAGGGGCCATGGCCTGGAAGCAGCCGCCAGCCAGAAGGCAAGGGCAGGATGCTGCTCCCGGGCAGTAACACTTACTGCCTGTGCTTACAGGAGTTCCGCCACGCTGTTACGATTCCCCTTCTGCCACTGGAAAAACGGGATCTTACTGCCCGGCTGGGCTGCCTGCCCTCTCCGGCGGGAGGGAGCGCCACGGCCGCCAGCTCCCCGCAGCGCTGTGTCAGCGCCTGCTGTCATAATCACTCTAATGCACCTCAGTGATCCTCGCAGAATTCACAACTGAAAAAAACAATTTTGAAAGCCACTGCTTTTAAGCAGTCATTAAAAACACACCAAAACAAAATTGGCCAAGATTAGTTCACTTTATAAGGCCCTTGTATGTGGAATATGCAGAATAATGCGCAGCGAGAACAAGCTATTCCTTGCAAATTTAAATCCTTTCTGTGTTCTTCTGGGGCTTCTCCCCTTTTGGAAAAAAAAAGAATTAAGCTTAACATTTAAGAACTTCTAGTCTCTTTGTCTCTTCAGAATAAATAGCTCACTCGGCTAATAAGGAAACACAAAACCATGCATATAACACTACTTAAGATTATGAAGTAGGGAAACAATATTGAAATACATGAACTCTGAAGTTCGAAAACAGGTTGAATTCCAGGTTTCATGCTAACAAATGCAAACTAAATGTCAGATCTACAGCACTCAATTTCTGTGTAATAAACAGACTGCGAGTGAAAGTGAATGATAATCACAGCTACCAGTCCTACACTGCACAGATACAGCCAGTAAGTTTGGGTCCAGACCTCAAGAAAAAAAGCTGAAGCTTCAGCCATTATAGTAGCAGAAATAAAGCGTATTTAAATTTTTACATGCATCTCTGAGCAAGTCTTTTTTTTAATTATAAGAACATTTTTTTTAAAAAAATACAGCAGCTCAGCTTCCCAGATCCCATTACAAAACCGTGGGGACAAGGAGCCTAATTACCTGTGGAATTCTCACATGGGTCTTAGTTGGCACTTGGTTTCTAATCCTACAGAGGCCTGCTTTGCTCATTTCACCCGACCGGTCACAGCTTCCCACCGCCCATTCCACCACTTCTGTTTGAGCTCCGGAATGGCTTTCGCTCAGGTAATGCTCAGCGATAGCCTGCTGCGTGGCACAGGACGTACAGCGTACTACAGACGGCGTAAGTCAACTCTTCCACCCGAGAGCCTTAACCATCGGGCTAGTCGGCCAGCAGGAGCTGTGGGACCCGAGGCGGCGCCAGCGGAAGGAAGGTGTCATTGGCCTGTGGTGGCGCACCTCGGCGAGTAGGAAATACCAGTTCAGTTCTGCTCCGGGGAACTGAACCAGAGTTTGCCACGTTCTGCACAAGTGACCCAACTAGACAAGGGAGCATCTATGAAAAAATAGAAACCTAGGGGAAAATCCGTCTGTAAGGTCTAGTCAGAAAAAGATACATTGTGAGAAACTGGCGGTCACAAATTTCTCAAATATAATTTAAAACTTAGTGCTGTCTCTCCTTGGAAATACGCCTTTCAAACAAAGTTATTATTTCAAAAGTTATGCTATTAAATTACAATTCCTACATCTGTTAATAACTAAAACATTTAATCAAATTAACTAAGCTACAATTCTGCCTACAGTTATGACAATATATAGTGAAAGTCGGGTTTGAACTGAACATCAATATATAGCACTTTTGTTGTATTACTCCATATTGGACAACAGTTACACATGAAAGAAGGAAAATGTATAATCAGCATGCTAGATGCAGTATGCATTTAGAAAAGCAAAAATATATATATTATATCCAGAAGCAATGTTCATTCACTCCAAACTATCCTGGGGGTAAAACGTTCTTGCTGTGAGAAATGCTATCGTAAAGTTTGGATATCCAGATTTTCTACGGGACTTTTATGTTGTATTGTTGGAGTCGTAATGAATATCTGTTTGGGAGCATT
This sequence comes from Platalea leucorodia, assembly GCF_965183815.1. Taxonomy (NCBI): domain Eukaryota; kingdom Metazoa; phylum Chordata; class Aves; order Pelecaniformes; family Threskiornithidae; genus Platalea; species Platalea leucorodia. The sequence continues at coordinate 83,307,493 of NC_138824.1, read as the reverse complement.
TCATGTCTACTTTAGGCTTCTAACTCAGGCGGTCTGAACTGGACTCTGAAGGCAGGAGCCCAAGTTCTTTGGAGAGGCTAAAGAGAGGGAGGTATCTCTGCAGACCATTCAGGGCACCTGCACCTTCAGTGCCACAAACTGCTCTCTCCACGCGTCTAAGGACGCCTACGTGCCTAAGTTAAATACCTGAAGTTAACCAGTGTGAAGTACAGTCCATCTAACAGCACAAGTCTTTCATTTAACAATGAAGAAATACTTGTAAGGATTTATCTAATTGCAGGTACATTGCTAATATAGCTGTCATTTCAAACAACAGGTTTTGTCCTGATAACTTCATTTTTATGTACCCTACTCTGCACCTTGACTGCAGGGAAGCTAGGCAGTAGGGTGCCTTAAACTGTTTGGAAAATAAGCCTAAAAAGGCTTTAAGTCAAGTCCTCCTCTCAGAAAAATGTAAAGTATTGTTTCAGGTATAAAACTTTCAGTTTCTTTAGCCACCCTGCAACCATCTTGAGCCTTCACAACTACATATATGCATCTTCAGTTAACCAGATGTACGCTTTTCCACCACTCCATCACGGGCTAGGCAGGTTGTTTTCAACTACAAATGGTATGCAACCAAGAGGTATGCAAAGTATTTTTCTATCCTCACTTGAGGATTACAAGTGCATGGTCTCCACTCTTACTTGAGGATTAAGGTACTGAATAAATCGATTGTTTTTCTGTGTACTTTCTACTTAGTCTACTGCAATCCCTACAGGCAATTAGCTCAGCAGCTCAGTCAGGGGAGAGAGAAAAATCCAACGCTTATGACCACAAAGCTCCTACTGGGCAAGTATTGTACAATTGAACAGTGATGTCTGTTACATTCCTTTTTGCCAACTCATAACGTGATTATATTTACTTTGTCTAGAAAGAGATTTCCCATAAACAGACGGAAAATATAAATGGCAGTCTTCTACACAGACTTCAATTTGCAGTATGCTGTGGTGTGAATTTGCAGCACGCTGGCTGTTCTGTACTAACTCCTTACAGGGACAGTAAACACTTAACACACAAATAACACAGAAATAAGCATATACCAAATAAGCTTTACTTCTCTTTCTATTTGTACTCAGTATGCATCCAGATGTTGCAGCAGTTCAGAGGGACAGAGTAGCTAGAGTACTTGACATTCACACCTCATATAGGACTTAAACTTTTTAATTTTCTGAAGCTTAGCACACAATAAACTAGGTTCCTTTATTAGGAAGAAACACTTTAATGTGCAAGAACACTTTATTTGAAACTCAAATATATCTGGTGCCCTACTGGAAAGATTTCTTTGTCAGCTCTATGTTTGATCAATTAGCAACTTCTAAAAGTAATTCTCACTTTGTTTTGGGAGTTTCACTATTTTTTCCTCTGCTGCTTGATCTCTTTTTACCCCTGCTCCTGGACCGAGAGGAACTCCGACTTCTGCTCCTACTGCGTGTTCGACTATGACTTCTGCTGCGACTGCGGCCTCTCCTCTTTCTCCCCCTGCTGCGAGACCTCCTCCTTTCTCGACTTCTTGACCTGCCAGACCGGCGCCTTCGCTTGTTTCTGCGGCGATTCTTTTTTCTCTCAGATTCTCCGTTTCTCCGGTAAGAATGATCTGGGCTTGGGCTGCCCCTTCTCCTTGACCGGCTGTAATAGTCATCACGATGACTCGTTCTGTTTCTCCTTTCAGAGTTTTTAGACAACTGATTAGTCCGTTCAGGAGAAATACGTATGTCTCTATTGGCCTCCCAAAACTCATTGTTTGGATTTTTGAATACATGAAGAAAGTTGCAGTGTTTCCCTCTTGGACACTTCTGCCTTTCAAATAAGCCTGCAACAGATTAGGGTTTGCTTTTTTTATGAACCAGACCTGTTAAATCTCTTTCTTCATTACGTACCTACTGGAAAGAAACTTACTAAACTGAATTTTGCTTCTTCAAACAGAAAAACACGGATCTGACCACCTATCAATTCACGCAAGATTATTTTTTCAATATGTACTTTTCTTGGAATTAACTTTCCAACTGCTAGGAAGGTTTTAGCTTAAAACGATTCTCATAAATAATTTTACTACCTTAATCTAAGAATGTAAATATAAATAAGTCAAATGTGATCATTACTGCTAAGAACTGTTGATGGTTCAGAAACTGCTGTTGCTTTTTAAAGAGATAAATTACTACTTCCTGTAGTTCCACCTTAAGATTATTATTTCCAAAGTTAGGATCCAAACTTTCTTTTCCAGTCCAAGGTAAATCCACTAGAATGATTCAGACAGTTACATGACATGGTACGAATATTCCCTTTTTTTCCTAGATCTACACAAACAAGTTAGCATATCTGTCTTCCAAACAGAAATGAACTACAACATCAGGCAGGTCTGAAAGCTACAGGCTAATCCCCTCTTTTTCACTTCCATAAGTACTCTTTCAATAAAACACATTCTCTTTTCCAAGTGTTTATGTGACTTACCACATATAGCAGTTTTCCACCTTGTCACAGGACAAAATTCACAATGAAGCTGTCGGCCTGCATACCATCGTCCACTGAATAGAGCAAGAGCTGCTTGACAGTCCTTCTCCCTTTAAAAAGTAAAAATCACACATAGCATTATCATCATACTGTCATTTAAGATGTTACTTACCAATTTTAGGCTCCCATTACAGTATGAGAAGGAATCATTTGGATTATACAGTGTTCACAGTTCTGAAACTTAGTAAGATTGCAAGTACTTACGACTGATACTGGACATACACATTTCCTCGCAGGTGAGGCTCGTAGTTGCAACTGACCTAAGGGGATGGAAACATTAAGTTAGTGAAGGTTTATGCTATACAGCAGCTCATGCATGTTGAGATGGCAGCCATTCTGATTTATGACAGCTCATCAGTATGAACTTACATGTGATTTTCTTCCGAACACTTCGTTTTAGCCAAATAAAAGGTTTTGAAGGAAAAAAAAAAAAAAAAAGCCCTTCTGGCTTATGTTTGACTGTTTCCAGCATTACACTCTGATTAACATTGGGACCTCTGCTTAACTTAGTCCACAAGACAGCTTGTACTCAATTGTCTTGCACTTGTCTGGGCCAACCCTACTGTGCAACAGCATACAGCCAAATCCTGCTCTGAAAACAATTAGTAGTATCCTCAGTGTGGAAATGTGGGATTCATTACAGTAAGAGAATCTTTAGAGCAATTTTGCTTCATGGCATCTGCACTGCGAGATGAGTTAGAAAAGCTGAAGTCACTAGCTTTCACCGTACAGTTCTGAAACACCTTTTTTTTTCATAATACTTTAGCATTAAATGTATATCTAAAGATCTCAAAAATACACAATTTAACTTCCAAAAAGCTTGTTGCTAGTCACAAAGGATTCTGAAACAGGCAGGCCCAAGAAGGCTAGAACCCAGTTCTCCAGGGCAGAACTGTGAGCCCATCCTCTTCTGCCCCCAGGTCTCTTCCGATATCCAGGCCAAATGAGGCAAGTGGCTCCTTTCATCCCTCAACCCTGGCTGACCCTCAAAGAACACCTCTCTGTGCACTGGGTTAGGCAGGGGCTTCAGACACAACACCAAGCAAGCAGTTGCATAATTACATATTACAGAACAAGCAGTCAAACTATTTAAGATAAACATCATCAGCACAAGAACAAGCAAGAATGATTTTGCCATGGACACTTTTCGGGTGGGAAAAGAAGTGAGTTTTGTAAGGGTCTGCCAGATTCTGGAGTAGCTTCCCAGAAAGAAGAGCAAGAATAAAACCTTGGGCTACATTGGAAAGGTAAGTCAGCTGGAAGAGGCGTGTGTACAATCTGATTCTAAATGGTAGCAGAGACTCAACTCAATCACAGCTAAGATCCCTGCAGCCAACACATCATTCTAAGCATCTCTAATATAATGAAAATACCCATGAGAATCATATTACAGTTGCACAATTACGTCAGAAGCCAAGAAATGCCATACTAAAAGCTCTTACGCCGTTACTAGTCACAGGGACCCAAGCATGTTCAACTTTGCACAGCTGCCTATAACAACAATGATACAAAGTCGAGGATCTGAGTTTGATGTTAAGACAGCATTTCAACCCACGCTCCACTGGGAATCTACGTCCCGTCTTCTAGGGCGGTGCACAGCTTGCTAATATCCCACGAGTGAAAATACAGAGGGGTTACTCCTCCAAACAAGTGCAGCTTTCTTGCCTATAAAGCTCATTATACCACTACTGAAAATTCATTTTCTCTACTTTCCTCTTGCTTGAAATGCTAATACAATCTCAGTTCTGAGGCAGCTGTCAGTAGATGGAAACAAAAGGAGAAAAGGCACTGTGTGCCTGCTGGTGACTGTGCGAAAACACTCAGGAATGGCACACAGAAAGGGATGCTGCAGTAGGTTCTGCTACAAGAAGATTTCACCATCCAAGCTGCATATTTTGGGGCAACATGGGACTGTTGGCATACATCATTCATCTCCGAGGCCTCCATTTACAGGTCCCCCTTTTTCCTCCATAAGAAATCATAATATAAATGGGTAAAATTCAGGAAAGAACATTCAGCAAACCAAACACAGAAACTAAGGATGGATAACAAATCTCAACACCATTTATGTAACTTACCTTTTTATAATTCTTCCTACCGAAATATCTACTACCTTTTCAGTTCATTGTCATTTGATTTTATTTTATTGAACCAGTCCTAAAATGACACTGTTTGGGTGTATACTCCAAATACATTTTATACCCCCACTACTTCATTCCTTAAGCACAAATACAATAGCCCAGATACACTGTCTACCAGTCTTAGTGGACCCTCTGGGGCTTATCACTGGCTAAGTAAAGAAGGGACTGTGAGGTAAGTGGACTGCTGAGCAGTATGAATAACTTGTACGAGCTTTTATAACAGTTCAGGGGAATGGGAGACAAGATTCACCCAGAGTAAGACAATGCTCTGTAACAGCAGTGACAAGTTACAGGTGACATGAGACGCACAGTTTACCGTAGGGACACTGTATAGTTCTCTAATGTACATGGGATTTAGCTAGGGCGTGCTGGACAAAATTCCTGCTAAGGCTAGTAAAACACAACTCACATGGTATATGTTATATATTTAACAAGCTGCTACACTCAAATGCATACCTTGAATTGAACAACCTTCCCCACGTTCTGAAACTCGGGCAGCACGTCCTCGTAGAACTCCAGGAACTGCTGGTAGGTCTCCTCGTCACTGTACTCAAGACTTGCGTCCGTGTCATAGTCATCTCTTCGGCACTGCTCCATGCCAAAAGTAATGAACATCCCTCGGACGAGTAGTGTCTTACTAGATGTTGGATAGTTATGCTTGCGAGAACACCTGGACATTGGTAGTGAAGAAAGAAAAGTGAAAAGATCAGCACTTTCAGCAGAAGATGCGCTTCTTGAAACTTCAAATACTTGCCATTTTGACTAACAGCTATTACGAAAGAAAATCCATTAGTGGAAGATCAACATATTTCAATTATTAAAACAAATCTTTTGGAAGTGAGCTTGCGTATAATCTTAATGCTTTCTGCCATGCAGAAATACATTCTTGCTGAAAAAAGCACGTCTGCAAAAGCTATAAATACCAGTAACATAATAAAAGCTAAAGTAATTTCTTTTAGGCTACCAGGGTTAAATGCATTCTCCATTTCTGAAGGACTTTACAGAAAGACTACTGACAATCTTTAAAGACATTTTAAAGCAAGTCCCTGCTCTTCTTTTTGCAAACTGAACAACTTTTACTGCAGTTGTTCTCATCATACGGGGCAGTGGGGAGGGAGGGAAAGCACGTTTAGACCTGAAGGTGGATAACTATGAGATTGATCTTTTCCACTTAAAAAAAAAATACTTCGTATAAGTAAGTCTTATCTTAATCTGCATCTTCTCGGCAGCCATAAAAGCATTAGATCTCCCTCACCATCCATCATATTCAGGCTACCTCCGTCACATGCTGAAATACAGTTCTTCCCCACAAACCTTTACATTCAGTAAGAACATAGATGTTAGCTTCCATGTTTATTTCACTGTGATCTCCATTTCAAACGCTTCCCTGAGCAAGTGGGTCATGCACCTCCAAAACATTTCTCCTTTTCATGGCATGATCAGAAAAACAGTCAGACTACTCTACTTTTTTTATCTAGCACTGGCAAAGCACAGACAAATTGGAGGGAGGTCAGGTCTCAAAATGGTCAATTACAACCTAGACTTCAGATAGGAAGTTTCTTTCCACATCCAGTCAGTCAGAAATTGACTCTGACTTTCTGGTTGGCACCTTAGACTTCAAACAACAACAAAAAACCTTCCAAAACTAAAACTGGAGACAATTAATTTGATTTTTTTTTTTTTTTAACATTTTAGAAGCTGCCTCATTTCACTGTTGTATATTTGAATGATAGAACTCAAAATATTATATCCAACCAATATTGTCTGTACACAAAATGAATATAGCACATGACAGAACAAAAGGAACCCCAAGGAAAATGAATGACCGAAAATCCAGTATTACTACAAAACATTAGGGTTTGAATTACTGGGGAAATTAATAATAGTGAACTCAGCCAGTTTTAACTTCTTCAAGACATAGTGAGCTTTGACAAGATTCAGCAATTATTTTATTGATAACACTGGCTCTCAATTTTTCACCATTGTGGTCCATTTCAGCTTCCAACCCATTCTTCCAGTCCTTATCCTAGCTGTATCTCAGTCCTTCAACTTACGGTCAACACCAGAAGTTAAAATGACCAGAATATAAGGGAAGCAGGTATGCAAGGAAGAAGAAGGAAGATGAAGGAGAGGTAGCTGAGACCAACAAATACAGGTGAGAAAAGAAGGGCAGAATATGATGTTTCTCAGTATTTATTTACCAAGCCTATTTATAGTTCAAAGCAAAACTGATTTTTATCCAATCCATAATTAATCCAAGGAGGTCACCTCCATTAAATACCACTGAAACAAAAATACTGCAAAGACTACAAAGAACTAAACATTTGAAAAGCTAAAATGCTGCCTGCAGTGGAACAGCTGTCCAGTTCTATTTAGGAATTCAGCACATATTTCAGAATAGAAAAAAGATGGGGACTTGAAGCTTCCATAGAGTTGAATTATCACATCATTATCCACAATATACATCACACTAAAACAAATTACTTCTAGGATAAAGACAACTACAATAGATGGACCACACACATTTCAGTGATACAAGTTAGTAAAATAGCCTTACTAGTTTATGTTGAAGATTCACATAATAAGTATCAGAGTTTTTCCATGATGAGCTATTTTTCCTCCTTAACACACACACAAATTCAGGGATTTTCTAGCTAGATGCTGCATTTGGCTCATCATCTTTAATGGTCATCTATGAACCTGTACTCCATGAATCCATTTATGCTTCCTCTGTGTCCTCTGGCAACAAGTTTCGCCATTTGTTTCATATGAGAAAGTACTTTTTTTTTTTTAAAAGCTGGTAAACAGTCAGGTGCACTTAAACTATTTCATAATTAAAAACAAATAATCCTTCCCATCCTACTCATGAGTTCAATGTCCATCTACCACAGCCCTCTTCCATCATCTCTTTGAAAGCAGAGTCTAGACTAGCTAGCGACTCCTCCTACTGAAGCTGTTCCTCATCTCTGATCATCTTCTTGTCCTTCTCTCTTCTTGCCTTTTACTATACTTCCTTTCTGAGAAAAGGAACCCATAACAGTATAAAAAAAAATTACCAAAAATGAATGTATCATGCATTTAAACAGTATACAAACAGGAGAATTCTAGAAGCTACAGAGCAGCTTTCTCAACTCTGCGGATGTACCTCAACGTGCTTTAGTCCATTTGAGATTTGATTTTATTTTTTAAAAGATGCAGCATATGCAAATTAGACAAGATAAAAGACAGTATCTGACATATCAGGCCTGTACTAACAGCAGATATCAAATATATTCTGTCTGAATGTATCTGTGCATCTGTCACAGCTCAGGAAAAGTGAGTTTGACCTACGTAACCAGAATGCACCATCAATAATATGCCATAACAATAAATAGTTCAATTCCAGCCAGGCAACACTTTTGCTCTCAATGTCTAGTTCCATCATGAATAACAGAACCACATCCAAATACATGAAAGTAATTTATATAGCAATTTTTCTTCAGTTTGCATATGATCTAATGAAGTTGCTTCCCTTTCATCTCTCCAAAACACTTCTATGCTGGTAAATATTCAATTGATTACCTGTCTCCAAATCGGCAGGAACCTGTTTTAATATAGAATGGGCAATTCGCTCTATCCTTCTCTGTTCCTATATTCTCTGGGGGCTCTGGGTTATGCCAGGTCACACCATTCTCCAGCTGTGGAAAAAACATTAAAATACACAGTTAGAAAAGAATAAAGAGATGTAATGTCAAAACAAACCTACTAATTAAATCCACATGCAATTATGGGTGCTGTGTTACTATAAGGCAAGCCAAACCTATTTTAAGCATTGTTTTATAAAGTTTCCCAGTGCCTTAGGTACCTGGTGATGGAAATCTCTTTTCTTGATAATTGTTCAGTTTTAAGAATAAGTCTATATTCATGATTTCTTTTTAACAAAACAAAAAATCACCCAACTGGATGTTTTCTTTCGCTAAAGGAAAAGCTTCTTAAGATTTTGTCACCACAAGAGTTGCAATAATATTTGCTCCTCAAACAACAAATTCATTTGTCATCTACAAGAATTACAAATATTGGGACAGATTCTTTCCATTCAGGTAAGCCTGTTACCTACTTCACTCCAGGACCCACTGAGCAGCCCTTTATACACCTGGCAGATAGAACGCTAGGACTATTAACTTGTTTGTCTTTGCAACAGCTCAAGGCTCAGTAAGGTTATCACTATCACTTTTTTTGCAGCTAGAAAAGGTTAAAATAAAAGTAACCTGCCCAAGGCCAGAATTAAAAAAAATTAAACGCTCAGTTAGCACTGGAATTAAAAGCCTCCATACTGCTCATCTCGGTCCATTAAGATTTCTATAATTCAAAATGGAATTATCAAGTTGCAAGCGTTGACTGACTACAAACAAAACACACGTTTAAAAAGGGAATTTTCATTTTGTTAGCCAAAAGGTCTGTAAAGCTGAGTAGCCTAAGTTCTCGTTTTAAATCAACTGAAAACTCGTGTTTATTTACAAGCAGCGTTTGACCCTGCCACCAGTTCTATTCATGACTCTCAGCCATAATTTTCTTTCAACAGAACAGCACTGTCACTTCAACTGTGTCAACAGTAACTTAACCCTGAACTGATACGATAATGAAGTCTCTAACATACCACATTTCTGCCTATTCCCTTGCAGAAATGGCGGCTAATACATCTTGAGCTCTGGGCAGGTAACAGTTCAGAGCATTTTTCTACCCATATTATGAAATAAAAGTTAGATTCCCTACCTAAAAAACTGTTTAAACATAATTTGGAACTGAATGCAACTCCAATGCAGCTATGGCAATCAACACACCATGGGTTAATTACATTAAAAGTTAACTTTCAGATTCATGCAGTGGTTTAAGCAGAGCAAGAATCTTCACAAGTTTAACCGTATGAGAGGGATAAAAAGCCAAATTGTTCTTTAAGGCAACAGGAAAGACTGAATTCATCCTCTCTAAGATTCAAATGAAGACTGCAGTTTTCTTTACTACGCACTGCCAGCTTGAGATCCATGCTCTTCCAGGCATCGGAGCAGTCAGCTTCTCCCTCCCCCACCTTTTTTTTTTTTTTTTCCCCTTAAGAATCTGTGCCCTCCTCTAGTGCTGAATCCTTTTATTTAGAGACTGCCATCTGCTTAAAAAGACAAGTTTGTCTTGCCACCCAGAAGGACTGACAGATTTATTTAGAATTCCAATTCACAAACAAACCATTGTGCATAGTGTTTTCTAACAGCACACAGCAGTATTTCCAGATTCATTTTGACTCAGATCTTCTGAACAGGAATGAGCATGCACAACTGCACTGCCACCAACTAGCCAGAAATATGCTTAATTATGTTCCACCCAGTAAATAATTGTTTACAGCTCATGCAAGCCACTACGTATTAAATTTATTCAGGCCATTAGGTTCTTGAGAGCAGATGGACAACACGCTAGAAGGCAAACACTGGATGGCAATTAAATTACTTTTCAGTTCTTCTTCAAAAAGTCTCTGAGCATACCTGGCTTTCAGCTTGATCCAGCATCCTCTGCACAGCTGCCTATAAATGGTGCAAACACAGGACTAGTGAAAACCCTGAGGACACGCAAAACATCTGGTTTCTTCAGTTAAGAACCTAATTTACAGTACTCAATGATTATGCATAATAAAAGTTTGATGGGGTTTGCTTTAAAAACCAAAGTCTTACTTTTGGTCTGTAGCAATTCATGTACTACAAAGCTGTTAAAGGATACATCAGACAAGACCCTCATGTAGATGATTTTCTAATCTAAATGCTAGACAACTTAAAAAGTTTCATTTTCTTCTTTTTTTAAAACTATCATTGAACTATTGAATACTTAAATATATCTCCTGCTCTAGTACTCAGTCTGGTTAATTTCATAATCATTTAGTTGCACTAAACTTTCTAACTTAGAACGTTCTATGTAACACAGAAAAACACATTGCTTAGTGAGTCTCTGTTAAAGCAAAACATAAAACTTAAGAAACTTTAATATCATAAGTTCACTGTATCTAGCCTTCTAAATACAGGAAAACAATGAGAATGTTCTTTCCCTTCCTTCTTCTAAGTGGGCTGAGCAAAACAATAAAGTCACTCTCCAAAACTGGCTGGAAATTAGTTCTAACAAATTATTCTAGGAAGTTCCAAGAAAAAAAAGACATTTAAACATAACTAATACAAGAAAATATGCTAGCATTGCTCTAATTTGGAAAATAATTAATTAAATTAAAAAAGAAGAGCAAATAAAAATAAAAAAAATGCAATCCACGATGAGGACGCAGACAGCATCTGGTACTAATCATCAAGTATGTCAGATAGTATCCACCCTAATAAATAAATAAATACCCCAAACCAAAAAAACCCGACCAAACCAGAAAATCTATTTTCTTATCTTAGGGAGGAAAAAAAAAAAAAAATTTTTTTTTAATCAGTCAGTCAGAATTTGAATAAACTGCTGTTTCAAGAGACAGGCCAAATCAATTGAACAACTTTCCGCTGCTGAAATGGGTGGCTCCACTCCCAGCTAGGTACTCAGTTTCCCTCTGGGTGCCTTTCAATGCCCTCCATGAGCCAATTTAGCTCACTAAACCAGTAAAATAGTAACCCAGAAAAAAACAATACAAACAAACCAACAAACAACAAAAAAGAAAGTGGCTTCCACCTAGTTCAGGGAACCAAATTAGCCCACTGAGGGCTTAGACAAACCCAGACACAAGGAGAGGGAAGGAACACAATCCTGCTGTTACCATAGTTCAACTCTCTTGGAACTATCTCTCAACCTTAAATAAAGGATGTGACCATCATTTTCTCTCCCTACTCTGCAAACAGAGAAATGGACACTTAACACAAGAGGAAGTAAGACAGGAAATACAACAACTGCTGTTCTTTTTCATTCCTCATGCAAGCGTTATGCAATCAGTGACACAACCAACTATTAAACGCAGGAGACAATAGTGTTTGCTCCTGTCTCTTCTCCTGCTGTGGCTACCAGACACAGTAGCAAGACACCTCCCAGTGAAATGACTGGAATTTTTTGTGATTGTGGAGAAGCTAAAATGACCGCATCCTAGAAAGCTGCAATCACCCTTTATTGGCGATAGGCCAGTCCTCACATTGGATTTCTGTACAGGACATCTTACATCCAGGTTATTCAACTTCTAAAACTTAAGAAGAATGTATTGTTAGCAGAAATGTTATCAATGACTAGTATCTTCAGTATCATTTTTTTCTCCACTCAAGGAGCTCTGAAAAAAAGATACGTCCTGTTGGATGAGTCAGGTAAAGAAGAGCTGTAATATATCTTTTGATTAAGAACCGTGTTAAGGAACAGCAGCAATGTAATTCCATATTCCATATCCTCACTGGGCATTTTCTTCAACATGGATGGTGTTCAACTGGGACATTAAGGATTATCTTTAATGCATGATGCAAAAAGTGCACATATCAGAACCTGCATTCACAGCGTGCCTTTGTATTTAACTGATGTAAAAAATTACATACTATGAACAACTAGATGTGTTAAAACCAGTTACCCTTCTAGGTACATGGATTCACTAGATCCTCTTTAACAGTGAATAATAGTTTCAGGAATTTAGACAGAATGGAGAGAAGAAGTAACTAGCACATTTATACGTTTGCTAATTAGAATAAAATCCCTCTTCAACATGCATAGACTGTTGCATCTGATAATGTAGGAGGATATGTAACGTTTATCCTCCCACTGCCAGGAATCACCTCTCTCTCTCTCTTCTCCTGTTGCTTCTGCTGTGCCGCTTCTCTCTCTTTTCTTTGCTGCTCTTCCCATTCTTCTTTGATCTTCCTCTTTATGATAAAAAATATTTTAAAAAATTATTTAAGGAAACTAATGCTTTATAGTCAGTCAAATTCAAAACTGTCATGTTGTATTACAACTCCTTGACCATTAAGTTTTCATCCAGTCATAAGCAACTAAATCTCTGGACAAAAAGACTTTTTTTTTTTTTTTTTTTGATTTTGCTCTTCTAGGATGGAAGAGCTTATGCTTTCAAACATACCAACATCAAGAAAACTGGGTCCACTACAGAACAGTAAAAGATATTACATTAACTCTCCCTTATTGCCACACACAACTGTAACACTCAGTTTATACATCACCTCTTCTTCTTCTTGACGTTTTCTTGCAGCCTCTTCTTTTTCTTTCTTAAGCTTGAACTCTTCTTGGGCCTTTTCTTCTCTCAGTAACCACTGCTCATGTAGTTTTTGTCTACCAAGGAAACCGGATACCATTTAGACAAAATTCAATGAGTACCCACAACTGATGCAATTGTCATGCATACATTTCAAATTTATTAGTTCAGCAATTAGTACAGCTTATCTAATCTTCTTTAAAAGAGAAAATTCCATAGGAATCATTCAGACTTTAGAGAAAAACTGTGTAGCCTGAAATATACAAAAAGGATTCTATTTTACAGAATATATTGGAACTTTTCAAAGTATCAAAATGGAATTGGCTACAGATCTATCTACTTCATATATGCCATTTTCTAGATGTTTCACCTTTCTGCCTCAAGTTTTTTTTCTTCTTCTTCTTCTTCTTCCTCCTCTTCTTCCAGTTCCTCCTCTTCCTCCTCAGACACCGATTCATCTTTTTCTGTAGCTTCTGAGAAAAAACACAAAACAATGCATCTAAATAGCTGGATGTTATAGTCAGCAAAGATAAATAAAATTCTAGCCTTTTAAGAAATGAAAAGGAAAAAAAAGGAAAAAAAAAAAAAGAATCACTACTAGTTCCATTGACAATACAAAACACTTCACAGTTACCTGAGTCTCTTAGTTTGGCAAGCGCCTGCCGCTTTTTTTTTCGCTTTTCTTTCTTCAGAATAGCTCTGTATTTTTGATGGCTGAAGATGAGACGATATTATTTATGTTAAAACAGCCAAACAAAAGATTTTTACTGTCATACATGCACTCAATTGACATCAGCAGTACAAAACCTCACAAACCGCAAAATTAACAGCTATTCATATGAAACAGTAACTCTACAGGGACATCTGACATGTCAATGAAATCTGTAGCTATGCTGGTAGAGCTGCATGTGGACAGCAGCAGCAATCCCATTCGGACACAACACAGAGGGTCTCATCCTTCTTGAGCTCTGCAGTACTTGACATTACCACCAACTCCATGAAATCCCCCTTAATTCCTGAAACCTGGTCACTAGATAGGATTAGGGAGAAAAATTCGGGGGTCTCCTACCCTATAATTTTGGCACACCTTTCAGCACATTCTAGTCTCTCTTTTACAAGGGATGAAATTTTAAGTCCCTTCCCTTCTCCCTCGATATTCTCTACAGGCAGCAGTCTTCACATACAGGTAACAAACGCACACTTCACAACCACCACAGATAATGCTCAGGTCTACTCTTCTGCTACTGAAGCTTGGCCAGTCACCCTTGCTCGTCTAACAGCTCAGCAAGGCTGCCCAGAAACAGCACCATGCTTTCATTATGGTTAAAAACTCTCTAAGTATCTGAAAGGCTTTTCACATCAACCCCTTTTCTGTCATTTTTCATTCTAGCTCTCTTCTTTCTAGCCAGTTTGTAATGGTAAAACAGGAAGGAGAAATGATCTTCAACTCCTGTCGTTCTGCCATGCCAAATATTGACGGGAGATCAAAATCTTCCTGTTTCACAGTAAATAATTTTGAAAGATTCCATAGGCGTAACTCAGACAGCCAAAACCTCACCCGCATCTCTAGCCCTTCCGTTCAGGGTTACTCACAACCTCACCATCTGCACACCTGTGCATGCCATCAGTAACACCATGGTGCTTATCCCAGCAGCAGCGTGCTTGCCCTGAAAGACCAACACCTGACTGCATGCTCTGCCCTCATCTGTGCCTTCTACCTTTGATCAAGCAAGCCTAGCGTCTCCTCCTGCAGCATCACCTGCCTGAAACAAATCTCGCCCGCTCAGCTGGTGCCTAGGGCTGAGAAGCGCGGGTACCTCCTTCCCAGTTCCCAGGCTTTCTTAGGTGCTCTTGAGGCCCAAGGAAGGAAGGGAGACAGCCACTCTCCTCACTCCCAGGCCACAGCAGCGCAGGAGGAGGTGGGCAGGCAGCTGAAAGGCAAGGAGCAGCGGCGCCCCGGCCGCTTTAGGGCTGGGTCTCGCCTCCCCCTCCAGCCACACGGCACCGGCGAGCAACGCCACCCCAGCGAGCGGGGGCCGCGGGCCCTTGCAGCGACGCGGAGGCCTGGCCCGGGGATCCCACCATCCGCCGAGGGGGCCGGGCGGCGCTCAGCCCGGCCACGCGCATGCCGGCTGCCTCCCCGCGCCGCGGCCTCGGCCGAGCCTGACGCCGCCCCGCGGCCGCCGCCGCCCCGGCTCCCCCCGCCGCCCCGGCAGCGCCCCGCGCCGCTGCGCCCCCCCCCCCCCCGCGGCCCCGCCCGCTTCCGGCCCCGCCCCCCGGGCGCCCCCCGCGGCCCCGCCGGCCGCCCCCCGCGCCAGGCCGCGCTCCCCACCGCCGTCCCCGCCGGGCGCCCGTTACCCCCCGCCCCCGCGCGCGGCGGCGGCCGGTCGGCCATGACCGCTGCCGCACGTAGTTGCGCCACTCCCAGGCCCGGCCGCGAGGCGGCCTCGGCTTCGGCCGCCGCGCGGCCGG
This sequence comes from Platalea leucorodia, assembly GCF_965183815.1. Classification (NCBI taxonomy): domain Eukaryota; kingdom Metazoa; phylum Chordata; class Aves; order Pelecaniformes; family Threskiornithidae; genus Platalea; species Platalea leucorodia. The sequence goes on along the minus strand of NC_138824.1, from coordinate 83,292,154 downwards.
GCTGTCTCGGTCGGGGCTGGGCCGTGACCCTCCTCGGGGATCCGCGGGCCCTTCCCCTTCCCCCTGGAGGCGGCGGGGAGGCTCGGCACCGGCCTCGGCCTCCGCCTCACCTGAGCTTCCCCAGAGGGGACTCGGGCAGCAACATGGGCGCCGCCATCTTGCGTTACCAAGGGGATGTCACGTGACCCCACGACGGAAGGGCGCAAAATCCCTTCCGGCAGCTGAGCAGGGAGCGGCGGCGGTGGCGGGCGGCAGCTGCCCCCATGCGCGCGCACGCACGCACGCGCACAGGGCGGCCGTGGGGGAGCCGGGCTGTCGAGCCGCTTCGGGAAGGGGCCTGGCCCCGGCCCCCGCTCCCGCCCCCGGAGACGGGGAGCATTGCGGGAGTGGGGTGGGCGGCTCAGTAACCGGCATGGGACGGTTACGGGGCTGGGTCGCTCATCAGGGCGGGCCGGGGCACCTGCCGTCCTTGGGCAGCCCGGGCGTGGTCACTGAGGAGAGCGGTGGGAGGCACGAGGGCTGGTGGCTTGAGGTCGTGGTTTTCCAGCCCCTCCTCGGGCGGTTGTGGTAACCGTCTGAAGGTGCGGCTGTAATCGGCTGGGTAGCGAGTGCGGGGGGGAAAGAAAAGCAGCTTTGGGTGATGACACTGAACTGACTAGTACGGCTGCTTTCAACATGCTTATACACTGCTAGAGCTGCCTTTGCAAGATTCAGAAAACAAGACCAGAGCGATTCATATGTTGAAAGATGAGATGGAGTTTGTGTTATTCCTCCTGTCAAAAGCATTTAGGATTAGGAATGCGTTGAAAAGTAGCACTTTAAATTTCAATTTACTAAACTGTCTTTAAGAAAACCCAGAAAACATTCAGCCCACTGAATCTCTCCATCGGGATACCTGTCATTTTCCCAGCCCTTTTGAGTACAGCAGTGCACGTGGTGTGCGGTGTCACAGCTAGGCCGGGTTTTTTCTGCACGGTGCAGTGTCTGCTGCGTGGATGCTCCCTGGCTGTAGTAACTAGCTGCTGACAGCCTGTGCTCTGTAAGCTGCATCGGTTACTTTGTGAAATACGCGTGGAAATGTGAGGTGTACTATGCCTGCCACGAGGTGGGATTCTAGTGTGTCTCTTGGCTGCTGTGAACACAGGTGATGGGTGGCTGCCCTGGCCTACGGCCTCTCAAACAGTTGAGGGAGGTCCCAGCTCCAGTGTAGCAGGGGCGCACCAGACAGGTATATTGGTGAATTTAACCGACGCTGCTGGTACATTCTCATCATCATCATCTCTGAGGCATACTACCTGTCTTGATTATAAACGTATTTCACGGCAGGAAATGAGTTACAATGCACAGAGTGTCATGGATATGATGGGTTTAAAGTTGTCAGTAATCAGTTCCTCGGTGGCATGCATTATAGATTGCAGCCTTCAGGCAATGAATTTGTTGGTTTTATTTGGGCATGTTTAGCATAACCATTAATAATGTACATTGTTTATTAATATCTAAATTATTGTCATAAACCACAATGCAGGAGCTTACTTCGTGTATCCTAGAGGTAGTACATATTGCATAAATAGTCTGAGCTGCTGGCAGTGAAGCATACCAGAGCAGGCTTTGTCAAAATCAGACTAATTGACTGTGCTGGTCATTAACAGCATAATGAGTATCCTCTTATTTATTCTGAAGCTTAGTGAAGTTATTCAAAGCAAGCATGTGACTGCTATAGTCAGCAGTTACATTTCCTATTTGACCAGTGAATATTCAGACCATGACCCCTCTGCTATTACTTAACCATGTTTCAGGTTCTAGATTGTCTTTTAAAATGAAGGAGTTGACATCACTATTACTGTTTGCTTGTGCAGAATGTACATGTAAAATAATACATAATTTGCTGCTGCTTAGATACAGAAGGTGGCAGTATTGTGCACTTTACAACTGATGAACCATTGACACCCATGAAAGTTTTGAAAAAGCAACTGTGTTTCATATATCTTATTGCATTAAGGAATTGCAACAATAACTTTTCATCCTCCTTTCAACAGAGTAAGTGCCGTAACAACAACCTTCCTTTAAGCCTTAAGTTAAAATTGAGAAATTAAATCATTTCTTTCATTACTATACTACATTTCAGTATGGTGTTTTCCCAATATACTTGGGGAAAGAACTGTCTTAAGCTTATGTATCTGAGTAGTGAAAAGGAGGATCTCTTTATAAGAAAACACAAAATATGTCAGCTATTATGGATACTCATAATGATTCTGGAAAAAGCTACATGCCTCTTTGAAACAGGAATACAATAATTGAGTTTTTCTCCATTTTATTTATTCTCATTAATTTAGATACATAACATCAGCTTGATATTCACATAAAGGTGCAGAATTCCATACAATTTAACTGATACAGCATGAGAATGAAGCAAATACGGCCGCTCCAGGCAAGAGCCATTCACGTATCCAAAGTAATGTAGCATTCTGGTCAGTAGTCATTAGCCCTTACGCTGAGGGCTAACACTGCATAGACCACAGGCCTTTTCAAGCATAGTTTATTTTTGTGGAAACCTTCAGGAAGTTTGTGGAACTCACTCTTCCATGTTTCCTAAAGAAAAATATACCTGCACGGTATGGTACTACGTGAACCCCATCATGCGAAGGTCGATACCAGGTGCACTGATTATGCTTTACAGAATAGCACAGAACAGAGAAACTTTTCTCATCCAACTTGAAGTTACATACTATATTCCATTATAAATCTCTGCATGTCTTGTCAGATCTGTCCACAGAACCATGCATGCACAGTAGACCAGCTCTGAGCAAGAGTACAGGTACTCCGTTTAGCACACATTTGCACTTCGTTTCCATGAGGTTCTTCTGGTGTCCATTTCTCTCGTATTTCCTACCAGTGTGGACTGACATAAGCAGATAAGAAGTGTTCACTCTCTTTCTTGTATGCCCAAGCCCTGTGGGGAAAAAAGAAAGATAGATTTTATAGGCATACAGATCATTTAACTGTTGTCATAATTTTTGCTATATGCTCCAGAAGAGCAGCACCTTTCCTCATGGAATCGTACAGCTTTTATTTTCCTGGCTGAAGAAAATGGACATAGGAGAACGTGTGGGAAATGGCAGTAAATCACTAGAGTGGATCGGGTTGAGTCGGAGAATAACGTGTTGATTAGGAGGCGTTCAGGAAGTGTTGGTTTGTGAGGAGGAGCGGTCAGTTTCCACTCAGGGCTGTAGATTGTGCTATAGACTCGCTGGTGAAGTGGGGGCAGCAGCACCATCCCTCCCCTCTGCGCTGGAAGTTGCGGTCTCTGTTCTCAGTGCCAGCTCTGTTGTGGGCGATCCTCGGTGCTTTCCACTGCAAAGTGTAGGTTTCAAGGCAGTATATGTGAACTCTAGAGAGCGCATCCTCCCCCACATGCTGCCTAATGGCTACGCTGCTGTCTCAAGGGGTAAATGATTTCTCACATACTCTGTACTTCTGTGAGCACTGATAAAACAGTGACGCTGTAAGTCAGTCACTTTTGCATCATTACAATGATGACAGGGGTTGTGGGCCTCATTCAACACCCTGTTCCCCCCAGAGTTACTGGAAAAACTCCCATTTAATGAGGCTTAGGCTGGACCTATATCAGCCAGCCCGGTCTATTGGATGATACTGGCATTCGCTTAGATCCTAATCTCACCGACTTCTGAAGTCTGCAGCAGACGTGCAGCGTTCGTCGTTTCCATTGCGCCCAGGGTACTGCAAGGCACCGTGTACAATTAGACCTGCAGTTCTCCAGGTACATTTCCATGAGTGACTAATGCTGACAGTAGCACATTGACTCTTTCCCTCATAAGAGTTGAACACAATTATTTAAGACTAAAGATTAACTTCCTCGGAGTTTAAAACTGTTAATTTGTCAAATTTGAAAACTGAGGTTAAGTTTGGCCATAGCTATTAATTAACTTATATGATAGCTATCAATTTTTTACTTTCCTGGGATTTTCCATTTCAAAGACATTGAAAGAAGCAGAAAAGTACATTGCTAATCACGTCAAGAAGATGGAAGGGTTTTGTTTGTTTTACCAAGTCATACGCTTTCTTGAAATTTCAGTGCTTTCTTGAAATTTCAGTCCGCTCTTGATTTGTTTAGAAGTCCAAATCATGGTATACTGTTAAGTATATACATACAGGTAATACATGAACTTCTGGAGGTTATAAGCAGTGAAAAAAATTATAGAGATACTGTTATTTTCAACCATGCAGACAAATTCATTTAGTACAAGAAGACAAATAGTTCTTTGCACTAGTTCAATGATATTTCTAGGATACAGATTGTGTATGAGATTCTGCATGGCTATGACCTGTAGCTCAACAGTAGTTAGGAAAAACAAAGTTGCTGTAAAAGAGGAACTATTTAAAAATCTAACACCTCACAAAGTACTGAATTAAAAACATTCCTTGCATATATGCATGTAGATTGTCGTTTGTTCAAGCAAACTGATGCCTGACTGATTAATCAGTGACAGACAAATGCAGACGTGCTTAAGCAGTGCTACATATCTCACCAAAATGGGAGAAAAGAGGCTGGGCAGAAAGTTACCCATGCATGTAGATTTATTACAGAGATATGAAGTGTCAAAATGCCTGTCTTTTTAGATTATGCTGATGTACTCCATTTGTAACCTGAAAAGTTACAGAACTTTTTAAGACAGTATTTTAAAATGTCATTGATTTGAAGAAAAGTTAGCTTTCTACTAACACCTGGTCTAGGCTTGCTTGTCCACCTGGCTTGTTTAAAAAAACATGCCAGGTTTGGAAAAAGATTTATAGATGTGCAGCAATCAGTTGCTTCTGTGCAGCGCTCTGTGCATACACAACTGGATAAGCGCATGGGCGGTCAGCTGGATGCATTTGGCATGCATCCAAGTTGCTGTGCACATACATATCAGCTGCACGATACTCTCCCTGTGAGCTCTGAGCTGGGGTGTTTATCACGCTGCTTCTTCAACTGGCCTCTTCCCCTCTCCGCTGGAAAAAAATAATTTGTCTTGCTTGCTTGCCAGCAAGACAAATTGGGGAAAATCAGCCATCCTGGCTGGAAGTCAGCAGCCCTGATCAGGGAATCCAGTCATGTCCTCTGAGGTTGTTCCTGCTGGGCGTCTTGTGCCTGCGGTGTACTTTGACACCGCCTCTGTGTGATTCTGAGGGAAAGAACCGATTGAGAGTGGTTTACAGCAGGGAGAAGTGGTGATGCCGCGTATCGACACTCGGTGTCATTTGCCTTCTGGCAGCGGGGAAGCAACGCTTGGCGTTTCCGCTCTGTTCCGATGTTCTCCAGTATTTTCCCCAAAGGTACAACAAAGTTCAAATGCTCGTTATTGAAGCAATGCACGTGAATTTAGCATGAAAATGATAACATTCACGTTCTTTTAAGATTTTTTTAAGTAACAAATTTTACAGAAAACTGATAGTCTTTCACACATCCGTACATGCTAGTGCTCTCCGTTTGATGCGTCTACACACAGCGTGTTAATTGGGGCTGTCATTAGAAATGAATACATCACTTTTTTGTTTTCATAGGCATAGATTGAACGTCTAAGCAGATAATGTATCCAATGGTTTTGTACTCAGAGCTGGTTGCCTAGTGAGAGTAAACAGATGCCCAGGAATCACCTTGATTTAATGACTTTTAAAGATGGGATATCAAGTGCTTTGACGGTGGCTTCTAAAAATAAGATTAAATTAGTGAAACAGTAAGTTCTCTGTTACCTGAAAAGTCCAAGTATTCTTACATAGTAAATACTGGTTATTGTTTTCCATAAATTCAGTCCCACATTTAAGTAAAATTTTCTCACTGGTAGTCATTCTTGTGAAGGTCTTCAGGTTTGCAGTCTCAAGACACACTTCTCAGTGCTAAAGGACCAACTGAAAGTAATTTTGAAGCGATCTTCAATTTAGGAACTAACCATTAATCAGAGTGGCTACAGGGGGAGTACAGCAGCAGAGTGGAATAAAATAATCCTGTCTTGCTGCCCAGATTGCAAAGACTGTTGAAATACTTGCAATACATTTCAGTTTCTGAATTCTTTCTCCCCTGCATTTATTTCTTTGCCTTGGTAAACATTTGGCTAATAGTGTGGAGTGCATCGTTAAAATATTGACATACACGTGTGCATATATGTCTACACAGCATGTGATATTGACAAAACAAGAATCTGTCCTTACTCAACATGCTTCCTATGAAGTCCTTTTATTGCACCTCTTCTTACTCCAGTTGCTGCCCTAACGATCCTCCAACAGCAAGAAAGTTGTTCTCCACCTTTATAACTGTTCTTTTCGTGCAAAGCAATGCCTCAGATGTGGGGGGTTTTGTGTGGAACAAGGCATTCGCTCTGCCGGACTCAGGCAAGCTCCCGAGCCAGGACGCAGGAGTGGGACTGGGGTGGGGATGGGGGACACGGCACTGGGGCCTCCAGGCCGGCCCTTCAGAAGTGCTGCAAGTTCGAAGGCACATGTGGGGCAAATCTGGACCCCTGGTTTTGGGCCCGGGGCTGCTGCGTTCACCACGCATTTCTTTCGGAGGGATGAAAAGGGTGCCCAGACCTCCTTTATCCTCAAGAGCCCTTTGTGGGGCCAGCGAGTTTCCCAAGGAAGCTGGGTGGCAGCCGAGCTTCAAATTCACCTGCTGTGGGTAACAGCATGGCATCCCGCCACCGCAGTTGCCGGCTGCTCTGGCGCGACGTCAGACATCTTATGTGCCTGTCTGACATCACATCTGGGGTGAAAAAAGGCTGGCCTGGAGCACTGTGTGAATTTGTGTTTTATTCTAAAAAGGAAGAAGGAAAATTAAAAACTTGTTACAGCCTTTTTTTTTTACTACAGAGAAAAGTAGTAAATAACTAACAAGACAATTGTTTCTAGTGCCTGTTTTAGCTAAAATAACGGGGGTTAATTATTAAACCTTTTACTTGGTTGCTCACTTGTGCTGCTGATGCTTTAATCCTGGGTCACAGAAAGTTTAAGAGTGCTTTACAGGGGAGACTCGCTTCTTTTTGCCTCAACCTTTCTACGCTGACGGGATGTTACGGGTTTTGCTGCTTACTCTCTCTGTAGTTGCCAGTGCTCGTGCTGAGCTTTGCGAGCCAGGTAAGTTTTGGAGCTGATTCCCATCCTTCCCCAGGTAAATGTAGCTATGAGTTTATGCCTACAAAGCTGTCAGCTTCTCAGATTTTTATTTTAACTGCTTGTCTCCAGTTTGAAGATTGAAACGCTGAGCATTTGCTTCTTTTATGAGTTTGCAAATTAAGTACGGAAGTTGATCTCATTTTAAAGAGGTCACGGTAAACCTCTCTGAGACTGTAGGGCTGCGACGTTTTTCATGCTAGTAACTTCTGTTCTCTTAACCAGGTAATCTGTTCAGGCATGTTTAGAAGCTGTGATTTGTGAAATAATTAGAGAAGTAAATGATTTAAAATCCTGTTTTGGATGACTATCAATATATGTTTGCTTTTTTTCTCTTTGTGTCAGATGCACAGAATGCTTTCAAAGTACGGCTTAGTATCAAAACAGCTTTGGGAGATGATGCAGTAAGTAAAGTATCTTCACATATTCTTCCTAACTGAATATCTGCCAAAACAGAAGTAATATATACTGTAAAATTTCTGAAATCAGCACAAGCCATTTGTTCTGAAGTGTTAATTGTAATAGCTTGCTCAAGTCATGATCCAGGCATCCATTTCTTGACATTTGACTAGCCCACTCCTTAAAATGGCATCCGTTAAGAGAAGTATAAAGCTTGCCTTTTCATAAAGGTAATTTTCTGTGAAAGATTTTTTTTTCCCTAGAAAAACAGTAGAGATGTTACACTTTATGCATGAGAGGCGCTGCATAAATCTAAGTCTGTAGTTTGGGAAAAACACTTCTGCTTGAGAGTGCTAAGCGTGTCTGGGAAGAGAAGCAGAAAAAGACTGTTAGGTCTTTATGAAATGGGACTTCATGTCAAGCTCTCAGACAAGCAGGATCTGTAGAGATCATTCAAGCATATCTCATCAATTCCCTACTAATGTAGGGCTTCAGATAGTGGCCTTTCTTCTCTGCCTGTGGTGCACAGGCTAGTCTCATGAAGACTGAAATGCTTTGGCTTAATTCAAGTCTTTGGGCTTAATGTAGAAGTACTGGTGTGAGCAATAAGGGTCTGTGATACATAGGAGACTGGGACATTAGATGACCGAATGGTCCTTCCTGATCCAAAGCGGTATGAAATATGGCAGAGCCCAGTATTTCGTTTGCAGTTTTGAACGCTTGGAGCAAATCTGCAGTGTGTTACAGGGCTCAGCATAAAATTAGATATGAAATGTCTTGGACAGTCATCTCCACTGGAAGTCTGGTGTCTGATTATGTTAGGAGCCCTGGGAAACAAAAAGCAGTAGGTTACATGTTATAAGAGATTGGAGATATGAGACTCTCCCTGTGACTGTAGAAGTCGTTCTAAAATTACCCTGAAATATCAGGTAATTTAAACTAATATTAGCAGGGAGCTAATTCCGCTGGTAGCTTCATAAACCAGACAAATTGAGAAGAAATATTAAAGATACATGCTAAAGTATTTGTCTGTGGAAATTTGTATTGAAGTCAATTCCCTTGGGTGAGAGACTTTAATTAAACAATAGTGCGAGCCTGGCTTGCTTAAAAATTTATTAAAAATAGTGTAATCCTGTGGCTGAAAATACGTCAAAATCATTATTGAAGCTCCTTTTGATGAAGACTGCTAATATTTTGATTTAATCTTGGTTCAAAATAGTAGTAAAGAATGAAAATTGCCATTCCCAGTAATGCTCTTTCTTAGTACTTTTTACTTCTCCAACTGTAGTAAAATAAGGGGGTTTTGTTTGATCATTTGTGATTTTTTTATTTTTCATCCAAAAGGGTATGTGGGCACTTTTTTCATCCAAAAAGGGCACTTAAGAGTGCCTTTATATTATAAGAAAAAAGCAATAACTGAGGAGTCTATTGTTTTTTGTAGAGAGAGAGTAGTTTATTTCATATAACAAAGTGTGTGAAAACCCTAAGAATGGGACAATCTAGAACAGCATTTTAGAACAACAACATGCTGAAAGTGTTATGATGCCATGCAAAATTACCCACCGATAACAAGCAATTTATTAAGTGCACAGGTAGTAGTTCCTTTTCATAGCCATTGCAATCTTCTCTGCAAATGACTGAAACTGAAAACTGAAACGACTATCAAACTGAAATTCATTTTGGTTGAAGTATTTGGAACACTTTTTTATTTTATGTATTTACTTTAGCGAAGAAAAGCATAAAACTGTCGTTGTATCGCAGTAAGACACAGCCAGCTTAGAAGATCTTGGTATGATGCTCTGCTACTGAATTCCGTTTCATTCATTTCCAAGTCACTTCAAGCTAGATGATAACAGGAAACCCTGATACTGTGGGCATTTTGCTCTAGGACTGGCAGGATAACTCCAATGTATGTTCAGGGGCATAGGAAACAGGTTAGTGTAGTTTTCCACATGGTTTAGTGCATGCCATCCACTTTGTGCGAGGCTGATAAAGACAGGACACCATTTTTTAATTTGTTCACAAGGTAGGCTGTACTTTGAGGCAGGGAGTGTCATTTAGTGTATTTATGTAGTTTTTATCACAATGGAGCTGGAAAGAGCAGCTAAGATACGGTAAGTATTTAGCTGTTATCATTTTAATTGCAAATAATGGGTGTACTTGACAGAGACATTGTTTGCACACTGGTGGGAGGAAACATGGTGTCTGTAAGCCTAAATGGAAGGAGGATGATTTATGAGTCTCTCTGAAGGTGGCGTTAACTTTATGAGTAGCTTCTGGAATAGCTGCTAGTCACTAGTTGCTTCCTACTCATGCAGTTAGCAGAGCAGTAGAGAGTTAATTCGAAAGGGCTAAAGACAACTAGGGAGTGAGCAGAAGTGATGTGTACTGAGAAGTCAGTGTAACTCTGTGTCACTGCTCAGTTTAAGCGTAAGAGCCAAGGTGCTGGCACCTCAGGGGCTGCAGCCAGGTGAAGTAGAAGGTGCACTTCCCTTCTGGCTCATATATTAAGGCTGTTTCCAGGGTAGAGGATGAAGGGGAGAAAGGCTGATGTCCACCTGGTGTCTTGCCACCAAATGGGATCCAGAAGCGTGTTCATGTGTCTGTAGCCACACTGCAGTCTTAATGGCTGTCTAGTTAAACTACAGAACCATTCAGGAGGGAAGGGACCTTGGAAGGTCCCTAGTCCCGGGCTGCTCAAAGCCAGGTCAATGCTGAAATCAGATCAGGTTGCTCAGGGCAATCTTGTAATATTATGATCTTGTTCTACTAGCTTAAGTTTTGTCTTCCTGAGAGCACTACTATAGCATTTCACCCCATCAACAACCTATGCTCATTATCTTTTATCCATTATCTCATCAACCTCCTCTTTCACTAACAGGCACTTAAGACTGGCTTTCACGGTCAGCTGTGTCTAATTCTGCTCCTCCTTAACATATAAGGGATGGCAAGTGCAACCGAGCCAATGTCTTTGTGTTTGTTCCTTTGTGGAGCAAAGAAGATGGTAAACATCAATAGTTCGGATACCATCATGTAATGTTTTATTGATAACAGAGTTATCTTATGTTTATAGTGTGTGGTTGCAAATGATGTTTAATACATTTCCTCTATAGCAGCACAAAATGTGCATCAATAGCTGCACTTCATAGGAACATAAGAACAGAAGCAACATCCTCAGTCATCAGCTGCAGTCCAAGCCTTTGCAATTGGAGGATTAAGATGAAACTGATAAAGCCCCATAGCAGAACGATTCAGGTTTCTTTGCACCTATCCCTCTGACTGAAGAAAGCTGATGATTAGAAATTGGCTTCTGGTGATTTGTGCCCACTTGTCCTGTCTTCATACAGTTTATTACCTTAAAGGTATTCTTGCCATACTTTTCCTCCTCATTATGTTGCCTCCCCCCTGCATATTCCTGCATGCAGTCACGTACAGAGTTTCTTGTTCATGTGGAGCCCACAGCCATCTCCAGCTCCTCTACTTCCTGTCTAATCACCGTTTTCTTGGGGCTTCTTGCCCTTCTGCCCAGAAGGTTGTCTGCAGCATCTTCTCCTCACTCAAGCAGATCCCTGATTTCTGCTGAGCTTTCTCTGCTCGTCTCCTCCCCCATTTCTTGCAGCTTTCTGTTTATTCTGTGTTTTTTAAAGTGCTTACTCTTTCAGCTGGGGCTGGAGTTCCTCACTACAAATTACTTGCCCTGTTTTGAGATACCCTTTTTGTTACTTTGACTTAAAGAAGCTCTAGGCTACTGCAGTTTATGAAAACTGAATACTTGATAGTGACAAATTGTGCATATATACATGTACTCCACTAAACATAAACCTATGCAGTACATGTACTTGGTAGTGCTGCATTGCATTTGTGTCCATGTAAGCATGAAATGCAGTGTGCTTCATCATTATCCATTTTCAAGGCAACTGATTAAATTATCTCTACAGCTGGTTTAATCCACCGGATAACAAATGATTTTCTTCTGTCCTTTTGGACCTGTTCTCAAAGACTGCAGTTGGCATGTAGGGATTCAGTCAATAGTACTACACACAAAAAAAGGAAGATCTTCCCTTTTAGTGCTGCAAATTGTGCTTCGTGATTTAAACACAGATGTCTTTAAAATTACGATAAATAGTTTTATGGCTCTCATCTGTATTAATTCCTCTACTACATTATCTCTTTTTCTTTTAGTACTAGTTGCTGTCATTACTGTCATGTTTTCATCAGTGCAGTGGGATCAAAATACAGGCTTTTATAATTTATTTTCAAAGAAAGAGTCTCTCTCTTTTTTTTTTTTTTTTTCTACAGTTTAAGTCCCCAGACTGGCATGCATTATCACAGTATGCTTACACCTCCCTTCATTCACAAGGCAAGAGTAGTGAGTCAGAACCCAGATTCTCAGTGCTGCATCTGGATTTTAATGCTACTCAAGTTGTCTGTTTCTCACCTTTGTTGTCCCTGTCCTACCACATCTCAGACAGCCCATTTCACAACTCATCGTTTGTTTAGGGATGATAAATACAATCTTTATGACTTTCTGCCCTTTAAATGACTGCCTCCTTCCCTGCTTAGGTTCCCAGTCCACAAGATGTCAGAGCAAAATGAGGGCTGATGCCTGGAAGTTGGATTCCTTCTTTCTGCAGAGGGATTGCAGCTCCATGCATCCAAAATCGGAATTTAAAAACCAGAATTGAGATTTGACATTTTCAATGCTGTTTACTGCTTTTTGATGTACATTGCTGGTTTTTGAATGTGTTATAAAGGCCCATGAAAAAGTAGGTCCAAGTTATCAACAGGGTTAAGTATCCACACTGTTGGGTTTCTGGTTTGGATGATTACAGTGCAGATTTTTTTAATGCTGAAAGTTAAAGATTAGATTTGTGTTCTGATTCACTGAAGAAAGCTGCCTCTAACCTCCCTTAATATCATTCCAAGAAACTATTAATCTTTGTAATCTGCTGAAAGAGGAAATTCAATCGGTATGCCTCAGTCATAGTTCTTGTTATAAAAATCTAATAGGTGCAGTTCTTACAGGTCATTAGAATTGCATATGTGAATGAAAGCCCAGGGGAACCTAGTGAAGCTATCTCAGAAAACTGAAATTATGAAAGCATGATTTTTCATCAAGACAACAGAAAACAGTTTTTGGAGCCTGTATATTCCTTCTTATTGAAGTAGTAAGGATGCTGCTGTTTGCTTTCTTTTGTCTCACGTGCGATATAGTAATTTGTACTACAGTGTGTCTTCTTGTTGCAAGGATGGTGTGCGGCAATAAGGCTGTAATCTCATTTCATTTCCTGGTGTCCTGGCATCCAGCTCCCAGAGACTGCCTTCAATGTTAGCTTTCTTTCATTTTTGGGCAGAATCAAGTGGTCTTTGAGAGTGAATTTAAACCTTCTACTGTAACAGGGTTTATCCAGAAAAAGAGACAAGGCCACGGGTGCAGCTGTGTGGGGAGAATTCTAGTAATATGCCTAGTCTTTGGTATAAGAAACTTTACATCTCCAGTTTGGTCAACTTTCAGAAACATTCGATTCATTCAATTTTTGGAAACATTCTTTGCAATTTGTATTGCACTTTATAACGCACTTTATAACAGCTGTTAGAAAAAGTCCTTTGTGCACACTAAATAATGGGCAGGAATTTATTCTCGTAGCACAACCAGAGAATTTATTCATTTTCTTGATCAATATAGCATTTCAAATTCAGTGACTCTTTTCCCTCTCTGTACTGCCAGCACTGATGCTGAAACTGATTATTTTCCATCTTCCTTTACAGTATGCCTGGGATGCTAATGAAGAGTACCTCTTCAAAGCAATGGTGGCTTTTGCAATGAGAAGATATTCCAGCAAGAGCACAACTCAGTAAGCATCTGCTCTGATTTGCCTTATACATATTAACAATGCTTCATGTCGTGGCCCTTTCTCTGCTGTACTGAACTGTAGAAATCATTATATACAGCTTCTAAAAACAGACTGTTCCAGTATATTCCTTTGACAGCCATATATATATATATATAAACATCACACTCTTTCTCTCTTAAGCAATGTTTGATCTTTGGACCAGTATCCCTGTTGATGTGTCCTGGTTTCGGCTGGGATAGTTAATTTTCTTCCTAGTAGCTGGTATAGTGCTGTGCTTTGGATTTAGGATGAGAATAATGTTGATAACACACTGATGTTTTAGTTGTTGCTGAGCAGTGCTTATACTAAGTCAAGGACTTTTCAGCTTCTCATACTGCCCCGCCAGTGAGGAGGCTGGGGGTGCACAAGAAGTTGGGAGGGGTCACAGCCAGGACAGCTGACCCCAACCAACCAAAGGGATATTCCATACCATATGACATCGTGCTGAACAAAAAAACTGGGGGGGTTTGGCTGGTGGGGGGCAGAGCGCAGCTGCTGTTCGGGAACTGGCTGGGCATTGGTCAGCGGATGGTGAGCAATTGTATTGTGCATCACTTGCTTTGTGTATTCTTTTATCATTATTATTATTTTCCCTTCCTTTTCTATCCTATCGAATTGTCTTTATCTCAACCCATGAGTTTTACCTTTTTCCCTATTCTCTCTTCCATCCCACTGGGGGGGGAGTGAGCAAACGGCTGTGTGGTGTTTAGCTGCCTGCTGGGTTAACCACGACATGATGTGAAGTGACCCAGCTGTGGATCTCAGTGGGATTGTGCCAATTCGCTCTAGCAGAATCTGGCAGTAAAACATGATACCTTCTGGAGACCATACTGGGAGGAGGGAAAGGGACACATTGGCAAGGTCAAGAATTGCAGTACAGATCCTTGAATAAGCAGCTTTGGTGCACATTTTCTTAGAGCACAGCTTCAGCAGTATGCTGAAGATGAGGTGACTCAGAACTGGAAGCGGGGTAGCTATGCTAGTGCTGCGTTCTGCTGGCAGTATCTATCCCTAGTATCGCAGCGGTTGAGTTACTTAGCATCAAGAAGTTTCAGATGTTGCAGTTCAGACGTAAATCAGCCTTTAATTGGTTTTGGGATTAAGTCTACCCTGAGGTATTGAATATTCTTCTCAGGCTTCTGATCCTTGCTACTTATGAAATTAGATACCAGATTAGACAGACCATTTAGCAAGTTGTATTTCCAGTATGTTCTTATCTTTCTTAAATGAGAAACCTTGTCAGTGTATTTCTATAGGCCTATTATATTTTCATTGTTTTTCAGTCTTAAAGGAAAGATTTATGGTTCTGGGAGGCTAATGAGGATAAGGTTCTGAATTTACTTAAAAAAAAAAACTGCTTCAGGCTGTCATTGCATCAGATGAAGCATATTCCACATTTGCAAAGATATTAGTTAACTTTAGTCACATGATGATTATTGTGACTGCCACACTTTCTCTTAAATAGAAGGGGATTTCCCCTTCCATGTAACAGGAGTGTTTGGTTCCTTGCTGTTTTATTTTTATTCCTCAGAAGTTGTCTCCTTTGAGCAAGAGAGCCATTACACCAAGCTTAAAACCAGCCAAGTATGCTACTGCACCCAATTAAAATGACACTTAAAAAAATGAGTTCAAGATACAAGATAGGTAAAGGTGATTATGCAGGACTTTTTCTCAGGTTTTCAAATTAGCAGAGTTTTCACCCAGTATCTGATCCATAAAGATTTGCTTTTGTATACTTGTTTTAGTCCCAGGTCCTTTTTTTAAATTATTCTCTTCCTTCAAAGTCATGGTGCTTTCACACAGCAGAAAACCTGTGTCAGAAGCCAGTGATCTTTTTCCTCCTCAAGCACCATGGCTCTCAGCTGAGAGAGGGAAACTCAACTAATATTAGAGAGCTTGGTGCAGGAATGGGAAAAAAATCAAGCCAGTATGAAAGGAGTTAAAGTTTTAATGGAAGTTATCTCTATCCACTCTGGGAAATCACAGAATTTATGCTCATTTATTTCAGTTTCCTACCAAGACAATTTTTCCTATGGACAAATACAATAATGTCAGTGTTACTCCAGTTTGGAGGTGGGGTTGCACACATCAATAATTTCCTGCTACTATGTTTGTCAGAGGAGAAGTCAGTATAATATTTGGAAACAGCTAGGTGTGGGCATCTTTACCTCTTTTTAAGATGGGATAGGACTTCCTCATGGGGTATAACTTTTTGAGGTGTACCTTGGAGGTATAACTGATAACTCTTCTAGGACTTCTAGATATCTTTGGGGTCATGTGTCAACAGCATGTCAACCAAAGGACAGCTGTGCAGCTCTGCGATCTGGTACAACTTACTAGGCAACAGGCTGAGGACTTTCCTATCCATAGATCTCTTCCCAAATCCCAAGGGACCTCAGAGTTCCCGTTCAGTGATGGAGAGCTAGATGAACCTCCCAATAAACTCCAAATAACCTGCCTGTTACATGGGAGCAGGAAAGCTATGACAGCCTCCACCCTGTTAGAAATCCTGGAAATAATGCACTCCTTTCCTGACCCTTGTGGCTGGCAGCTGGAAGGAACTGGGTACCGAGGGAGGAGTGCAGTTCATCTCCACCCCCTCAGTGGGTACGAAGGTATGGGAGCGCTCAGCATCCCAGAGAGTACAACAGCGTGCCCTGCACAGAGGAACGGCACTCTCACATAGCTGGTGAAGAGGGAGGCAGAAGCAGGAGCCTGTGGCAAATAAATTACATTACACTACAGGAACTTTTACAGATAAATGCCAACAGATTTTCTTTGGGAGCTGTAAAAGATCAATGATCAATTATTCTGTCATAAAAGAACAAATTGCTTGTGACTGCATTCTGGTAGCATCTAAATTTACCCAAATTTGGCATCTGGTTAATTAAAGATTTTTGTTAAAATAAAGACTTATGAAAAATTCACCAGTATTTTACATAACCAAATACTGGTTCTGCCAGGGTGTAAATTCTGCACAGGGCCATAACCAGGATATGATAAACCTGCCCTTTAACATCCCATTAATTCTAACACACCCACAGCCCTGCAGTAACTCACAGCCACATCTAACTCCCGCATGATACCAAATGCCGTTAACTTCAGCAAGCTGGATCAGGCCCCAAAATCATTTGTCTGGTGGATCAGCATAACTATTGTTGCAGTCTGTCCCAACATTTTTGAGATTCAAAGTCACCTTTTGTTAGGCTTCTGAAGCTGGATTAAAGCCAGCCTGTAATGACAAGCGTTTGAATGTGCTGCTGGAAACAGCAGTTGATGCTGTTGTTGCCCTTGTGTAACCACTGAGTGACCCAACGCAGAATGGACAGGATTGCACATTACATCTCAAGTTCTTTAAAGTTAATTTCTAAACTAAAATTTAATAAAGCATGGAGCTGTGTTTAATGTTTGAAAGGCTTGTCAAATTTTCAGGTTTGTGTGAAACAGAAGAAAGACACAATCCATCAAATTGCTTAGTAATTGTTAATACAGATAAAATAAATACTTATTTTTCAGTGGAGAAATAAAACCCCTTTATTTCCTGCTCTATATATGGCCTTTCAATTCATTCTCAATACATACATCCATGAACTACATAAGCCAACCTTTGATCTCTCAGTGTTAAAAAATTATTATCTGTAGTCTGTGTTAGTAACCCTGGTTTCTCTAATCTGTGACTCATTTGAAATAATATGCATCTCTTTTGGGCCTAAGACTAGTTAATCTTTAGAGCAGAAAGAATGTCATCACATTTACTTTCATTCAAGTACCAGAATTTACTTTTGGTACATCATCCCCCCATTTGTAGCTAAAAAACCCTGCAGTTTTCTTCATGAAGTGACAAAAAAAAAAAAAAATCATCAACATTGTCCATCTTCCTAAGACAGGCTATTTTGATACTAAAAATATTGTGACCATTTAGAACAACAAAACAAGCTTCTGGAGTTAAAACTGTTACATCAAGGTGATCCCATGGCTGCTGTTCACAAAAAGGAAGAAAATAACATTCCTTTGCAGGAGCAGCAGCACAGCACTGGGTTGGAAGAGGCATGGTGCTTTCGAGAGAGCTGGAGATAGGCACTTGGGACTTGGGGACTGTGGTTCTCCCATGAGCTAATGGCCACTGTAGGCACTCAGCTCCCTCTGAGTCTCTGGCAGCTCTTTCTTACCCCTAAACAATCCTTTACATCTCCGTAAGGAACATTCATGGTGGTTCAGGCCAAGGAACCATCAGGGTTTCCTGCACTCTACTTACTGGTGTTTACTTGTGTATATTAAAGGAAATGCAATTCTGGACTTTTGCCATGGTGCCATAAGGCAGAACCAGGATCTTGTCGTTTTGATGATAACAGTCTCCTATAATCCCCATGACAAAAGTCTGTCACCTGCTAAGGAAATAAAAAGATGTGCACATATATGTTTACATATACACTTAATTAGTATAGTACATGGAGAAGTCAGGTTTCTCAAATCTAAACAGTGTAAAGGCATAGTTTTGTAATGCTTCTGCATGCTGTGAATCAAACCTGTGTGCAAATAGCACAGGGGAAAAAAAAGGCATACCTGCTGCAAAGAAATTGCCGCATTGGTGCTTGTTGAACCAGTCTGTTTTGGTGTTTACTCAATCCCCTTGGAACTTCTCGTGAGCAGTATTATTCTCTTTGGAGCCTGGGAGGATTTAAAGCATTCAGATTCCACTGATGAAAAAGTGGTGGCAGTGAAGCCAGGTTTTGGATGCTTATAATCGAGCAAGGATTTTAGACACAGCAGGGAGCAGAAAGGAGGCAAAATTTACATACCCTAGTGTAAGCCTTGCTGCCCAATTGATTCAATGCTGTTTGTTCTAGAGGGAGAGAGATGCTGGCCCTAACGATGACCGACTGCCCTATCTCATGCTGAAAGCCTTGGCACTGTAGGGAAGACCCCAGGTTGAAGAGTCTCTTTGAGTCTCTGAACGAGAATGAGAAAGTCAGGGTGTTCTGCCAGTCTGTATCTACCGAATTTATCTTTCTCTTTGGGGATCAGACTTTCCTCATTCACCCCATTTCAAGAACATCTGTAGGGCAACACGAACCCGGATTTTCTACCTGGACCAGTTTTTGATTGCACAACAGAAATTCCAGCTTTAAGAACTGCAGTAACATGAAGCTTTAGGTCCTACTGTTATAAATTCTCCTGATGGAAAACTTCCTCTGCAGATACAATTTTAGATATTCTGTGAAGTCAGCAAGAGTTTGTCAGCCACCAGCCAACAGTAGACTCTTTTTTTCCACCCTCCTGTAAATTTTGTGCTTTGCTTTTGTTTTGGGAGGAATTAATCTGCTTTCATCTTCTGACTGTTGCCAGCAAACTGATGTGAACATCTTTTCAAATTCCAGAGGATGGCTTTCCTCTTTTATCCATAAAAATTCTCTGTATTTGCAAAATTGACATTGTTCCAGAGAGGTAAAAGTGGGTATTTCAGCTCTGCAAAATCATTGCTTTCCATTTTACTGCGTATCTCTATGGAATACATGCCTTCTCTGTAAAATGAAAGGTTGCACTACCCAAGGCACCCAGACCACCACCCAAAAAAGCTTTCAGCAGTAAGTCAAATATTTCTCCAGAATTTCCATAATGAACTACTGTGATCAAGCCAATGCCTGTCCTGCCTTAAAAGCGAACTCGTTCTTTTCCAGATGGAGACTACACATTCATCGGCAATTTTGGCTGCTTTATATTCCTTCCTACCTCATGCTTCCTGCTCCTCAGGCCAGTGCAGGGGTCATTTAATTATGTTTGTCATTAGCCAGCAGATGGCACTACGAAACAGAGCTCTGTGGCAGGGGAGATTGCTTGCAGCCAGGGGATTTGTCACCCTGAGGCAGAGCACAGGTTGGAAAGGAAAAGTTAAAATTTGCACTTTGATGATGGACAGGCTAAACCTTAAAACCAATTATAGCAGTTAGTAATGGGCATTACAAACATCACTGCAGTTAATTAAAAGAGGGGCTGCGTTCTTCTTCGCTGGCTCGCTGCAGGGTTTCCTTCTCCAGAACAGCAGGTAGTATCTGAAGACTGATCATCCCAAGCAGGGTCTGTTAAGACAGGGCAGCTGTGTTGTGCTTGTGGCCAGGTGGGCCTTCTGCTAAGGTGAACCAAGTCCAGGCTGCTCCCTGGAAGTAAAAATGATCCTAACTCTTGGTCCTGGACTTTCAGAACTCGCTGCTTGGGCATGGCCAGTAAATCTGAATCCTGAGCCAAATTCTTTGGGTTATTTATTAATGATATAGAATGAAATATTTTTTTCCATTTTTATCTCGCTAGCTATCTGTCATTGAATTCATAAAGGCTTTGGCTGTCCTTGTATGATACGTACTATGATGTTCCTTGCCATGCTGTAATAAATGCCACCTTACACAATTCCTGTATATTACACAAGTTTGGCTGGTTTGTTTCTTAGTTGTGTGAATAGACTAGAAACAGATAGAAGAACATAGGGGCACCATCTATCCTCAGTCACTATTATGATACTAAGGTAATAGCCTTCACGTCTTTAGTTTAAATACTCATGATGATGTCATTCCATGAGGTTTTTCTAATGGTAGTTCCACTATTTACTGGTATCAGTGGTAGAAAACAAATTTCTAAGAATCTGAAAAAAGGCATTTAAAAGACATTTCACACACTTTTTACTTAGTATGATATGAGAAGCTGCGTGCCTGTGCCCTTCCGCTATTGACTTCACATAAAGCTGAGCAATCTCCTTTTAAAACAGATAAGAGAAGTATTTGTCATAGCATAAGCTAAAAGGTATAGGCCAGTGCCAGTATAATGTCGAAATTTAGCCTGTTGCCTCCACTTTGTGCCTGACTCAGTGCAGAAAGATGTCAAAAAGAGTAACATCAATTCCATTACTCTTCCCTCCAACAAATGTATTGTGTAGAAGGACTGCACTCACTTGAAAATCATGTGGGGAATCCCCCATGCCTGGCTCCTGTGGTATTACCTGTTAAAAACTAAGTTTTTCGTTCTTTAATGCATTTGGTCCATTATGTAGCCTTTGTCACAGTCCTGCTGATTAAGATACAAATATGTATTTTTCCATTTGATTACGCTAAATGCATGCCCAAGACCAGGCAAGTTTGTAATAGATTCAGAAATTTGTTTGAAGATTCAAGTTTGGTCTCAATAAGCTTAAATGTTTAAAAATCACATTGGGAAATGGGAAATGCTGAGTGATATTTCTTCCTTGAGCATTAACTGTTACCTTTTTGAAATGTAAGAATTTTTCCCCCCTCTAGATGAAAGCAATATTTTAAGAAAATCTGAAATATTTCAATAATTCCTTCCGTGCTTCTTTAATGATGATTTTTGTTTTAACCATCTGCAGAATTTCCAATGTGCTGCTCTGCAATGTGACAGATCGGGTGTCATTTTGGTTTGTGGTCACAGATGCTTCCAAAAACGTGACAACTGTTCCTGGAAGTGAGGTAGAGGCAGCCATCAGGTACAGTCACTGGTCCTGCAGCCTTTTCTTCCTTGCTGACTGGGGAAGCTTTCTCTCTCTAGGCCTTGTATGAATGAGCACTCTGCCTCTTTAAGGATAAACTAATCCAAGTCATTAAAACACCAAAGGGTCAGTACTCTTTCATGCATGTGAGATTAGAAGGATTTTTAACAATCCCACAGAATACAAAGTATGAGCCTTGGCATTATAACTTTGGAAGGAGTCTCTCGTGATGCTGGAGCCTCAGATGAGATCTAGTCCCTTTCCAGAGCCCCACCTGTAATTTGCTGTACAGTCCGTGGCTGCTCTCATCCTGCTGCTGCATTTCCCAGTGAGAGACCCTTCTTCCTCAGATGATGGAATTGCACACTTTCCGGGTGGGTTTTATATCATTTAACTTTCATTGCATGCCACATGCACATCTACACCTGGATTAATGACCACAGGCTCCCTTTCAGTGCTTCTCATGTACAGTTCATCTGACTTACTTTAGAAGTCAGCTTTCACATGAGAAGAGCATGTGTGAACTCTTCATGAGCACAGCTGGCTGTGTCCCAGCTCGGCTTAAACAATTTTATACTCACATTCCTTTCATACCAGCTCTTTATAGAATGCCAGTCACTATCGTAGCTGAGCATTGCTTTTACAAAGTACCATGCAGTACAAATCAGTTTGCTTTCTACAGGCTGCCCAGGGAAGTGGTTGAGTCTCCATCCCTGGAGGTATTTAAAAGACGGGTAGACGTGGTGCTTGAGGACATGGTTTAGTGGTGGACTTGGCAGTGGTAGGTTAACGGTTGGACTCGATGATCTTAAGGGTCTTTTCCAACCTTAACAATTCTATGATGCTATGATTCTATAAATATCACATTCTGTAGCCAATAAAAGCAGGAGTGTGGAGCTGAAGAGGGAAAAAGAAAAGAATAGGCAATCTGACTTCAATGGTCCACCAAACCTACATAAGAGGTTTATAGGGATGACTCCCACGAGCAGCATAACTCACGTACATTTCTCAAGCACGGAGTGGAAAACAGACCTCTTTGTTTTTAGACATTCTGTACTTTGTCTTGAAAATTCATGTTATCTCTATGGAGGTGTAATGCCTAATTCCCGATGAATGAGTATGCGTTCTTTTGGAAAGATTAACTTCTAAGCTTATGAGCAGATTAAACTATTTCCTACAGAGACACCAAACAATAGCTTCATAGCATTAGTGGAGGAAGCAGATTATTTATTCACTGAAGCTCTCTGTAAGAGTGCTGGAATGCAGGGTTTTTGCATTTCTGTTATTCTTTGATACGTTCAGTAGCATAAGCTGATTTATTTAAGTCTTTTATGTGCCCTGTTTGCCACAGAAATTGGATGCTATTATAGTATGTTTGTTTTTTAACTGTTGTCTATCACCCGATAAAGAAGAATATGCTATTTATGAAGAGTTTTAATTCCTACCTAACTTAGAAACAAAAAATAAACAGATCTATAAAACTACAATACTTTTTATTCAATTGCTTCTGATTGCAGGCTTCCATACGAAATCATTATTCTAATTCTTCATACTACAGTAGCACATAAGAACGCTACCCATGGACCAGGATTTTCTTGTAAGAGGTTCTCTACAAACTAAGAACAAAGAGGAAGGCAAACCTTCTCAGAGCTCTGTATGAGTCCCAAGATCATATACAAACACAAAATGCACGTGTAGTTACCTGCATGTGTTTCAGCACATAGTTCTGTAACTCCAGCCAGTTAGATGAGGGTGAACAATGCTTATTTCAGCTGTTCACAATGATCCTTTTATATCAATAAGGATGAAAATCTTTTCTAAATCAAAGACGGCTTGCCGTATTACGAGTCTTATAATATGTCATGGCTTTCAGTCCTCTCCAGGAATGCTAGCTTTCCATTAAGGCTAAGAACTTCCTGTTTAAGGGACAGTCAAACATTATGGTTTCCAGGAAGAGAAATTCACAGAATCTTACCTGTATTTCCCATATATGTGCTCTTAGGAAGTACTTGCTTTATGGTAAATCGATTGAACTGTATACAAGAAAGAGCTGCTGTGAATCATACAACTGCAATCAAAAAGAATCTCTCAGGACCAATATATGTAATATATTTTCTGAAAAATTTCTAGCATTTTGAAAAAGCTAATGAAAGATACTGCTAAAGCCTTTTAAGGCTGCTTAGAATCAGATCCAGAAATACCTGCAAATGCTTAGAAGTAATTATTGTGGGTGAAGATATCCATTAAAGGGTAGCAGTTGTACTACTCATATGAAAAAGCGTATTTATCGCTTAGTTTCTCATAATGGAAAACACGTGCAAAGTACAAATCCCTTTAGCTGCATCCTGCAGGGAAGAAGGGCATGTCGGCAATAGGGATTCTTCTGGACCAAATCATATCCTGTGCCTCATGGACCTAAGAAAATCTACAGCAACAAGAGAGATGTACCTGCCCATAACATGCAGGATGGTTCAGTTTGAGCAACCAAGGGGCACCGATAAGTAAACCCTCTGAGCGTTGGCAGGGTAGTTCTGCCACTCCCATGCTAATCTTGAATGCTGCATAAGCAAGACAACAGAACCACCCTTACAGATTACAATCTGCTGTGTCTTCAGCACATGGTTCAAAACGGAAACAAGTAATAATACTGTACTTCAGGTCTCATCTGTATTTCCCAATTTTTCAGGTAAATACAGACGAAAGTCTGATGTTCAAAACCTTGTAAGTGTGTGAGTGTCTATGGATTACTGACAGGGTCTATGTTAAAGTGAAGGTCTGTGTAGTCCTACCAACTTCATGCTGGATCAAATTCAGCCCTGCCCGACTTGCAGCATGTACATGAAAATTCCTTCTTTTCTTCTATCCTTTTAACTTACAAAATACCTTATAAAGAGTTGTGATGTTCTTTGTGTTTTATGAAGGATGAACCGGAACAGAATCAACAGTGCCTTCCTACTGAGTGACAAAACACTGCAGTTCCTGAAGATAACCTCAACCTTATCACCACCTGTTGAACCCTCCACGCCTGTCTGGCTTACCGTATTTGGTGTTGTTCTTTGTCTCATTGTGGCTGGAATTGTTTTCCTCATTGTTGCAGGGATTCAGCAACGCAAGAAGTAAGCTTAGCTTTTCTTCTGTTTTAACTGAATACTGGCAAGATAAGTCAGCTGGGCTGGTTTGGCTTTTCCGATCAGCCTCAGAAAAATTATAGTTGTGCCCCCCCTCCCTCCATAGGTAAAGATAACCCATGTGTCCTTTTCCAAAGGAAGGGGTTAAAATTTTTAACTGTGAAGTATAGATGCCTTAATAATGCTGGGTGTAACGAGGAAATAGGGACCATAAGAATATGATCCTGGAGGCCACCTAACTAAAGATGATAGCTTTACAAAGACATTTGCTGTCATTCTTCTGAAGGTTTAGTGTGCCATAGGTGAGCCTCCTCTCACAGAGTACCCAAATAGCTACCAAGAGGGAGAAGGCTGGCAGTGACTGTGCCCCTTCCAGGGCAGTAGTGTCTGTCATGGTTTAACCCCAGCCAGCAACTAAGCCCCACACAGCCGCTTGCTCACTTCCTCGACCCCAGTGGGATGGGGGAGAGAATTGGAAGGGTGAAAGTCAGAAAACTCGTGGGTTGAGATAAGAACAGTTTAATAATTGAAGTAAAATGAAATAGAATAGTAGTAATAGTAATAATAATAATAATAATATAATATTACAATAATAATATACAAAGCAAGTGATACACGACACAATTGCTCACCACCCACCAACCGATGCCCAGCACATCCCCAAGCAGCGATCACTGCCCCGTGGCCAACTCCCCCCAGTTTATATACTGAGCATGACATCGTACGGTATGGAATAGCCTTTTGGCCAGTCTGGGTCAGCTGTCCTGGCTGTGTCCCCTCCCAGCTTCTTGTGCACCTGGCAGAGCATGGGAAGCTAAAAAGTCCTTGGCTAGTGTGAGCACTACTTAGCAACAACTAAAACATCAGTGTGTTATCAACATTATTCTCATACTAAATCCAAAACACAGCACCGTACCAGCTACTGGGAAGAAAAATCAACTCTATCCCAGCTGAAACCAGGACAGTGTCAAAACCTGGCAGGGCTAAAAAAAATTTGCTGCTGCAGTTTGAGAAGCCTCAGTAGAGGACACAATAATGATTAATGTGTGGCTGAAGAGGGCCTGCTCAATGGAACGGTGCATGGTCTCACCTACCATTCATGACCTGATGAGTCCAAAGTACTCAGTCCTTCACAAGTTCATGACCAGATCTCCCCATGAGCCTAGGTGTTTGCTGTTTGGCATTAGGGTAGGAGAGAGATACTCTCTTTTCCTCTCAGTTTCTGCCCTGTGGTGGCACTGGTGAAAAAGAAAAGGGTATTCATGCTTGCCTAGTGTGAGCATATTAGAGCAGGCCAGAGAGTAAGTGGAGTTTTGGTCCTGCCATCTCTGCTGGCTCAGAGTTGGGCATAAGGAACAGAAATTTCTCAGCTGAGCTGAGATTCTGCCATAGAAGTTCAGCTTCTGCCACAATTTAGGCTGCAACGGACGTTAGATTAACACAAAATTATGAATTCAGCAACAGAGTCATACAGGAACAGCAGAACTGAAAAAGGGTAAATTTCTGCTGACAACTAGATGATGTTAGAATTATTGAATGTATGGTGGACTGCATCCCCAAATATATAAGAACAAGGGATTCTTAAATGAAAAGTGGTGTGTTGCAGAGACTTTTCCTTTCTGCCCCCGTATCACCTTGAAGAACAATGTTAAAAGACCTCAGAAAAACACTTATTGTGAAAGATAAGTGGTTCTCATAGAGAACCTTTAGTAGTGTAGTTAGAATCCCCTCAGTTCTATTTTGCATTCAGAAAGTTGCAGGAATTTGCGAAACCCCTTTCTGTTTTCAAAAAACAAAATTCAACAAACAATAGATGAGAGATGCTGTTGGGGAAAGAGCCTGGGCAGGTACTGGAGAGCTGTGGATAGTTTAAGCCCTGTCACAACCTTCCATGTGGTATGGGCTGAGTTATTTTATCCCCTGAACCTAGGTAACCTCTTCTGTAAAACTGGAGAATAATGTTGCTACCTGAAGCCCATACCTGCTGTCTGTGTAGGATCATGGCTCTGTGTGTCTGTATAGCACGTAACTCAAAGGGGGTCTTTGAACATTTCAAATAAGTGTAATATAAATAAATTATGCTAAATAGCTATGATTTCTCTAGCTAAAATTATCATTTGTGCTTTATATCAAGCTGAAAGACAGCATTTTCCCCCTCTGTTTTCAAAATAACTCAGCTGAGCTTGAGCAATTCCCCTCAATGTGGTGTAAACTACAAGCTCTTATCATCGTACCACCAGTAATATGGCTTGTTGCTGCCTGCCTACAGTCATTTGGCA
The DNA here is from genome assembly GCF_965183815.1 of Platalea leucorodia. NCBI lineage: Eukaryota > Metazoa > Chordata > Aves > Pelecaniformes > Threskiornithidae > Platalea > Platalea leucorodia. The sequence continues at coordinate 83,265,798 of NC_138824.1, read as the reverse complement.
TCCTTTCTGTCTCATGCTTTTGTTGTCCTCTTAGTTGTTATGCTCCTTTTCACTTCTACCTCTTTTTCCCTTATCTGCCTTTACGTATAACTTTTCCTCAAAGCAGATTCATCCGTGATTGAACTCTACCCCTCCTTCCACATCAATGGCCTCTGCAGGCAGGGGCAGGGGAGTGAGAGAGAGGGTAAACCAAGTATATATTTCTTCCATCTACTGTTGCAAAGACTGGAGAGGTAAAAGGAGTGGTCTTGGCTATTTGGTGTCTCAAAAGAAGAGCCAGACACCAGGGAAGAGAATTTCGAAAGTGCTCATCTCTTTTTCAGGCACCAAATTATGTGACCAAGTTGTCAAAGACTTCAGCATGTCCAGTAATGAGTTTTCTTGGAAACCTGTCCAGAGCTGACATAATGGCAGCTCTGTTGCCTAGTAAGCTGTGTTGAAAGGCTGGCCCCAAGGATGGTGTTGACTTCTCATAAATCTGGCATTTTGTCTTTATTGGCCTTTAAAGTACCAGTTAAATACCTCGGTTCAGTTAAGCCCAAGAGCACGTGCTTCAGGCTGTTCATATTCAGTGTGGTAGGGAAGCACATGATTGGCCTATAATGGAGTTTCAGTAATGAGTTAGACTCATGCGTCATTTCTTGAAACAGAGGAGTTTCTTAATTAGGTCTTCACTGTGCATCACTGCCACCATGTAAAATTCCAAACCACAGCTGCCTGCACCTCGAAAAGCTCCATGTGATTGTAGCCCTTGGCTCTATGGTGAGCTGGATCAGACACACTGTCTCCCAGTCTTATGTTTGTTCTCCTGTCATCACAGCAACAGGACATCTCCATCTCTGGTAATAGATTTGGCACATACGCAGGGCAGGACCATCCTCTACTGTCTATGCTGGGCTTGACTGAAGTCCACCCCTACCCCCAAATTCCCACCTGCAACAGAGGCCATAAACATTTGCCTTGAGAAGAGTGAAAACAGAGTAAGGGCACACAATGCTTCCCTCTATTACTCTCCCAGCATCTAATTTGCAGCTAGGGGCCTTCATGAGCTGGATTTGGTCTTCATGTCTTGGGTAACTCACAATGTTTTCTCTTCCCTTAACTTGTTGAGTCTTCCCTTGGACTCATAGAAATTTTGAGCTTCTCTGAATTCCTATGGCAATGAGTTCTACACATCTCCTACTCCTCTCGTTTCTTTTAAACCTGCTCCTTAGTATCTTCTTTTATGTTCTGCCCCTACAGTTTTTGTATTAAAGAATACTCCTTTTAAGTGTTGTAAAGGCAGATACAGTGGCCAGAGGTCAGAGGTTTCCACTACTGCTGCCCACATTTATTTTTAGCTAGTCTGTAATGCCAAGAATCTCCCAAAGGCCAATAAAATTTTATTATAGTAAATATCGCTGTTATTAGCAGTTACACTGAGTCAAGTTTTTATGATTGTCATGAGTCAGATTGTTACAGTACATATTGTGGGATAGGAAGAAGCAGTGGAGCTGACCTTTGAATTTCTTATCCTCTAAAACCGCTGATGCTGCAGGCTGTAAAGTACAGCAGGTTTTTCAACTATGAACTAGTAGGTCTCGAGATCGAATAAATCTGGAATTAAAGGAACATCATGACATGTTGACTGATATTTCTGTATTACATCTTGTCGTGGTTGTACTTTTAGATAATTTTATTCAGCAACTATTTTAATATGCTTTTGGTGAGAACTGGAGCCTGGAAAAGTGAAAGCCATGCAATTGTTTGATCTAGAAAACAAAACTATAAAATACTGGGTAGGAGGGTGGCTGTTAATGAAGTTTAAACTAAAAAAGCAGATTTGCAGCATTAAGAGTACCTAACTTCTGGAGAAGATCATCAAGGAGTGTGAGGACACTCCAGTCTCCATCATTGGTGGCTGTAGTCTAAAGCTGATCTGTTTCTAAAAAGTGTGTTTTAATTTGTTGACATCATGGGGTGAAATCTATGACATACATAACAGGGTCAGACTAGATGTTTAGTGCAGTCCTTCTTGACGTAAAACAAAAACAGATTTAGAGATTTTTTCCATTTTTGTTTTGCACCAACTTTTCCTTCTGCACCCTCCAGTGATTTTACAGAACAAGGAGCTGAAGTGTTATTTATAACATATTTACAACATGTTTATTCTGATGTTTTCCGATTCCCAATCCTGACCTCAAACCACTAAACCAGGGCTTCCAATATGTGGGCCTCCCACCTTCCGTGGTATATTTACAACAGCAAAGAGGTGCACCAGGTTATGCCTTTCAGACATAACCTATGATAAACTTCTGACTAAATGTGCAGTTTTCTGTCTGTGGAATCATGGTGGAGTGCTGCAGATCAACAGAATAAGATGATTTTTTTCTTCCTTGTTTTTAGAAAGAATAAAGAGTCAACAGAGAGAGAAAATTTGGAAGAGAAAGGCGAAGTGACACTAACAATAGAAAATGGGATTCCTTGTGAAACGCTGGATTTAAAAGCAGGCCACATTAATGGAGTCTTTGCAGCAGATGATGAACGGTTTACGTCCTTATGAAGTGCTGCAATTGCTATCTGGCGGTTTTTTGAAAGACTCCTGTGCCTACCTTATATCGTCTCTGCTCCTGAATGTCAAACATGAAGACAAGAAAAATGTCCTTTCACTTAATTTCCCTCGAGAGAACCTTTTGCTGATAACACATACACTCGAGCCTCCATTACAAAGCTTTTGTTCATGAGCAAAGCAAATTATATCCATTAAAGATTTCCAGAAGATGTGTGGCAGAACAGGGTTGAAACCTGCCTTATGTCAGGTGTTTAATTTTTAATGATTATTTAAATATGTCTATTGCTTGTTTTTCCCTCATACAAATGTGAAATTGCATTATTCCTGAATGTCACTGGGGAGATCATCTATCATTGTCAATTCTGGCTGGGCTTTCTTTCAAGCCATATGCAAAAGTTTCTCTGTAAAATGACTTCCGTTTGCTGACATGCGATATGCCTTTGGATGGAATAGTGATCAGTGCATGAAAGTTTTAATTTATCGAGGAAAAAAAAGCAAGCTTTTACAGCCTTCCTAAGAGCAGGTTGAAAGCAGCTGGGTCATCTGTAGCTTTAGGACTACCAAGGATGTGGTACTAAAAATGTTTTTCACTTACCAGTCAAAGTCACAGATTACATGACCTGAAAATTAAAAGTCGCAGAAGTTTGAAATTTGTTGAAATTAAAAGTTGCAACAAAGGGCAGATTTTCCAAAGGTGCGGTCTGTGGTTAGTGGCCCAGCTCTCATTAAATCTATGAGGGCATTTTGTAGGTCTTTGAAAAAATCTTCCTTACATTTTTTAATAATAAAACTAGAGCAGATTTCCAAGACATAGCGAACCCGGGGTCAGCTGAACTCTTCATGTGACAGCTGGATAGCTTTTGAAAAGATTCAGTGCTTGAAACACCAGCTGCCGGGCTTGATGCACCCGGACTGATTGAGAATGAGTAGGCGGTGGTAAGTCAGCAGAGACCACTGAGACTTGTGTTTCCTATTTGTGTGGCTGGGAGTTGAGGGCATCAAATGGTGCCAGACCCTGAACTGCACTGTTGGATTACGTTGAAGTTAGCCATGCGTACAGACTGTGCTATCTGTGCCCTAATCCCCTTCCCATTTAAATCAGTGGTAAAAGTCATAGTGATTTCAGAAGAACTGGGCCCCAGTAAAGGGGAGTTGTGTGTGTGGTTAACTGCACATAGAGAATGGAAGTGTGTTGAAGCAAAATATGGTATCAGCAGTCACCAAACAGCTGCCCACGTCACTGGAGGCAGGATTTGACCATTAGCCATCCCATTTCCAGTGTCACGTTTGGAGGCAATATTATAAAACCCATTTACTTACTAGGGTTATTCCATCAGACTCATCACCAACAGGAACAGGGTAAAACAGGGTAAAAGCTGCTTGTAAAGGACCCTCTAGTGTCCTGAACAGTACAAAGGTTTCTTGTCTCCCAGGGTACAAATCCTTCAGCATTTTGGCCCTATCAAGCACCTTTGGCTGTCCATTTGACTCAGTGCTGGCTCTCGGGTACGGGGTGAGCAGGAGGGGAAGAATGGGGAGAAGGGAAAGCAGCGGGGCGAGGGGAGGAAGCTGAGCAGGGGAAGCCCGAGACTAGGGGAGGTGGGGAGAGGAGGGCTAAATGCAAAATAAAACTATGGAACCCACTGACCGTTTGCCTCACGTGGTCTCATCTGTCACAGTTGTCTGTGATGTCCTGCTGGTAGGTCCCTCTGGACGAGGACTGCATCTTCTCTGTGTCCCAGAGGGTGTGCTGCTCCATTCTGGAAAAGGATTAATAAAGTCAGTTAATAGTGACAATACCTCAGTGCTTCAAAATTACCATCCACAACATGGAGAGGTATTTCTCAGAGGAATGTCAAAGATTAAGCTTACCAGTGTTTAAGATCATTTGGAGGGAAGATATAGAGTACGGTGGTGTTATTGCTTCCTCAGTCATTGCTCCAAGGTCTTTCACTCAGGCAGAGTTTTACTGCGATAATTCAGATCCCATCATTTCTAAACCTTCCCACTTTTCACATTCTTTGTGTGACGGCTGCGCTGCAGAATGACCACAATGGATTGCTGTAACTGCAGCACCTCTGCAGGAACCCGTGAAAGATGTCGGTGAGAATAGCTTGGCGGTGCAAGAGCAACCTTGAGCTACTGATTAAGAATTACTGTTATCCTGTATTGTACTATGTGATACCGAAATAAAACTCACTTGATATGAAAAAGGGCCAAGCATATCTGAGCATACTTCTCAAGGCCTGAGTGAAGGTTCAATTCAGCCCCATGGCACTGGCCAGCGATTTGAAAATAGATTGAAAGCCTTTGAGCAAAACATGATGTGATGTGGGCTGACTCGGGTGGCAAGGATTTAATCACTGACTTCCTCCCAGCTCACCTTTTAGCCGCATAATTACTTTACAGCAGTTTGTCGTAATTTTCTGCTAATGATGATAAGGCATTCACCCAGAGCATACGTCTTGCTTGCCTCTCTGCTGACAGAAAATGGCTTGAGAGAAGCAAATGATGTATGAACAGGCAGGTATCACACTTAGCAATGCTTTGAAGTCAGTGTTGGTATTAGCTCTTTCACTGAAATAATAGGTATCACGAACTAGGTTAATCAAGGGCACAGTGCTACAGAAGAAATAAATCTCTTTTCTAGTCTCTTTGTGCAGCAGGTTCGTATTAGAAAACAAAGAGTTCTTTGATTTGGTAAAGCCTGTCCTCCAGAGCCTGCAAATGGTACGATGACAATTTATATCCCTTGAGGATCTGGCCCAGATGTTTTATGTAACTTGTAATTTTTGCTTTTTTTTCTCTAAACCACCTACCATCGAATGACCTGATAATAAACAGTAAAGTGAGTAACAAGCAATATAGACTATACTGTAAACTACTTCCTAAAAATGAGTTGGTTCTGCTTTCAGTTACGTTTTTGCCGTGCCAATGAATTTCGATAAAGGAACAGGGTGTGCCCGAGACTGAGCCGTTTCATTTTCAAAAGCTGCATTTGAGAAAAGAGAGGAGAAAAGAAAATTCAATTAAATGAAGCAATAAAGCCAGAGAAGTTCTGTTTGAAGAAAATCTGCAATGTTTATCGCTAGCTCCACATCCCCAGCGAGTCGACATTTTAGGAAGGACATTGCAGTTCTGTTTGGCTTACTTGAGAGAGAGTATTGATGTCTAGGCTAGAATGAGCACAAATCATGCATGAGTAAGTTGTTTATGCTGTCAGTCATTAGCTACACATTTGGAGTGCTGGAGAACGTCGGGAGCTCTGCAGTGCCCTCCTTAAATTAGGGACCAGGTCAGTCATGACGCAGCCATTTGCTGTGCGCAACTTTCAGCGTTGTATCAACCACAGACTGGTTTTGTAAAAGAAATTAGTAGTCCTCGTTTATCAATATTTATTTAGGGAAGATTGCAAACTGTGGGCAGATGCTGAAGTCCTTACTCGAGCCGTTCTGCCGCTTGCTTTAAGGAAAGCTAACCACTCTGTCCTGCAAGCTGATGCTTACTCTGTGTTGCAGAAAACTAGACTGAAGCTTGTTCTGTCACATCAGCATTTGCCTCTTCCTTTCCAAGACAGTGTACAAAGTCTTGAGAGAGTCTGTCTGTGGTAATCTCCTCCAAATATCTCCCTATTAGCCCACCCTGAAGTCTGGTACCCACAACTGGACCCAGTATTCCCCTGGGGCTCTGCTCGTGCTGAAGAGCCGGGAGGGGTGACCTCATGGGCCTCTTCTTGCAGACTATATGCTCCTATTTCTTTGTCCAGGTACGACATTTGCTTCTGTCGTGCTGACCTTCATGGAGAATGCTTTCCTGGCTATGCCTTCGTAAAGGGACACCTTTGTTCTGCGTTTTGAGGGAAGACATAGCTGAAGCCAGTTCACTGTTTCTGCTGTTGTTCACAAAAGGGAAGGGTGAAGTGGGCACAAGGAGCCTCAGGGCAGGATTCAAATCTTGTTCCTTCATCACTGTGAGAATGAAATAATTCCCAAATTAATACAAATCACGGCATTAGCACAAGAGCTTCTGGTTTGATAATTTGGTTCCAAGAACTGGGCGTCACTTTTGACCAAGCAAGGAGCATTATCACATCTTGACAGAAAGAGTTTTTCATGTGTAACCTCCCACATGTGAGAAAACAAAAGAAATTACTTTAAAGGTCAGGGCAGAAGTGCAACAAAGACTTAAAATAACTCCCAGTGAAAAGTGTGAGTCTATGTTTCTAGATACTCTTAAAAACATGGCTCAGATGCCCTCAGAAATTTGGTCACTTCATCAGTGCAGTAACCTGTCGCTCATGAAATAAGCTGTTTTAAATGTGCCAAGTTTTTGCGGAAAATGCATTGACCAACTGTCCGCAAGCCATTAGCAATGAGCAGTCTGTGCTTGGTTTTCTATGAGCAGTTCCTTCTGGCCTCTCATGGTTTTTGTTTCCTTTTAATGTGGTGTGCAAGAAGGGATGTGTGCAACGGAGTGACACCGCAGCTTCCTACGCTACTGGACAATTGCTAATGAAAAATTTGCACTGTTAGATATGCCTAATTTGTCAGACCGAACTTGCTAGTTTTCAAATCACATAAAGCTAAAGTACATTGACGGTGATGGGTGATACGCACTTGCCAGCACAAATGTGTCAGTATATTCAGTTTTGTGAATACATTAAGCACTGTGGATGCACTTAGCATAATGCATTTGCGTTTTGACTGGATATTCTGTGGCTGGATTGATGTCTGCATTTCTGCCCAAGATAAAATGGTGCAGAGGAATTCCACATATATAGCACGGGTTCACCTTTGTTCTCAGTAAAGCAGCAGCTTCAGGAGGAACTGAATTTGACTTAAGATCAAAAAGAAAAGTTTGCTAGTCTGTCCTCTTCCTTCCTCCTGGGTTTCCCTTTCCCTTAGAGGTGGCAATCTGAAGCTGTCAAAGCATCTTATTGGATACAGCAATGGCTAAATAGAAAACATTTAATTTTGGAGAAATGGTGAGAGTGTTCTGGCGCCATCTCTCTATCTGCTTCTGCTGCTCTCCTATCATTTAGATTCTAATTGCTACAAATTACAGTGTGTAGCTTGTGTTGTAGATCAACAGGAATTTTAGACTTTGGACTAACGTTCTGTATGATATTGTATCTAAATGACATTGTAGATGCTGATGTGTGGACACATGGTCACTGTAAAATGAACTGGGACCACTCACTCCTGCCTTAGTAAAACTGAAAGGAGAAACACAGGTGGTTGCCTAGATGAAAAGCTGTGTTTCACAGGATCAATACCCTTCCCTTCAGTGGTGAGGCAAGGTGACATTTTGTAATGGACAGGGTGTAAGGAATACAGAATATTGTGCCCCTGAATGGTTCCCTCTCCTCTGTCTCCTTAACATGTGGCCTTGATTTTGACTGTGGCCTTCAGCAATACAAACTATGACACATTATGATATCGTAATTTAACCTGCCGATATGTACACTCATCTGCCTTCCTGAAAATCGTTCAGCTTCAATGCTTTCCCCTATACCTTGCAAAACAGCTTTGGTTTCCTGATGCTTTGGGCAACTGACAGCATCTTTACACAGCTCCTGATACTGTCTGCAGATCTGGGACTTGCCCCTGCCCATGGGGCACTTGCCTCCTTGGCGGTGCTGAGCACGCTTTGACCTGGGGAACAGCCGCCAGCCTGTGCCTCCCTTGGAGCGTGAAGGAGTGGGGCAGAGGTGACAGCTTCTCTTCGGGTCTGAAATCCAGGGAGTGAAGCAGCCTGTCTTGGGACAGGAGGTTATGGAGGGATACGGATTCGTCATCCAATGCACTGGACGTTTCTGTAGAGGAAGAGCCAGCTAAGCCCAAACTGCTGATGCTTGAGCCGAGGCTGGCTGCTGGTACGTGCCTTTTGCGTGGGAGCCAGTCCCAGGTGGCTCAGAGGCTGGGCAGGATGGGCTGTGCCTGCCTGCAGAGGAGCAGAGTTGTGGCCTCCTCACCGCCACGCAGCTCTGCTCCCCACCTAGAGAGCTGACACGAGGATCTCACGAAAGCACCTTCTTGTAGGGGGGCTGCCAGCGTGGGGAGAACCCCCATTGCGTGGTCTGAGGGCAGCTGGTGAGCCAGGGAGGGCTTTCATCTGAGAAACGGCAGATGTCACGCATGCAGAAGAGTTAGTCATGTGGGAGAAAGGCAGCTCGGGGGATTAAAGGACTGTTTACCCAGCCCCCAGTCTGAAGCAGAGCAAGAGGGAGAGGATCTGGGATTGCCCCCCAGCGATGCCCAGGTGCGGCTGCGGCAGCGTGGCCCCTCTCCAAGCACGTCTGCTGTATCAGGGCGATGTGCGGAGGGGCTGAAGCCACCCCCAGGCCATCTGCTGCCTCCACAAAGCCACTTTGCGGGGAGTCCTCAGAGCAAGGATTTGCCACGTGTTTAACTGATGTGAGCCGCTTTTTGGCAAATGGCAGAGGAGTGGCGGAGAGTGGGGCAGGCGCAGCCCTGTGCAGGCGGTGGGGTGGCTGTCCCATGGCAGCTCGTCGTCCCTGGGGATGCTCCAGGCCAGGCAGCCCCGGCGCCATGCAGCCACAGCCTTCCAGAGCCCCTCTGCAAATCAGTCACCGAGCAATGCTTATGTCGGTCTTCTATGCACTAGGCAGAATGACAGAGTGCAGCAGAGAGTGTAAGCAGTGCTCCTGCCTGGAAAAATGGCCTGACAATGGTATTTTAAGCAATTTTAAGGGTGTGTGGTGCCCCATACACAACACAGTGGTTACTTATTGAAGCATGCCCTAAATGCAATTCTCTGTTATTGCAGTCCTAGTTTCATAGCACAGCTCAGCCAACAACATGAGTGATGAGGCAGAAAACTGCTCTAACAGAGCCAGGGTACAGAAGAACATTAGTGGGCAGCTATTTAAGCAGATGTCAGACAACTCGGACCTTGGGGACTACCGGACTGGGAGTATCAGGTAGGAGCTGGGAGCCACAGCTCCTGCTGCAGACCCGAGGGGTGGAGGGGAGGGCTGACACTGGAGAACGAGCCTGTGTTATCATGTCAGGTTACCCGCAGCCTTTGTACTGTAACGGTGGCAAACTGACATAGTTGTCTTTGCTCTGAGCCAAGCAGGCTGGCTGCCATCGCATACAACGTATTTGACTGAGACCAGATTTTAACTCTCAGTTGCTCTTCTCCTGTCACCCAAACCCAATGGCTGCTGCCTTGCTGCCCTTGCTGGAGGTTTGGATTTCCTGAAATGGCTCGAGATGCTTCTCTTTCTCAGTTGTTTGCTGGTTCCTTTTTGGTGTGGCACAAACTGTCTCCATGCTCTTGCCAGCTTTCCAGACCAGCCTGAAGGTGCATCCCAAGAAATGCTCCCAGCTCATCCAAGAATGGATGGCATCCTCTCCCTGTAGACCTGCCGTCACCATCTCAGGCTACACAAATCACTCCCAGCTTGGTGCACGGCCATCCTGCAGAAAGCCTGCCGTGGTAGTAAGGCTGACACAAACAAGTCTGTATCCAGTGGGCTCCCATGTGTCTGCTCAACTGGAGCAAATCCATCCATGAAAGTATGGTGTGCTGTTTTTCAAAACATAATTTTGTGCTAGTTCATCTCACAGCTTAAAGTTTTTTCTCTTGTATTAAGGCAATGGCAAGAAAGATGCAGTGTAATTCTTTTATTACTCCTCAGATATAATATCAAATATTGCATTTAGGTATGCAATAGAAAAGAACTTAGAAATAAGGCTGGAAATTTGCAGCATAATTCAGTGTGACTCTCCCTGCTACATTTTCAGCTCACCACAATGCTTGCAAACACACTTAAATGCAGGTGCAGATGCACTCGCTATATAAAACGAGGTGACACCCTTCTCTCCCCTCCAGGTATCCTCCAAGTATCCCACTGCTTGGGGGCCCCTGGTTCATGCAGGCACCCCTGGGCTGTGCATGGGCAGGTGGCAGCCGCGGGCTGGAGCAAGGAGCACAGGTGACTCCTGCACCACGGCAGGGAGATGACAGCCATCAGGGCTGTCCCTGAGGAAGGCACCAGAGCACTGTAAAGCGGGAAAAAATAACACCTGCATGTAAAAAGGGAATTTTGGATCAGCCAGCTCTGTTTTAGTACCCTAAAAAGTACTGGTTCCAGTGATTTTGCAGTTAACTTACCAGCATAGAAAAGAAAATAAAAGAGTTGAAGCAAATAGTCAACACAGTCCCTGTTCTCTACTGGAGGAGGAGAAATCATATCAAGGCAATCATAGTCATAATTCTCTGCTCTGACAGACAACAGATGAAACACCACCACAAAGACCTTTCAACATTTCACCACGTGACAGTCTCACTGGCAAATTAAGGAATGATGAGCTAAACAAGAATCATGAAAGGCACGTAATTACTTAAAAAACAGGCTCCATGGTTCTCAGTCAACAAGAGGAACCATTTTAAGCAATAGGTCTCCTGGGCCTTGCTGTATCCCATATGATCTGGATGTGGGAAGAGAAAACCTATCTATTAACAGGTTCGTGGGCATTGCTAAGCTGGGAGTCCTTGGAAGGATTAGAATTCCAAATGATCATAAAAGATTGGAAAAATGGTCTGAAATCAATGTGATGGACTTCAGCCCAGACAAATTCAGAATGCATTAATTAGTGCCACCCTAGAACCAGATGTACAGAGACAAAAAAGGGAACGGCTGAGCAGGTAGCAGTGCTACCAGAAAGGTCACAACTGGAATATGAGTTAATGTCGCCAGAAAGAAGGTGTGTGTCAGCAAGGTACAGCAGGTAAGATGCAGACAGTGATTGTGCTACTACTGATCATTGATAAGGTTTCGATTATGATCAGATGTAGACACCATCGCTGAGGAAGCACAAAATGTGGCAAATTTGGATGGCTTGAAGAGTAACATGCAATTTAGGGGAAGTGACTTCTGGGAAAGGGTTGAGTGAATGTTGTTGGCTTTCCCTGGAAAAAAAAGACTGTTAGAGGATTGCATATGGATGACAGAGATCACTTGTCCCTGGTCCACAGGACAGGGGTATCAGAACATATTGAAGGAAGGTGCTTCCTCAAGGTCCCTGGTTTCTGGCTCTGCTTGCTGGGGACCCCGGTTGCTGGTGGCCCTGGTGAGGCCGTGCTGTGTTCAGTCCATCGCAGATGGGATGGCTGGAGCTCCTTTCTTGTGGTTTGGCAATGAAGGGTCTGATTGCTGCTGCCGCCATGTAGACAGACTCATAGTGGTTTTGGAGAAGCTCTGCTGGGAACTGGAAACCAACCCCATGGATGTAGCTGCAGAGTTGCGTCTCAAAAAGCACGCTGCACCCCCAAGAAAGAAAGAAACAAACCCAAAACAAAACCAACCAAGTGATCCTGAGCAGAAATAGGCTAATTTTAAAAGTGCTAAGGTATTGTCTGATCGATAACACTCAACCCAAGCTGCATTTCCAGAACTAATTCATGCATTGATTTTCCCATTGATTTGCAGTAAGTGCTAGGTTCCTAGCTAGATTAGCAAAGATATTTAGATATTAAACTGGAGTAATCTTAGTAGTCTTAGTCACCTTAGTACTTAAATCCAGTTGATTTATAGTTCAGATTAGGTCTCTACACGAGATGCCGTGATCCCACGAAGTCTCTTGCTACTTTTTGATAGTTCAGTGAACACATTTAAAAATCTGGTTTTGTAGGCACCAGTTGCTTTAAAAATGAGGTATATTCTCCAAATCATTTGGGTTTTGCAAAGCCTTTTAAAACATCGGCCTAAACACCCAACCAGGTACCGTATGTCAGGCTAACTGAGGTTTCTTCCTGCCTTCGAGTTAAGGTTCATGGCTTAGTGTTTCAGTGAAGTTTCTAAATATTTTTACAGCTTATCACCAACCTGTTAAAGGATTCACAGATTCTGAGCTACCAAAGACACGGGCAGGCTATAGATAAAGTGACCAGCTGTATCATTGACAGCACATTTGGGAAACATTAACCAAAAGTAAAAGCCTTTTATAAGAAGGCCATAAAATGGCAGGAGGAATTATGTTTTTCCAAAGTTAATCATTGACTTTTGTTTATTCGACTTCTTATAAAAAACTTTTTCCTTTCTCTCCTGCAATGGATAAAACCTATAAAAGGCCAAGGAAATTGGATTCACCCTTTTTTCTTCACGCTAGCCATGCTTGAAGGCTGATGAGACAGAGCCTGACACAGAAGCTTACCTGAGGAAACCTACTGCGTTGGGACGTTCTCAGCCCGGACACGAATATGTTGGTCCAGCTCTGGCTTCTTTGTGGTCTGAGCGCTGTTGTTACCCCTCAGGATGTCACACAACAAGCCCAAATGTTTCTAGAAGAGTTTAACAGGAGGGCAGAAAATATCAGCTATGAGAGCTCTCTTGCCTCATGGGACTACAACACGAACATCACCGAGGAAACTGCCAGGAAAATGGTAAGTGCTCCGTCCTGTGGGTTTTAGGAATCTGACAGCTACTTTCTAGTTTGTTTTGGTTCCACTGAGGTTGGCTGAAATTGGAGTGCTACTTCTTTGGTAGCTGTGGTTTAGTTTCAGGAGGGTAGATGGGCTTGCTTTAAAGTAGCAATGCCTCACTGGAGGTGCCCGGGCCACTACCAGCCTCTCCAGCCTAGGGCTGCTGCCGGGGCTGCCCTCGCACTGCACAGGGATGGCTGGAGGCTGGACTTGTTGTAGCCATCACCTCAAGTCACTCTGGTGAGCGGAAGAAAAAGGCGAGGGAGCACTGCATGTTCAGCCTCAAAATCTGAGCTGGATGGAGAGAGACGCCTTCTTCTGTCTGCTTGGGGTCCACCACCACCAGTGCCTCTCGGCGTGGCGTTTCTGTGTGGAGCCCCTTTCCTCTTGGAGAGGGCACAGCCCAGAGGGGATGGTCTTCTCCCAGGGCCCAGGCTAGGTGCTGCCCTGTGGCGTGAGGGAATGGGATTCGAATCTTGCGCCCATGTGAGCCAGGTCTCCCACTTTTTGCAAAAGTGAACTAACACTGGGCTTTTTACTGACACGGACAACGCTCTCTCTTCTCTGTTGCTAAAATTGTTTTACTTCTCACTGAACATGCAAACATTTTCTGAATGTTGGAAGTCTATTAAATGTTTGCTGATGGTTTCATATAGTGGTCCACACCCTTTACCCAGTGGGGAACCTTCCCCCCCCCCCTCCCCCCCATCACTCTTCTCATAGTCAGGGCCCTTGGTAGACTGCCTGGAGGTATTTAACTTGGAAAAATGAAGTGAGATCATGGATTTCCAAGTGCCAGCAGTGGAGTTCATAGTACAATGGTATAGTACATTGGTTTGAAAGTCAATTTCTATCAGCAGGAAGGACCACAGCATTTGTACTTATGCTATTTTGCAGCACAGTTCTCCCTGCTTCTCAGCACCAACCTCTAGCTGACCCAACGGGGTCTCTAGGCAAGTATCATGTTCATCAAGAGCAGTCAGCCATGATCTGGCTGGTTACCGATACCGCCATGCCTCAGCCTAGCATCTGGTAATCTTGGAGCTTTTCAAAATGAACAAAACCACCTTGAATTTTGTAGCTGTGTGTATTTCAAAGTTAACTGAAGCTTTAGAGGAAAACAATTCAGAGCATAAAAATGAAGCTGAACACCCTACATCTACTTTTGCATAATGGTTTAAGTCTTCCACTTTGTGGTCTTACAGCTTAATTAAAACATGGTTTAATTATCGTATTTCTTAATTAAAGCAAGGAGACTGGTTGCTGGAAGAAATCCTAATGACTAATCATTGTCAATCTGGAATGTTTTCCGAGGCACCAGGTACTTAAACTGTAACGTTTCCAAACACGTAAAATGAAAGCCCCATACAGTACTTTCAGCATTAATGGGATGATAATAAAATACATGAGGAGATACCAGCAATAAGAACCAATTAGTCCAGTGCTCAGAGAGAACATTTTCTCTCACTTGATCTCTTCAGTAGCACTAGTAATAAACCCACTGCTTCCCCTCCTCCCTTTCTGCTGGAGGAGCAGAGTTAATGAATACTGTCCCTTCTGGCTCCTTCCCATCCATTTTCCTTGTAAATTAAGCCACAAACCCCATACCTATTCCTCTGACTTATCAACCAGTTCCTCTAGTTGGGGAAAAATCAGACAGTAAGCTAACTTCTTTCCCCCAGCTTTTGTAGCCAAAGAGCCCCCTCTTCTGCCCCGCTGCTCCTAAGGCACCTCTCCGTCCCTGCTCAGGACAAGGAGTTCAGAAACAGATTTACACATTGATAATCTTTCCTCTGGGTGTTTATCAAGCTCTTGCCCACTGAGCTTTGCAAGCTGCTGATCAGCGGCAGGGGTGTTTGCTCTGCTCCAGGGAAGGGGAGAGTTTGGAAAGCCTTCCGGTGATGGCTGCCCTCCCGCAGAGGGGCTGCATGGGAAGGGGGAGACACCGGGATGGGGCTGCCAGGGGCTTACGTCTGCCACCGCCTCTCTCCACCAGAGTCTAAAGCAAGGTACAGTGGGTCCATCACGCACGGGGCTGGGCAACCCGGGCACAGGCCTGGAGAAAGCGTTGGCCTTGCACAAGGGTGAAGTGTGCCTGAAAGAGCTCTTCAGGCATAATATGATGTTTGTGTTTCCTGATGCCTCAGCAGGGAGGGACGGGCATTACAGGTGCCCTCCCCACAACCCGGGCAGCTCTGGCATGAGCACAATTAATGAAACTATCCCGAGGACCCACGTTAATTAGTACTGTTCTTGTTGCCATTTGGGAGGGGTGCTGATGTGCTAAACTATGTACAAACACATTAAAAAAAGGTGAATAAGAATAAGACAGTCCCAAATCCAAATAGTGTTATTATGGTGCTACTGAAATTTGGCAGTTTCATGTGCCATGGTATGTAATTGCAGCAGTGGTAAAAGCAATATCTCATGCAAAACATTGTCTCGCATGCCCAATTTAGGCACCTGTTCAGTGCCTCCTACAATCTTTTATTTACCAAAACTTCAGGAGAAAGTGATCTTGGCTGCTGTCGGTCACTGCTACTGAAGCAGAAATGGGGAATGACATCTGGGTCACAGAATTCTTGTGCCCTGGCTTGTATCTAGTTTCTCTAAGGCACAGGTAGGTGAAGGAAAGCACTAACAGAAGAATACGTGGTGATTTAGAGTAGCAGGGAACACAGCTAGGTGACGCTGGATCAATTATAACAAGCACAGTGTGAGGAGACAGTCCTGCTTTTTGCTGTTTCCAAAGAAAAATGGTTATTTGGATGTGCGAATAAAATGAAGCCAAAAAGTTCTCCAGCCATTTCGCTGCACATTGCAAGTGCTCAACCCACAATCATCCACAGGTGGTCTCCACAAATGAAGTTCTCCCCAGAAGTAATATTTTTGCCCATTGAATACATCAGGCTGCTGCACTCTTTTGGCAGAGTAATTCAGGGTTTGTGTGAACCCCTTTCAGAACGAGGCAGATGCCAAGTGGTCCGCGTTTTACGACGAGGCTTCCAGGAACGCCAGCAACTTCCCGTTAGCCAGCATCCAGGATGCTCTCACCAGGCTCCAGATCCAGGCTCTCCAGGACAGAGGATCATCTGTGCTGTCACTGGAAAAATATAGCAGAGTAAGTTGTTGAATGTAGCTCATTTTTCTCGGGTGAGTTGAGCTGCCTCCCACAGCACCCCTGAGCGAGGGCATGGTGCTGTCACCACCCTGCTTGTCTCGGGGTGATGCTGTCTCCCAGCATCGGTATGGAGAGCGTACCTGTACAAGGTGCTCATAGCAGTACAGGACTGGAGGGGTGGTTTGGCTTAGGAAGCCAGTTCCCATTCAAATCAGCAGTTTTGCCATGTAATCCATGCAACTAATTTCAAACACACACACACACGCCTCAGAGTTGTCCTTGCACAAATGGCCGGATTAGTTATAAGAGGAAAAGAGGAGCTGCTGTAAGTGCTTGGTGAAGTCCAGACCTGGGGCAATGAGCAGAAAGAGACAGGTGAAAGGACATTCAATGAGTCAAAAAGTTGAAGGTGGAGGAAGTTTTTCTTTCTCTGCACACGTTGTATTATCAAACTGTGAAAAAGAGGGGGGGTTTCTACACAGCGGGCACCCTGGGATGCCTGAAATTGGGGAGGGTTGGTGACCTCCTTCCACAGAAAGCTGCTGAAGGCCAGTAAGATTTATCAGGATTCATAATGAGATTTGACATTTCCACTAACAAGTTCATGTAAAAGGCATGTATACGGGTAACGACTATATGCAGAATTGGAGTGAGCAGCTATTCAGATTCAAAAGGGATTTATAACTTGAGGGTTAAATTAGTTTCCTTTTGCTGGAGATCAAATTGAAACACAGCGCTGAGTCAGGGGATCCCACAGTCCTGATTACAGAAGGATCCTGAGATTTTTCTGCTAAGATCACCAGCGTTAACCACCGTGCAAGAAAAGCAGTGGACTCTGATCTCCTGTCTGATCCAAATGAGATGTGTTTCTGGAAAGACAGATTACCTTGGTGGGAATGCTGACAGTTCATACAAACTTATATTTATTTTGGAGTACAGCAGTGCGCTGATGGTAACATTGTCTCTGTTGAGGAGGTATTTTCTTCAGTATCCTCCCTGTTTAGACACTTGTAGTTTCCTCGATAAATGGCCTTTGAGGCTGAAATTGTTGATTCTGGCTTGAAAAGTGACTTTTTGTACAGTTTGGTGGGATTCCATAGGAATATTTAAATATTCTTTACTGATGCAAAAATTTCCCTGGGTGCCCACTTATTTTAATGCTGACAGAGATGAAGGTAGAGCTAGTCATTAACTACCCCTCCCACTGACAGCTCTACATAGTTCTGATTTAAAGTTTTAAATGAGAAATAACATAGTCCTAAAGGAAAAGCTAAAAGTGGTGCATGTTTTTCTTGAAGCATGAAAACCTGAAAGCATTAAAAAAAATAAAAAAACAGAGCTATGTAGCACAGCTTCTGAGATAGAGCTGAATGATTTCAGATGCATCTGGCTTTCAGCTGACCCAGGACATGAGCCATAACTTCTCTGTAATGGAGTATAAGCAGATCTATGCAATCAGTGTGATGTGATGTTAAAAACCACAAGCAACAGTCAGCCTGGCAGCATCTGCAGAAGGGGCCCTTTATGCTGCCATTCAAAACCACGACCTACGTGGAAAGTTCAGGTGGGTCCACACTTATGGAAGCACATTGCTAAACTTTATTGTTTTATTGCTGCTGTATATTGATAGCTCTCTCATGACAGTCTGTGCTCATTAAATCCAGAGCTCTATCTGACTGGATATTAAGGACCTGTAGATTACGTCACATATTTGGGAGATTATCTGTCTTTTCCAGCTAGGTCCTGGTTCAGTAATGCATTTAGGCAAATTCTTTCATTAATCTCCACTGAGCTTAAACATATGCTTAAATGTTAAGGTGGTGGGTGAAGTGTTGAATCGAGCTCTTAAGGAATTAGCATAATTGGCTGTTATTTTGCACAGAGTGGGTTTCTAATGGGCTATCTCTCATCTAACTTGCAGCTAAGCTACGTGCTAAATACAATGAGTACGATCTACAGCACCGGGACCGTCTGTAAACCCAACAAACCGTCTGAGTGTTTGGTGCTAGAGCCAGGTACGGTACTAACCACTGCCCCTACCGTGTCCTTTACACTGAGGGTTCAAAAAGAAAAAGCCCAAGGGTGGCTCCTGACTGCAAGAGAACAGGCTGTAGTTTCAATAGATATATCCTGCTATCTAAAGCTTAGTCACAATTTAATTGCACCTTGCAGTTCAGGGACCTCCGGCAGGCCTGCTGCCCACGAGACACACTGTCTCCTACTTGTAGTAGACAAGATTTGGAGACGGCTGCTCAGGTTGTGTGACAGCCTGCCTGTCACCTGGGGTTTGCCTGCATTACAGAAAATCTATTTTTTTCCCGTGTCATCAAAGTCTTGTTGGACTCAACGTTGTGTTGAGGCCAGTCCCAAGAACACTACCAACTTAAGGGAAGCTAATGCAGAGAGAGCATTTAAGGGACTCATGATCTGCTCTCTGTCTTTTAAAGAGAAGAAGGGGAAAACCTTAAATCAGAAAAGGATGCAATAAAATAATGGGATATTTCAGTATATCAGACACAAAGTGTTTTCTTCTTAGTTCATGAAATTTCTTTCACTTTGGCTCATTTGCCTGCTGCAAAAGAAAAATAAAGAGATTCTGCTTTTTCAAGGCCTAGTACTTATTTTTTTTGTTCTGACAGGTCTGGACATTATTATGGCTAACAGCACGGATTATCATGAGAGACTGTGGGCCTGGGAAGGCTGGAGAGCTGATGTTGGCAGGATGATGAGACCATTATATGAAGAGTATGTTGAACTTAAAAATGAAGTTGCAAAGCTTAATGGTAAGTCAGAATTTTTTTTTTTTTTTTCCTGGCTTCCAGCAATTAACAAACGTACCACAGTCTTGCACAATTTCCACAGGAATTCAAAACCCATACTTTTTTACACACTGGTGAGCAGCGCTTTGCACATAATTAGCTCTTGGTGTACACATCGCAAAGAGAGCAGCAATGCAGACAGGTGCCATTGACCAGATCAGAGGTCTGTCACCAGCCTGGAACAAAAGGGGGATGTCTTTGTTGGCACCTTTCCCAAACGCCATCATGTATCCGTGCCCTTCATTACATACTGCCTTACCCAGAACTGCACTGCTTGTGACTTATGGGCAAGCATGCTCAATTTAAACAACTTCTGAGTGCTCCTGAGTCTTGGTGATGCCTTCTCTTTTCCATAGTCCTTGACCTTCTTGCACCAGCCACAAGCAGTGGTACATTTATAAGCATTATGCCCTTACTGGAATGATCAGATTTGGTAGGCCTGGGCCAGCAGACACAGCCAGGTGCTTAAAAAGGATTTTGCACTAATGGAAGTGTGCTTCCAGTCAGTGATCTCCACACAAATCATATGGAACTGTCTTTTCAAGGAACAATGGCAGGTGGCTGCTAATTTTCTTTGGGGAGTCTTCTAAAATAGCTTCTGAAGTAGCTACATCAATCTGTCTTTTGGCCAAACTGCAGCTGTATCACCTACTTTCCTATACTCCTTATTTTGTGAAAATTGTCAAGCTGGAGCTAGACACCAGAATAAGAAATTATAGTCCAAATAGTTAGACAGGAAAAAAACAAACATTAAGAAATGGTCATTATGATCTTCCTCCATACCACTAAGGAAGAGACGTCATCTATGAGCCATTTCTACTCCAGGCTTGATGGAGGTCAGTGGACTGGAAGACTTAGTGGAATTGGGAGCTGGTGTCTGCACCTGCCCTGGTGGTTTTGTTGCTGGAGGTGGGGACCCATATTCAATGATGGCCACCATCTTATACCTTCTGTGAGGACCCCTTAGTATCCAGCCTGAGCAGAGGCTGCCCTCCCTCACAGCTGCAGGAGCTTTAGTCAGGAGTGCTGATTTCCTTTGACCCCCATCTCCAGCTGGAATGACCCTAATTAGCAGACAACCTGCACGTTCATGGGACAGAGCCTTGGCGGAGCACTCTCCTACCCCCTAGACCCAGAGCATCTCACTCTTTGCTGCTTTGCTTTGGGAAAAAAGGCTGCAGGTCTGCATGGGATCAGCAGGGCGCTGCACTGCTCCTGCAGACCTGAGCAGTGCCATGTGTGGTGTCCTGATGTGATGCATCCATGCTTTACAGGATATTCTGACTATGGAGATTACTGGAGAGCAAATTATGAAGCAGACTATCCAGAAGAATACAAATACAGCCGTGACCAGCTGATTGCAGATGTGGAAAAGACATTTGAGCAGGTAGAGGCAGGAAAAAACTCTCACCTGGGCCACAGGGTTGTGTTTTGTGATGGTGGGCTCGTGTCAATGTTGTGAAGGAAGAGGAAACTTGCTCTAAACTTGCTAATCTCAATCTACATGGGGTTAACAGACATTGGGAGACATACATGATGTTTTTACCTCTGCAGCCATTCTAGGACCAGCTTGGTCCCCTTGGGCTGCACTGTGCCAAAGGCTCGTAAAGAGGGAGCTCTGCAGATCCAGGTAGGGCCCATGCGGGGAGGTATGTTTCCCATGAGGTAGATGGCATCCTTGATACTCTGCATCTGAAGTTAGCAATGCTCCCTCCATCATACCTGAGCAGGACGTCTGGGGCTAGGATCTGGACTCAGCGCTTGAGCCCCTGGGGTGCACTTACCTGCCAGGAGAATTTCATCAGAGACACCTTCGAGGCTCTCTGTTTAGGAGGGATGAGTGGCGTAGAGCAAAGAGAAAATAATTTTTTTCCTTCTCCTCTTCTGCTTTTAGATAAAACCTCTGTATCAGCAGCTGCATGCCTACGTGAGGCACCGGCTGGAGCAGGTCTACGGCCCCGAGTTCATCACCTCCACGGGATGTCTCCCGGCTCACTTGCTGGGTATGTCAATGAGGCCGTGTCGCGCAAGCCTGACTTCGTACACAAGACAGTCACCTTCAAGGCACATGGGAACAGAGTAATCTGCCTGTTTAATCAGGATATTAACAAACAGGTTCCAGATAAGAGAAGGGGAGAGGAGAAATGGAGAAGTCCCTGGCAGAGATGACACAGGTGCTTAGCAGCAGAGGCAGGTAGGGAAGGCAGAAGTCCTCATCCTTGCCGAAGCTGGCAGCACTCAGCTCAAAAGTCCAGCACTGGGCTGGGATATTTCCCTGCCCTCTGCAGCACTTGTCTTCCTTAGAAATGAGAGTTTCAGAGACACTTGCTTTTCCTTTTAAATCTTATCCTAAGCTCCCACGTTTCATGACTTTGCTTTCAAAGCATGCAACATCAAGCTGCCATAACTGTAATGTACATGAACATGTCGGTGGCAATCACATGGACTAACAACATGAATGTTCAGTTTTGAATAGACCTTTAGGAAGGTGCTCAGTCCTGAGACTGTATTGTACAAGAACAGCTGATCTTGGGGAATAAAAGGATCTTTGATCTGAGTTTGACCTATGCATGACTTCCCAGAACTGCTCCCCTCCACATCTGGATCAGACCTGTTTAGATGTATAGGAGCCTCTATTTATGACACTGCACAATTTATAGAACTGTCTGGCACTTTTGAACAATATATAATCAATTATTTGAAGTATCTCTATGTTTCTCTCTTTTTTGAAGGTGATATGTGGGGTAGATTTTGGACAAATCTGTATGCCTTGACCGTTCCCTATCCAGCCAAACCAAACATTGATGTCACTTCTGCAATGGTTGAAAAGGTAAGACATGCCTTTATGCAATATGCATTATGTAACAAATCTAGATGGTATAAAAATTATACAGCACGTCAGCTGCTCTCTAGAAAACCATAGCTGCCCTAAGGCAGACACAGCACCAGCAAAGCATTGCTTTCCGCATCCTTTATTCCTCTTCACCTTAATGTGTTCATGCATCTTCCACTGTACCTTTTCCCTTAGCTGTTCTCCTCTCTTTCTTCTCCGCCCTCTTTGACTGGCTTAATCTTGGCTTCAAGTCTATTTTCCTCAGAGACACCTATCCATTAAGAGATATATTTTGTACATATAAATATTTCAGGAGTCATGGAGTTGGCTGGTATCAAATATGACCTTTGCCAGCCATTACCATAATCAAATAGTTTGTATATCGTAGGGGTTTTTTTTTGCCAGTCTTGTTTATTTGGATACAGCTAGGAAACTGCAATGCTGCCTGTTATCTTTTGATAACTGCATAGCACCATAAGGTCTGTGTTTGAGATCTGTAGTGCTAACAGACGTGACAGCACCTTTACCAGACCGAGAACATGGGTGAAGATAACTCTCTGTAGTCTTGCCTAAGCTTCACTCCTTTTATAAAATAAAAGGTGATGGGTGGAATTTGATTTCTGAAATGTGATTATTCACCTGAAATCTACCTTTCTCTTATAGGGAGCACTCCATGCAAATGCTATGCTGGCAAGAGAAGGAATAGCTAAATTTGATTCATAAGCAGTTTGCACAAGTCTGCATTAATCTCACTTCTGTTTTACAGTACTGACCCCCTTGTAGTCATAAATTTGTGTATATCGAAGTACGACCATGAGGAGGGAAGCATTACTTACAGAGCCTCAGGGCAAAGGCTGGACTCATCCTTGTTGGTTGATGTGCCCAGTTTAGGATTCTCATCCAACTGAGCTGTCTGCCACCTAAATCTCTGTGAAAACTCAGTCCAGTAAATGCAGAGCTCCTGCTACGTAGAATAATAAAACTGCTGAATGACAAAAATATTCTAGACATTAGCATGCAGGTACCATCTGATAAGTAACTCCTCTAGATACATTTGCCAGGTTTTACGGTTCTGGACGAGATCTCCTCTCATGCTCATCTGCTGGGAGTGCAGCTCCACTCCCTCAAATGAGTTGTCCCTGACTGAAGTGGCTGAAGGGTCAGATCCCTGATCTGACATGCTACGGACAGGAATGGCTTTTTTATCTTCACTACCTTATATTTTATTGAGGGCTTCTCTGGTCTGGGTCAGGTGCTATCTGCTGAACCTCTGACTACAGAAACCTATTTTGTTTGCGGGGAAAACACTTAATTCCAGTTCCCAGCAGAATTTACAGAAGTGCCGAAGGGAGACACTACCATCTTAATCTCAGTAAGTCAGGTGCTGATCTGAAGTTGCTGGGGGATAGATATGCAGTCAGCTGCCTTGCGTTAAGCCAGCCATTGGGAACAGGCAGAAGCAGTGGTTAATGGTGGCGTTGTCTCTTTCAGAAATGGGATGCAATAAAAATATTCAAAACTGCTGAGTCCTTCTTCACCTCCATTGGCCTCTACGCAATGACTGAGGGCTTCTGGAATAACTCCATGCTCACAGAACCGACTGACAACAGGAAGGTTGTCTGCCATCCTACGGCATGGGATCTGGGGAAAAATGACTACAGGTACTGCAATTGCTACGGCCCCTTTTTATACCATCTCCTAGAACATTCATATTTTCACTAAAGGTGCACCATGCTGGTTTAAGTCATAATTTTTCCTTTTTTTTTTTTTTTTTTCTGGCTGATAAGAGGGGAAAGGAAGACAAGAGAGCACGGATCTTATGGGATTGTAAACCTTTCTGTGTAACTTTTTTTTGCGAAGACCTAAGGACTACTCTCAAATTTAAGCAGAGAAGTGACTATTATTTATATGAATTAGAGAAATAATGACTATGTTCTAGGGCTTAAGGAATAAGCAGAAATGTGGGTGCTTGTGGATACCAGTGAGATTTGTGGACACCTACATGTTCTGCAGCAATAGCACAGGGTCCTTGTGAAGTGAAAGCCTCCTGAGATCCCACCATCTATCTGTAGCAGATATATCCATTTTCATGAAAATCCATCAACCTCTTCCATATTTGGGAAAGGAGAGGGACAGCAAGTTCCCACACAATGAATTCTCTTGTGGCAAATTCTGTTCCCTCTTTCAGTCCCTGTAGTTACCCGGGGAAAGAAGCTTGTCCTCAGCAGGGCCTTAGTGAAAGCTGCCAGCCTCACACCTCACACCTCAGCAGTCTGGGGAAGGTGAAAGGAAACCCTATTTGGAAGAAATTCCTTTATTAGATAGTACATATATGAGCATGAAGTAGCAGGAGTTGCTGACACACCGGGTTTTTTTACGCTACTATCTACCTAAGTTTGATGGTGGGTGCTCACTCCAACACAGTGAGTTTATCACCAAGTTTCAGAGACCAGCAGCTTCTCACAAAAGAAGCAATTTTCTCTTACTTCCAGCACAATTTCAAGGTGGCTGAAAGAGTTTTGCCAAGTTCCCCTCCAAGCCTCGCTCTTGCAGGAGGAACGGCACCCCATGCTAGGATGTGGCCGTGCAGGTTTTGCGAGGGGCATTCACAAGCTCTGCAGGCTGCTTTGCGCCGCAGATGCAGCAGGCAGAGCTCGGGCAGCAGCTGGCTGGGCCACCGTCTCTCTAACCACAAACACTTTGCTCTGGTGTGCAGGATCAAGATGTGTACCAAAGTGACCATGGATGACTTCCTGACTGCACACCATGAGATGGGCCACATCGAGTACGACATGGCGTACTCTGCGCAGCCCTACCTGCTAAGAGGCGGCGCCAACGAGGGCTTCCACGAAGCAGTAGGTGAAATTATGTCACTTTCTGCAGCCACTCCTCAGCACTTGAAATCTCTTGACCTCCTAGAGCCAACTTTCCAAGAGGATGAAGGTAAATAAATGCATAAATATTATATATTTAAGTGAAAACACTTGCAGGCCTTATTTTGTAGCAGAAGACGGTGTTTGTAAACTGAGGCTTCTGAAAATCATACCCCACTAACTTACCATACTATTTTTTTCCCAAATCACATCGTGAGGCAAGGATCACTACTTTATAATGCTGCTACGTAATTTAGAAACAAATAGCTAGCACTTCATTGCCATCAGTACTGAACAACTCATCCCAAAATCTTCATAGTTCGTTTAGAGGAGCCTCCAATAGTCTTTCAAATTTCTGTTGCATGAATCCGTACATATCTCTACCGAGGTATGTATTTAGCAGTTCAAATGAAACTGAAACCTTGAGATTTACATCTCCAACTTAAGTGAATATTGAGTGGACAATGTAGGTAGGCCCTCATTATAATGCAGTTTGTCTGGCTTCTCTGAGTATTACCTTACAAGGATGGAGATGTACCAAAGTCTTCAGCTCAAAATTCCCCAGAGCCTGGGGAGGTTTTCAGTGGAGGATAATGAAATGTAAATGCCAAAGGGCTAGGTTATTTAAGAGGCGGGGGAAAAAGAAAGAGAGACAAAACTGTATACAATACCTAAGTGATCTTTTCTCATGTTTTTTTCAGTAGTATTCTTCCTTCCACATTTTCCTTAGTGAAAATCTGTAATTCAAACCAGATGTAAGCATTAGCTGTAAAAGGAAGCAACTTTAGCTGTCTAATCAGATAGTAATTGCTACCATAACCATTACCTTAACTGCTTCTCTCTTCAGAAACTGAAATCAACTTTCTTCTCAAACAAGCGCTAACGATTGTTGGAACAATGCCTTTTACTTACATGCTGGAGAAGTGGAGGTGGATGGTGTTTAGGGGTGAGATTACTAAGCAGGAATGGACGAAGCGGTGGTGGGAGATGAAGTAAGTTTGAGAAACAAACAGGATTTTTTGCAAATGAACCTGCAAAACCAACTCTTCGTAATTACTCAACATACTGAGGTGCCTGTGCCCCCATAGGGCAGGGTCTGTCTCTCAGGGTGTTTCTACAAAGCCAGGTAGAATGCCAGCTAGAAACACCCAACATGGTGCAGACAACATCTCACAAGCCATGTATTCCCATTAGCACTGTGTACAGCCCCAGGCAGTTTACCCTGCCTCTCGGCAGACTTTCTCCTCATTTCTAATGTCAGCTTCTCTGATAAAGACAGCCCATGGCCTTCGCACGGGATGTTCCAGATCCCAGGACCAACATTGCCACTCTCCCAACGCATGCCCCATGACATCTTCGTAGCTTAAGTACAGCCCTTCCCAAAGTCTCATCAGGCGTACGCTCTGGTTTGCTCCCCACCTTCTTAAGGACAAGTGAAGGTCATCATACTTGTCAGCCTGAGAAGCATACAGATCTCTGTCTACCAAATATCTGTGCACACTTCTCTGCTTTGCGTTTCCTCCCCATTCTAGAGTGGTTTTGGAGGCAAATTGTCTGAAAGACTCCAGACTGATTCTTTCCTTTCTTATGTATTAAGGTACCACCTTTCTTGGTCAAAAAAATACAGTTCCCTTGGCAAGTAACATCCAGAGGTGCTTTTTCAGATTATGCCCACCAGCCAATCTATTTTCAGCACCTTGGAGCTCAAGATTAAAAAGCAGTTTGATTCAGACTGGAGCCTTTTATTTCCCAGATTGGTTAACATGGGGGCAGAAAAATGCAAAGAAACCAAACGAGCCCCACACTGAAAATGGAGTCTGCACTCTAACATGAACACAAACAGTGAGCCTCCATCAGCAAACAAAATCTATAATAAAACTTGATATAAGCAAGGCTCCTGACGCACTGTAAAAATCAGTCAGCTTGGATTTATTCAAAAGTAGCAGAGATGTCAGAGAAATGGAGAATGACAAATTGTTCAGGGAAGCTTATCACATCTGTTGTAGCAGCACTGCAAAGCTCTCTGCTGGAACAAGACCTTGAAATACAGGTTTACGGAAAATATTTCCATGTAAGCTTATTACCATTTTCAGAATTTAGGGCATGGGTTTGTTCCCATAGTACTGCTCAGGAAACACTCTCTCAGGAGAGGAAAATAAAGAGAAACCTCATCTCCAGCCCAGTGGCACAGCAGGCCATACACCTTTTGGGCCACTCAGTCTCTGCATGCACTTACCCAGCACAAAAACGCAACTGTTTGTTAGTCTCCAAACTTGGGACAGCCCAGAGCATGAGGTGTGTGTGAAGCTCATGTCTTGTAGATTATTTCATACCACTAAGTACTCCCTGCACCCCCTGCTGTCATACAAATCCCTTCCTTGCACTATCAGTTTCAAAGCAGCTTCTTCTCTGTGGTCTCCAGCTGTGGAGCAGTACGCATTTGGGGTTACTGGGAGCTGTATGGACTTCTGTTTGGAAGTCAGGGAGGTGCCCATACTTATCAGACAATACAGAGGAAGAACAGAATCAGATTATTTTTCCTTATTGTCTGTTAACAGAAATCCTGTGTTTTTTCTTCATCCCCAGGAGAGAAATAGTTGGTGTTGTTGAACCAGTGCCTCATGATGAAACCTATTGTGACCCTGCAGTGCTGTTTCATGTGGCCAATGATTACTCATTCATAAGGTAGCTCAGTGTTTAATTCATGACTGACTGACTTACATTTTGGGTACAGAACAAGCCCCAGCTACCTAAAACATCTACTGGAGAGTCTCAGGATGCAATCTTATTTGTTTAAAGTCCTGACTGAAGGTCACTGATTTTGGTGGAAGTTTTTCTATGGACATCAGGGGCTGTTCCATAGCAATCTCTGAGCAGCAAGGGGGCTGCCGAGCTTGTTGCTGAGCAGAGAAGATTTGTGCTGCCATCAAACTGGCAGGAGCACATCTGTATGAGGTGCTTGCCTCTTGGGGATACAGTGTGCCCCATACCACTGTCACCTGGGCCATGCACATACAGCCCTGACACAACTAAATCTGGACATCCCTCCGTCCCCAGCCATCTCATTTTAGAGGGCTCAGCCCGAGCAGAGAGTTGGGCCTTAAAAACCTTACTCACTCCTGGTTTATGTGGCAGCAAACAGATTTGGGGGTCTTCTGCTGCATTTGATCTTGGCATATTGTTAAATCTGATATAGCGTAGCCTATAAATATCAGCTGGCCTCTCTCCCTGCAGTGCAGTCTCCCAAGCAGGAGCGCCGGCTGACACAGCAGAGCTTTCCAAAGGCCAAGGGCTTGCGGGTTTCCTCGCCAGATGACTAACAAAACCTATGCCTTCCTTCTCCTTGCCCTTCCTTTAGGTATTACACCCGGACCATCTATCAGTTCCAGTTTCAGGAGGCACTTTGCAAGGCAGCTAACCATACCGGCCCTCTTCACACATGTGACATTACCAACTCCAGAGCAGCTGGTCAGAAATTGAGGTAACAAAGCAAATTTCTCACATGTAATAAATCAGAGTATAAAAAAGCCTATTGCATCCTTGAAAACTTCTGGAGTCAATGAGTTTGCATCAAGAATGAACCTAGCTTGAAAATTTAGCATATATCTACTCAGTTTATTTTGACAAGTTGACTAAATTTATATCCCCTGAGGATCTAAACATCAAAGGTTTAATTGCCTATTAATGAGAAAATAATTTATTTTTATTAATAGGAATGATGAGAGGAAGGAGGAAATACAGAAGCAAAAAAGAAAACTTTGATACCGATCGCAGATTTTTTTGCTAGATGTCTAGACGGAACATGGCAATAACACATATTACCTCTCCTTCCACATACACAGACAATTGCTTGAATTAGGCAGATCCAGGCCCTGGACTGAAGCACTGGCAAGTGTAACAGGAGAGAAATACATGAATGCAGTGCCCTTGCTCCACTACTTCGAACCTTTATATAAGTGGCTGCAAAAAAACAATTCTGGCAGATACGTTGGTTGGAAAACAGACTGGGCTCCATGTACGTACGGCTTGTGGGTAAATTAAGGACACTTGGTAGTCCTCACAACCCTTGACCAGCAAAGTCCCTCTCTCTTGTAGCTGTTGAAGTCTCTTCTCCCCAGGGAAGCAGGGTTATGGGAAACACACACCAAGCAGTAAGTTTTACTCATGGGAAGGCAGACCGGCTTCCTCATGGCCAAAGCTGGAAAAGTCATGGAGTTTGTCACAGCCTCACCCAGTTTTCAGAAATACTTTTTTTTTTTTCCGATAGTGGCAGCGCTAAGAGTGTGGGATGGCTGTGCAGAGGGAAGAAAGAGCAGAGGCTTGGACTTGCGTGGTGCTTGCCTGAGAGCCGTGTGCCTGTTCTGGGGGGCTGGGAGCCACCAGTCCTGGAAGCCAGAGGACCCTGAGCTGGGGGCGTAGGGGCAAACCAGTAGAGAAGAATTACTCCTATTTTGTTTGCTGTCATGTGCTAGCCAAAGAAGGGAGCTCAAGGGGAGGAAAAGGAGGAGACTGTGGGAAAATGCATTTTTCAGCCTATTGTGGTGACATTAAGTGTTGAACCACCCAGGTTACGTACGTGTGATCACTATCAGTACTGGAGAGCACTGTGACTCTTACAGCGCTGTGCCAGTCCCTAATGGTGGGATTTACCTAACCAGACACCAACATCTGCATCTGAGCTGCTCATTCCCAATGGCAGGAAAGAGGCATTTCCTTCAGATGTCTAAAGAAGACCAGATGACCACACTCTAGTTGTGCTCGCTCTTTCTGTCTACTACAAAGCCAGACTTGGGTGACTGACAGCTCAGGTGCGGATGTTTGCAGTAGAGGTGGCTGAAGGGAAACAAGATTAATCCCACCAAGCTGGCCAGGGCGAGCAGGGGAACCTGTAAGGAAACTCTAGCCATCCCAGCCTTTCCCAGGGACAGACCTTCTGTCGCTGCAGCTCTAACACGGCCCTCGTTTCTTTTTAAACCAGATTCTGACAATGCCATCAAAGTGCGCATCAGCCTGAAGTCAGCACTGGGGGACCAGGCGGTAAGTGTGTTTGCGCTGTGGCACTCTTCCCATTGCTCGGGCAACAGAGATGTTGTGCTAATGGCTCTCAGAAAATAAGGCAGGGTACAGCTGATCTTTGTGTCTGAAGCCTGGCATCAGCTCAGGTGAAGGGTTATCACAGAAAAGATGTTTTGTCTGACTTTGTGGTCAAGACTCCCTTTACAAGTAGTGGAGGGACCTCTCCAGGGAGTGATCCCACCCATTTTGAGAAAGACATCTCGGCTAGATAAGTTGAGTTATTCTGTGGAAGTACTGATCCTTTTTCACCTGCTACAGGACAGGTCTGGAGGGCTAGCATAGGGGAACCCATGTACCTGAAAACGGCTGTATTTTTCCCAGCTATGTTGATGTGTCTAAATAAAGTCTCTACCTAATTTCTTCTAATTTCCATTGTCATGGCTATGGTGGCTGCCTTCAGAAGTTATTATTATTAGAGCAGCTACTTCACATTTAAACGTGGAGCCAAAGCAGAGGGGTTGAGTCCCACTCTCTATTCTCAAATGCTCTTGATTTCACACTGAAACACCTCTGTCAGCATTCCTTTATAGATTTTTGTTTGCCTGTTTGCTGTGATCTTTCCAGGCCCTGATATATTCAGCTGCCTCCCTCCCTGCCAACCCTTATGCAGAGAAAGCTTTGTTATTAAGATTGTGAGGGGCAGTGCAGCTGCTTCTGTTTCAGACGAGGAGAAGGGCTTTCATTCCCAAGAGCTGGTCTGCTTTCCCCAGTTATACCAGCTGGTCCAATAAAATGTATTATAGCAACCAAAAAAACTCATCAAAGCCAAAGATGGCTTTTAAGATTTTAAACAGAGCATTGGCTTAGCCCATCTGCTTAACCCAGGCTGAAAATTTGCTCCTTATTCTAGCTGTGCCTCTTTATGCTAATCTCACGGAGGCAGCATAGAAGGCTTAAGTGCAGATACTTCATTTCTGTTAATAGCCATTTTCACCTTGCAGAACATTAGTAATTTTCCAAGAACGAGTATGTCATCAGACAGGTCATTTAGACCTGCCCGTTGGAGCCTATTGGACTAGCAAGGACACAATACCATGAGCTCATTTTTCATATGAATTGATGCTCTCACTTCTATCACTCTCTCACATGCAAGCCCCACTGGAGTTTTATTGCTTCCTAGACCGCTGAGTCGGGTTAGATACAATTCAAAACTGATATCAACAGCATGAAAAGGTTCCATATTACAACACATTTATTAGTCATTATGGTTAATGTTTATCTTAATACCATTTTTATGCTTGCCTTTTGCCATCATAGTCTTTTGTTGTGCAATTGAGCAGCTGTAAAACAATCTCATACAGATTACTTAATTTGAATTATTGTATGGATGGTAGGTTCCTAAGCTCTGAAGAGCAAGCCATGCATTTTCCTTTCAAAACCAGTCCACATCACCAACTTGCAAGAAAACTTTTCCATTCGGTAGCTTTCTGCCTCGCCTCCCCACAAATTTCCTGTACGCTGAGCTCCCAGGGACACTGAACGCTGGTATGCCAGCCACGGGTAATGGTACATGCATGAACTGGCACAGAGAAAAGGCATGGGGGACCTTGGGCAGGAATCTCAGCCTGGCTACAAAGAGTAATATGTTTTGGTTGCTTTATGCAGCTCACAGCACACAGAAGCTGGGAATCCAGTGCAACTGTTTAAGAGGTATTTCAAGCTGCTTTGCACTGCTAGGACAGCAGAAAGCATTCTGAGTATGCCAGCAAATCTTCCTGCGTTTCTGGTCTTTAGCATTGGATATAGCAGAAAGGGAAAGACCCCCCCTCTTCTGCAGAGGGAGCTTCACTGGGTAGGCGGTGGGGACAGCTGCCGCGCACGCAGGCAGTCGCGCACCTCTCAGCTACGAACCCTGGCTGTTACCAGCAGGGAAAATTAAACAGCCCAAAGTTCTGGCAAATTAAGCATCCAGACTCAGGGATGGGCTTACGCCAGCTGTGCCAGAGCGTGTGCTGCCGCAATTACCCTGCTAATTGTTTTCAGGCTGATGAGATTAAAGCTGCAGCGGCAGTATCGCTGGATCACGAATATAGCTGATGAGGCTGAAACACCCACAGCTTTGCTTCAGCTGGGGCTTTATGAAAATGCCCTCCCAAGGGAAACTGCTACAAGACCCCCGCTGAATCACTTGGGGTTTGTCTTATTTAAAATAAAGGGTTCCAGGAGTGTCAGTCCCCTGACCACCATTTGAAAACGAGATGCCTCTTCAAACATTAATTCAAAATTCCCCACTGGGTCAATGTCATACGTGTGATTACATTGTAAAAGGCTGGCACACAAGACGGTGTTAGGAAATGGAGAGCTGTCAGCCCGCAGGCTTTTTGATGTATTTTACAATGGAAAATCCTTTTTTGAATTAGAGGCCAGACTTACGCTGTCTTTCAAGTCACACGTGGGATCTTGGAGGGAACACGCTATAATAGAGCAGAGGCGCTGGGCAAAGTTCATTTCGCTCTGAAAGGCAAAGCAGCCTCTGTAATGAACAGCGAGCACCAGGGTAGGTTTCTGAGGTGCCATGGGAAGGCCTGTGGGTAGTCATTACTCAAACACAGATCAGAAGCCAGCTAGGTACTTCCCATCCACACAGCCTGTAATGGTATTTATAAAGGCACTTGAGAAGCATAGTGGCTATTAAAATACATTAGCCTTAAAAAGATAAAATATATGCCACGGAAACAAATAAATGATTAAAAAGCTAAGATGCTAAATACAGAAAGCAGCAGTAGAGGAATCAAGCTCAATTAGCTCCTGGTTTAAAAAAAAAAAAATAAAGGCACTGCAGAGCCTGAAGATGTTGGGGAGAAATGAAAAATTGAGAACCCTCGCACAACAGCATCGTAGGCTGTGACGGTGAACACTGCCAGCTGTCGGAGACAACAGCGCTAACAAGGAGAGTGCTTCAGTGCAGGGCTTTGCCTGCCGCACGGCAAGCAGGAGAAAGCCAGGGGCGTTTGCCAAGGCGAAGGTGACTTACAGCTTCAACCCTTGCTAGGGGAACAGCCAGAACTGCCAGAGCCCCTGCCCTCCGCACGCCGCCGGGACCGGGCTGGGGGCTGCTCTGCCAGCAGGGCCTTTGGGTCACCTGCGCCTTCCCTGGGGCCTGATCCTGCGTCGACGGCCAACAGCTTCTGCTCTTTCCTCCCGTGTATTTCTCTCTCTTCGTTTTATATCAGTGTCAAGAGGAGGACAGGGTTGAAAAATGTAGCTGGGTTTTATAAAGCCTGTTACAACAGAGCCGCCTTCTACCACACCTTCCCAAATGGTACTCGAGAAAGTCAGGAGCTGTGTAAAACTATTACTGACAGCATTTATAGGCATTCCTCCTCAAGTACCATAAATGCAATCAAATCTAGACCTTCAGGGGATAAAAAAAAATTGCCACAGAGTTCAAACAGGAATTTTTCCTTCGTGCACACGTGGTGTTGCACAACAGACCAGGCTGTGTTATCAGCTCCTGCCATGGTTTTTGCCCCCTGTACAGCTTTTGGTTCCTGCCCCAGAGAAGCTGTTTTTGAATTCCACTGCAAATAACTTTGGACTCATAAGGCAGGCCGGGAGGAGCCTGCACACAGGCAGTGCATTTTTTATACCGCCTATCTATTCTCCAGGGTAAAAAACCCAAATATATGCCTGCTACAGAAATACTGATGCAAAGAGCTTTTTACCTAAACCAAACAAACCCCAAACAAAAATCCCAGCTCATCAAACAAATAAATGAGCCACCTTCACACAACAACCCCACCCCAAAGTTTCTCCTCCATAAAAGAACAGGTTTGCAAATAAAATTATGTGATTAAAACAAGACCTAAATTATGAAATCTTTAGACCTCAAACAGAATGCCCAATATTTAGTAGAAATAACATTGCTCCTGCTGCCTTTGCTCCCCGTAATGCAGGGAGATGGGCTGGGACTGTAGCATCTTCAGCAGCCCCATGTAAAGGTACCAGAAATTGCAGAGGGACAGAATGATTCAGTGTCTGGCAGCGGGGATGCCTGCTTGGTTATTCTCCTGCAGAGTGCCCAGATTAACAGAGCTAAAAGGTTTGACTAGGTTCCTGAAGTGCTATCATGGCACAAATAAATAATACTGAAGTGCATGCCAAGAATTACAATTGCTATTTCTTTTTAGAATGATTTCTTAGTGTCAGATAACTTGCCATCTCTGATGAATTTCTCTTGTGCTGTTTTTGCAGTATGTATGGGATGAAAGTGAGCTCTTCTTGTTCAAGTCATCCATCGCCTATGCCATGAGAAAATACTTTGCAGAGGTGAAGCAACAGGAAGTTAACTTCCAGTGAGTGGCTTACTTAATTGTGCTGGCTGAGTCTATATTGCTTCTGGTTTGCTAGAGGCATAAATTGGTGGAATTAATTGTGCCTTCTGTCAAATGTAAGGTGATAGCAAACAATGATGTCAAACATCAGCTGGTTGTAAAAGACAAGATGCCAGCTTGGTTACATGCTGTCTCTTCACTCAGGAGTCTGAAGTTAAGGAGTAACGTGCTAAAGTTAGGTAACTTTAGTGGATGCAGAAGGCTTTGTCTCCCACAGCTTATCAGTAGTGGAAGTGAGCCTTGAGAATTTATGCTCGACACCTATATGGGAATATCAGGGAAGATATATTGATAAGAAATAAAAATTTCTAACAATGTATGTGTATGATACTGAATATCCAAGAGGTTTGGGGCCAAGGAAAGGTAAATGTTGATTTACACTAGAAACGCTCGAATTCTGTGCAGACTTACTCATGTTGTCTAGGTTCACTTACAAACATAAAATCTGTCATCTGAAATTGATTTTGGTAAGAAAAACCACCCTTTTTATTAGGTCTCTTCAAAAATTTTCATAAGCTATCTACTTAAGCTATTTGATATTACTTTATAGAACATCAGTCATGTAATGTCTAGGATCTACTACCAGCAGAATATAAGGACAAAGGATTATTTTTTTTTTTCACTTGGTAATTCATACATCACCTCATTCATGAGACCTGCCCCAAACACTCTCTGTTCTGCAGCTGATTATATGCTTTGGAAAATTACGACAAGGATTGCCTTAGGTAAGGGGTAGATTCTCTCCATCTAAAGTTACGAAGTAGTACATAGAAAAAGAAATTCTGTCAGGAAAATCGATTTAACTTCCCAGTTGAGGTGACTAGGAAGCATTCACTCAGCATAAACTAACCCCCTGGCACTGCTGATCAAACACAGCTGTTCACTTGCCCAAATTTAAAGCTAATGTCATCTCAACAGGTAAAAAAACCTTTCTTTACTGTTTCTCCTTCAGGATTACAGACATTCATGTTGGGGAACAGACACAAAGGATCTCCTTCTACGTTACTGTTAGCATGCCAGGTAATATCAGTGATATTGTGCCCAAAGCTGACGTGGAAGATGCCATCAGGTGAGATTTTGCTCTCTGGAACAAGAAGAAAACATCCAGGAGAAAGGGTGAAAGGGAAAGCACTGCTCAAGTCAGCTGAGGCAGAAGGGGTGATAAGAAAGTCACTTCTGCAGTTAGCATGGAAATAGTGGGATGACAGAAACTGCTATGACAGAAAGAAAACAGTCCATCTATCTGATGGTGTATTGGACAACAGACAATGTAAAACACTTCAGGGGGGCTTGTAAAACTGTCATAACACACCTAATTGCGTCATATCTTGCCAGAAAATATCATCGCTCAAACTTTAACAGGAACTATCTTATATTCTGAAATACAGAGCACAGTAACAGTGTGTGCATGCACGAGTGTTTTCTTCCTCTCATTAGTGAAAGTTCAGTGCAAGAATTATTGTTAGCAGGGACTCCAGAATAATGAAGTATTAGAAAGACAGCTAGGTGTATTTGATGATCCAGAGAAGAAGAGGTCAGAGCAGGAGCTAGTTCCCACTTACGGGTCAATGAAGAGCTCTTTTATAGCACAGTATGACACGGCTGTAAGCCATTGCTGTAAAAATGATAAGTAAAACTGCAGCTCTGCAGATGGTCATGGATAATGTACAGTGGGAAATGAAGACGGCACAAATCTAAAAGCAGCAGCAATATGAGATGGGTTTGAAAAAGCAGTGAGATAAGTTGGTGAACCAAGGAAGAAGAATATGATTATGAAAGTCACTGCCTGGTTAGCGCTCAATAGCAGAAGCAGAAGTTCAGGGAAAAACAAGGCACAGAAAATACGCCAGGGAAAGGGTTTTCAGGGCAGTGGAAAACACAAGAATCAAAACTATGGAAGACTGTAGGAGGGAAACAGGTAAGAAGACGTCAAAGCTGTGGTTTTCTGTGACATATCCAAGAAACTTATGGATAGCCAAGAAACTTAGGGTAAAGAGAATGAAGGTCAAAATGCAAATAGAGAGGGAGATCAGAAGGCTGTTTGCCTCATTTTGATAAATGTTAAGACTGTGTTCATACAGTGTCTGAACATGTCAGTTAAGCTGCAACAGGTTAAGGGCTTAAGTTAATGTAGTTGTCACTCACCACCCTATGCCAGAAGGAATATGGGTTTAGCAGTAACTCCTGTGTAGCCTTTCCAACTGAGCAGTTCAGGGGAAGCTTGGCACACTGGAGATTTATAAGACAACTGAAAACTGTTTATTTCCTTCCAATAAACGTGTGAAACTCTTTGAATTTGCTCTTGATGTCAGGATGTCTCGGGGACGAATCAATGAGGCTTTCAGACTGGATGATAACACGCTGGAGTTTGTGGGCATACTTCCAACCCTGGCCGCACCTTATGAACCGCCAGTCACCATCTGGTTAATTATATTTGGGGTGGTCATTAGCCTGGTTGTCATTGGAGTTGTTGTCTTGATCATCACTGGGCACAGAGATCGCAAAAAGTGAGTAATATTTTTGATACTATGATCATGACCATTGGGAGGTGTCCTGATGATTGAATCATGAGGGCATGTACAAACAGGCTGCCAAATCTAACTGAAGCAAGTTAAGGAATTAAAGCTTATTATCCCCCTCCCATCAACAGTGATAGCTAAAGGTTCGGCTCCCTGCCTTTCAGTGCACAGCAGCTTTGGCAGCTTATTGCAATTTCCCCGTCATCAGCAGTTCAACCAAGGCAGCTGGCCGTTGTGGCTGCAGGGAGCTGTGGCATGGCCAGGCTTCTGCCAGTCTCGCTGCAAGGTGGGTGGAGTGGCCTGCTAGGAACACAGCGCCTTCTCCAACAGCAGAGTTGCCCACATTCATCAGCACCTGCAGTTTTCAATAATCTTGTTGGAAGCTGTCCAGTAATGTAATTTTCCTTAAATATTATTGCATTAACAGCAACATAGCTGGGTTGGTTTTCTGTGTCTCTTCATTAATGGCATTTCTAAGAATGTAGTGGGTTTGCTACAGTTCCCCTTAAAACCAACACAATTCCTTTTATATAATTATTCCCAGTTAAACACAGTATTATTTACAGTAGGGGATTCTGGGGATCCAGAAGGACTTGAACAGAACCAGGGCTTCTAATATAAAATGAATTTTCATTACAGGAGAGCAAGACGAAGTAGGGGTGAAGCAGGATCAAACTGTGAAGAGGTGAACCCTTACAACGAAGACGGAAAAAACAACATGGGTTTTGAACCATCTGAAGAGATACAAACTTCATTCTAGAAGATGTGGGTACACTAAGGCTTTCTGGGTTTTTTCATTTCACTTTCAACAATAGTGCCTAGCAAGGACCAGTACACTATGGATGTTATCAAATGTAATGTCTTCTGGTTGACCATTAATCTACTGGTTCATAGACAACAGCAACTAAATCTGCTGTTTATGTGGTAACTAGAAAACATGCAAAAATTGAAGATGTATATGTCCTGTGGCTTTTCTATGAATTTTGTGCATAATATTACACACTATTTGTGCTGCTTTTCATAAGTGTGCTGCATTCAACTTCTCTTTGTTTCCTCTGTAATGAGATAGAAAAGCTTGGAAGTACACAGTTGTATACAGATCAAGACAGACATAAGAATAACTCACATACTCCTAATGCCCATGAGGAACATCTTGATCTTTCCAGACGGAGACCTCAAAAGTGTATCTAAGAGACAGTGAGAAAAAAACCTGACCACCAGAAGAACCTTAGTGATGAAGAACTCAATTTGATGTGAAATAACTGCAATTTTTGCACCTTCAGAAAATCTGTATCAATGTAAAATGGATACTGGATGAAGACTAACAAGCACTGGAACTTTGTTAGGAAGTTGTAACATAAGTTATTTTTCTAACTGTTTGCTCCATAAGTATTGTAGAGATCAAACGGCCCATGCTCCCTCAAAAAAAAAAAAAAAAAAAAAAAAAAAAAAAAAGATCTCTATGTTATGTTGTAATCTAAAAATGGAATAAACTTCCTTAATACTAAATGATCAAAACAAATTTTTTGTTTTCAGTACCTTAGCCATTGCCTCTACTATTACAAATACTACATTACAAATACTCCACACTACAAATACAAATTGCACTGTTACATATAGAGGGCAGTAGATTGAGGCTTGGGAGGTTCAGGTTCCACCTGAAAAAGAAAAGTGGTTCACAAGGAAGGTAGTGCAGCACTGGAACAGGTTGCCTATTCCATGCTCTGCAAGAGGCTGTGGGATGTCCACCTTTAGAAGTGTTCAGAGCTCAGGTAGACAAACGTATGGCTGATCGAGCAGTGAGGACAGTCCCACTCTGAGTGAGAAGTTTGGCTAGATGACCTCCAGAGGTCCCTTTCAGCAGCATTTCTGTGGTTCTGTGTCTTGTAGGTCCCATGCCATACCTGCCACCATGCCAGTGCAGTTGTGCTGTACACACCAGGGTCACTGAAAGGCATAAGGTGTCCTGACAAAGAGCCAGTAGCAAACATGAGCCTACATGAAAAACCTCCAGCAAATGCATGGACTCTTAAACGCGTGGGCCTCCAAAATTATCAGAAACTGCAGAAAGCAGTCAAACATGTATCTGAAAGCATAGAGATGGACTCTGTGGGCTCACAAAACACTACCCTAACGCTCCACAATCGTTTCCTATTTAAGAGACAAGACCCTTGAATGAGACAGTTCAAAATGGTAGGCAGATGATACTGATTAACTGCAAACTAGACAGGAATGTAAAGGAATGAAAATAATTTTTCTTTAAGTAAGTTGCTTGCTTACACCACATATCCCATTGCCATAACATCCCCAAACCTTAGTACTTTAGCTGAACTTTTAAGATAAATAATTCAACTATATGTGGTCTTCCCACTTACCATGCAGTAACAGAAAAAGGGAATGGCAAAGCTGGAAACAATCAAATAATGTAATTAGTCATGCCAGCCATCTTCAGATCTGTTGTTAAGATTAAATTTTCCATTAAGGCAAAGCTTTCATTTCAAAGCAATTAATTTTAAAAGCTGTGCTATGAATCAAAAAACATCATTCAGAATTGTCAACACATAAAGCCACTAAAAAAATATAGCAGGATGTTGGAAGAACAGAAATAAAAAGACAATGTTTATATTAAAAAAATCAACCGCATGCATTAGCCCCAACAATACTGCACACCCACCCTCCTCTCCTATTTCATTTGTGTCAGCACTCCTCTTCCTGACCCTTTCTCTGGGTCAGCCCTCCTTGGCCCAGCTTGATGCGCAGGCAACATCATACCATGCCCTACCTCTCCCTCATGCGCAGCTTTCCATGCCCCACCAGGCCTGTCTAGATCCCCACAGTCATTTGCATGCCCCCAAATGCTGCCTTCCCCCAAACACGCACACAGCTCCCCACGTAGACAGGGATGTGCTCTGCTAGCCAGCTTCCAGTGCTGGGACCAGGCAATGCTGGCAAGCACAGGCGCTGGAGCCTCTGGCTGGCCAGAGACCTTCATTAATTTCTCCCCTCTCCCCACATGTCTGCACCCTGCATTTCTTACTCCTTAGGTTCAGGTGAGCTCAAACTGGAGCTGCAGAGGGGTCCCTGCTAGGGCTGGGCCAGCTCCACCAGGGAAAGGGCAAGCAGATGGCACTTGGACTCTTAGAAGCATCACACACTGAACTAGCACAAACATAAGGAGAGAGGAGAGGATTTTTTCAGACCTTACTTTATTTTAAACCCCCTTTATTTTATACACATTAGATCAGCATTTTACAAATGTCAGTGTCTAAGTTTAGACGCCTCTGTTATGGTTATGTAGCTTCAGATGTATTTGGTACCTCTAGACTTACTGAAGTTAGCACTAATTTGTGTAGTGCTATGCACATTTGAAAGTTGGGTGCTCTTATTTAAGTGTTAACATCAGGAGCCAAATTTCAGCTCCTCAGTAGTAAAATAGTTGGCTAAGCAATTATATTAATAGCATTTTCAGTTCTCTTCAAATTTTTGCTCTTCAGGTTTTATAGAGATCAGCAAATTTACCATTTACTATTGCAATGACTATGGAATTCTGCATAAAACTTTTTTTCTCTATTTTTACCTGTAGCAAGAAGCAATAACACTCTAGTAAACACCTCATATGTTGCTAAGTTGCAAATATCTTAGATAGGTAGCTTAGAATTAATTCCAAATCAAATATACACCCTGAGGGCTGAAACTAAAGTCAACAATACTGGTAAGCAAACTGATATAATATTTTACCAGTAGTAATTTCTAAGTAACTGAAAGTGAGACTATAACAATTTATGCTGCTGTCACTTGCAGCAGTTCTAAATTTATTTTCAGGCATCAGCTTTCAAGTGATTACAAAGAAAACACACATTCAGATGAGTTATGATAATCAGAAAACCCTACAAGCATATATTTCCCAGTTTACATTTCCAGTTAAGGGCAAATAATGACAGCTTGGAAGCACTGAAGGAGTGTAGACAATTGGTATATATATCTCAGTGTCTGAGAAGTCCTTTGAGACAATGCTAACAAAATGAATTGTATTCTTCCACAGTATCCTTCCAAAGTCTGTCACCCACAGAGTGTCACCAAAGCTTTCTCCATACGCTTCTTGGTCAACTCCCTGATTAAATGAGAAGAATGCTAATACAGAGAATAATAGGGGTGGCTAACATCAGGCAGATTTCAGATTTAGCTCTCGTACAGAAGACAGGTGATACGGCACCAGTATGCACAGTCAGCTGTTTCTGAATCTTCTTTTTCAAGCACTGTTGTCTTCTCTCAGTGCCTCAAAAAATGCTAAGAGCTGATAAAAAGCAGGGCGCTTTTCTGGTAGCTAAATGAAGCAAATATGATGGGTATGGTTATTTAATTTTGAAATCATTCAGGAACTGTAATTTGCATTAGTTTTTCTTGATTTTAGCATGCAGAAATTCATAGAGACAGTGATGATTATGAGGTAAAGAAAATTAAAGTTACTTTTTATATCTATTTTATGTTGTGATAGTTTAATATTCTTTCTTTGCATTAACATGTCCTCAAATATAAGTTATTTTTCTCATTTTTCTGACAACTGTATTAAAAAAAAAAAAAAAACAAAACATCACTCTTTGCTCCTGATGAGAAACAAGTCATGGGCCAGAGACAGCTGACTAAAATTTAGATGAAGAGGAACAATAAATCAGGATAATTCTTGGCACAGAAAATGCAAACCTCTCAAAATAAAATGAGCATGATCAGCATTTGACTTACGACTCCTAGAAGACTCACAGATGGGGTAACACATCCTTCTCATTCTAAGGGTGGGGTTATTTCACACAACTTTAGCTATCTAAAAAGGTAGAGGTAGAGGCCCCATCTACATTTGCTGTTTAAGATCTCTGTATAGGAAAGCAGATATCATTTGTTCTGTGCTGGCTAAGATGGAAAGGACAAATGACCATGGAGAGGTATCAGAAATGGTCCTGTAATCATGGAAGAAATTTAGGCAATTAGCTTAGCTCAGCACCCAAATTTTAAACAATTAAAATTAGGTGAGAAGAATCTCATCCTGTATATTATGTTAATGTTGGAGGGTATTTTACTGTTATTTGCTTAAATACATGGTTCTGAAAAGAAGGGAGCCAATCTTCCTTTATGCTCCGTTTCCTGTACTAACAATGTCCTGGACTAGACTGCTATATAGAACATACTACATACAAGCAATGGCTTTTATAAGGGATATTTTCCACTATGAACATTAGTTCAGCTATCAACAGGGAGTCCTAGTGACTCCTATTATTTTGTTTTCTCCAGTTTCTATGTGAAGATATACACACCTCATGCCAGCAGTTGTACATTATCTGGTAGATGATGTCTGAAACCAGTTGAGGTCTATAAAGTCTGTATCCTTGAGAAACTTTCTCAATCACCTGCATATTATCATAAAGCTCATACGGCTGCTTTCCCAAAGTGAACACCTCCCACATTAAGATACCTGCAAAAATATTCACGGCAATGGAAGACAAGAAATGAAAGTTAAGAAATGCAAGATAACCCCTTTTCCCCCGAACAAGACACACATGTAACATATAACTGATCAGACTCTTTACAGATAACATTGTCCAAAGAACAGTATGGAGATGACTGCCAAGCGTGATTCTGTACCCAGATGTAAAACAACTTCTACTGCAGAAGAAGGTAAAGTTAGATGTTAAAGTTAGTTAAAAATATATTTAATGTGGACAATGATGGAGAAAACCCAAGACATAGCTATCCATGGACTGAATTTTTTTAGAAAATACATACAAACATTCCTTTATATATGTATGTGCGTGTACACAGAGAGAGGGAAGGAAAAACAAAATGACCGCTATAGGTATCTATGTTTTATAGAAAAATAAGAAAATTCTTGGTGTTTTTTTTAAGTGAGGGGGACATATACTCCTTTGGTATCAGAAAGATTTACAAATACTTTATAGTGTCAGCTACACGTACCTATAAAAACTGGATTATACTGAAGCAATAGAAACACTGGATAATATCATAATGATTAATTCATAATGATAGCTTTGCAAGAAACAATTTTTGTTGTAACTGAGCATGTGTCATAATCATGCCAACCATAAAGCAAAAAAAAAAAAAAAGTGAAATATTGGCAGTAAAGATACTGGCAGTAAAGATTTTTTTTTTTTTAAATAAATTTATTGGATCTTTGACTTCCCTCCAGCTTGAAGACTGGAGCATTGTAGTGTCACAGTGGGATCAGAATAAAATGGTACCTGAATCCCAGCTTTCCCTGATGAGAACATTAAAAAAACAAGATTATTTGTTCTCTGACATCTGCTTTTGGGATATGAATACATCAGTTCAGTTCTTTAGCCCTTTAAAGACTCATTAGTTAAAACCAACCAAACAAGAACTGATGGGTCCTGCTCTCCCCTTACTTCCACTGCATCAATGGATAGTGTTAAAATGAGAAAAGACCTTCTAAGGAAAAATAATGTTTCTCACTGAAGTTAATGCCAATATTGAAGTTCATGACAATAAAGCCTGGAGCCAGGATTTCATCGATAAAAGCAAAACCAAAATGTATCATCAGAAAATCCAACTTCTGATTTAATCATAT
The DNA here is from genome assembly GCF_965183815.1 of Platalea leucorodia. Classification (NCBI taxonomy): domain Eukaryota; kingdom Metazoa; phylum Chordata; class Aves; order Pelecaniformes; family Threskiornithidae; genus Platalea; species Platalea leucorodia. Next base: position 83,222,625 of record NC_138824.1, on the reverse strand, counting down.
ATATTATAAACAGCTTGTGAAGGCCATGAATGAGCTTTCTCTGCCAGAGTCATTAACACTGGGAGACTAGCTGAAGTTAAAGATAACAAGAAGCCCAGCATTGGGAAACACTTTCATCTGCTTTATTCACCATTGTTCAATGTCAAGAACAGTGGGTTGCCAGTCTTTCATCAACTTGACAGCTGCCAAAATTTTCCTACTGGAGGAGCAAACCCATGTAAGTGGAATTTAAGCCCGTTCACAAAAGGCTCCCTTTCCTTTGACACCTTTTGCAGACTTTTAGAAACACTGAACAGACTCCAGGGATTTGTAAATAATAGCTTGAAAACCACTGAAGTAAAGTTCAAATGCTTGAAATTCCTGGATAGAAAGTGATCTGCAAATGCATCTTATTTTTGCTGAGATAAAGAGTCCCAGCTCACACAGACTCTCTTCCACAGCTGGCTTACGCACAGAGTCAGCTCTGACCTCTGCGACGAACAGAAAAGCTCTTTTGACTTGGGCAGCACTGATTTATGGTCTAGATTTGCCAAAGATACCATTTGATCCCCATTGCCAACAGTTTACCACATTAAACACATATATAGCAAATGGGGAGCAGGCAGAGTTTCTATGTGCCTTAAAGAAAAACAGTAGGGCTAAAAAAATCCAAAGAAGATAGGGCTTGGGTGCATACAAAATATTAAACAAGAACATAAGCTGTAACTACTTTTGACATTACTTCAGTGTGTAAATGTCTAGCATTTCTGCTTAGTAAAGTGAGGAAACCCAAATGTAATGGCATACATGCATACATAAGTATATGTCATATTCCATACATACCAAAGGCCCATACATCTGACTTGCTGCTAAATTTGGTGTAATGAAAAACTTCTGGTGCTGACCACTTCACTGGAAACTTGGTTCCTAGTGAACTTATATACAGGTCATCCAGAACGTACCTACAAGGCAAGAACCAAACTTGGTTGTGACCGAGTTACAATGAAATACTATTTACTGCTTCTTCCTTGTACATCACAAGGTTCCTAAGAAAAGCCTGGGCAGAATCCCAAATTTCCAAAGGATACCTGACAGAGGCATTAGCTATAATCTACAGAATAGATCATTGCTATCAACTTATTAGAGAAATAATGCAGAATCATAGAAATGCCTGTTGTAAGGCCATCTAGCCCAGCCTCCTGCTCAAATAGGATTACTCCCAACATCAGATCAGGTCAGTCATGGCTCCATGTAGCCAAGTCTTAAAAGCCTCCAAAGACTGCAATCTCATAGTCTCCCTGACTGGCATGTTTCACTGTCCCACCACCCTCCTGGGGAAACAACTTCTCTTATTGTCCAGCTTGAACTTTCCGAGCTACAGTATGTGGCTGATGTCCGCCGTTGTATCACCTGGCACTGATAAGACTTATTTGGCTCCATCAGCTTTGTAACTGTAAGTAGCTATAGGCAGCTTTTAGATCCCCTCTTAGCTTCCTCTTCAGCAGACTAATCAGCCTGCTCCCTCAGTCTCTTCTCAGAGGACATGTTCTCTAGGCTGCTCATCCTCTCCAACTCCTCTCCATTGAGGCTGCTGGTTAAGATGTTTGGCCCTCAAATTAGGTGAAAATCTTGTAGACAAAGTAAACTCCGAGATTTCTTTAACAAACATGACTAGTGAAATCTCTCAGCTGCAACTGGCCTTTAAGCCTTAACTTTTTGAGACAGCAGAATGACTTTATTCTAACCCCATAACAGCTTATGGTCATTAATGGAAAGGAGACACAAAGAGCTGTATCACACCCTGTGGCTTAACTTTCCTAACAGCCAGTTGCTAGCTGATCAATGCCAGCAAACTATACATACACTAACATCATAGCTTCACAAGGGTCCCAGTTCTTTTACTTACCTAGTCATCCCAAAGTCTGATACTTTCACAGTAAGATTGCTGTCAACCAAACAGTTCCTAGCAGCCTTTAGTAGAGAAATGAGAAAAGAGATGAGTGGAAAAAATATAAAGAGGAGCAAATAACTTCATGTCTTGGTGATTTGCTAATAATAATTTCTGTCCTCTAGCATATCAATGAATAATGACATTCTTTGATTGAAGCCATGAAGTTTTGAACTGTAATGGAACAGTAAGTAGCTCTCTTATTTCACTTTTTGACTATTGATTGAAAAACATTCTTTACCATTATCCCAGCTTTACAAATAAGGACACTGAGCAATGAGGAAACAGAGGTGAGAAACCCACATTCACCTAGAAAAACAGCAACAGAGCCAGAAACTAAACCCTGTCTTTCAAATGGCGTCCTACTCCAGGGTCCTTTTCAGCAATCTCAGAATTTACCAAGGCATCAAAAAGTGAGAGACATTGAATGGATTATTTGCAATGCACTATAAACAGAGTGGAACAACAAAAGGTGATTTAAACAGCTTGATTTATGAAAAGTTCAATATAAGCCTAGTTCTGCAAATGATCACTTGAGAGCATTTATCTAAGGCTGTATTCTCTGCCTGCATGATTATTAATTTCTGTGATACAGTTTGCATCTACAGTTTTCAACCATAAATCAAGCTTAAATTTTATTTCTGTTTTCCCATGGTGCACAGCCAGTTTTCTAGAAACTAACTTTATAATTACAACTTGAATTCTGCTACTTAAGTTGTCTGCTATTCCTGATTTTTGAATCAGGGTGTGAAAATTGTTGAGGTATAGATTTAACAACTTTGTTTACACATAAAGACAATTCTTTGAAAGCATCAACAAGACATTTAAAATGCTACCTGAGGAGACTGCACCCCTATTGGAAAATTAAGCAAGTCTGTAACACAAATTGTCACAAATCTTCCAATGTATTTTTGTCTAGAGTTAGAAGGCAAAATACTGCTACTGTCTCTGAAGTACAATGCACCAGAAATTTGGCTAGGTTCGCTTTTAGCAGGCCAATAAAATAACAGCTTATTTCCCCAAAGCCAACATTCTTGAAAGCTAAGTTTTGCATAAACTTTCGGTCCAAGTTCCTGAAAGGCCTGATCCCTTCATTGAAAGCAACCTGAAATACTTGCTTGAAAACTGGCAGATAAATGTATTTAAAAGAGCTAGGTAGCTGCAGACTTTCAAGTTCTGCTCCTGCTTGCAACGCACCAGAGTAAATTCCAGTTCATCCTAGTAGCGTTCACACTTGATTTATAACAGAAATAGTTCCCGATTAGATAAATCCCTAATTCATCAGAAAACAGTCTAAGTGACCCAAATCTTTAATGCTGCACCAGTTTCTTCTGGAGGACTACAGCATCATTGGACAGAACCCTTTACTTCAGTGGAGTAACGTTACAATTACATGTCTGTGCTGCCAAGTGGTGCATTAATCCCTGAGGCTAGAGCCCATAAATGCAGGCAGCACAGTATGCAGTGCTGTAGACCTGTCAGCTCAGCTCTGAAGCAGAGCATATTAGCTTGTGGGCAGTGCTGTTTGCATGTGGCTTTAGTGCTGCTCATCCCGAGCTGCCTTGTAATGAGCCAGGTGGGTGCCTCTGCTCAGCAGACCACAATGCCATCTGGGGTGAGTGCCAACAGAGCCAGTGCAGCTGCGGGTGATCCTGAGGGGGAGGACTGCCCAGTGTTAGGTCATCCCCCTACCTTCCCTGTTCCACTTCTCCCGTGGGATAGCTTACCAAATCTCTATGTATGAACTGACAGCTCTCCAGAAATGCCATAGCATCACAAACATCATAGCATATTTCCAGAAGCTGAAGGGGTTGTAGTTCCTTCCCATGACTCCTTAAGTAGCCAAGCAAACAGCCATTAGGCATGTATTCCGTCACTAGATAGATGGGATATGATTTTGAGCATACACCGTACAGTCTAACAAGTTTGGGATGGTTAAGTTTCCTGAAATAAATAAAAAAATCAAAGAATAAATGGAGATTCTTGTGCATTTCTGTAAGTTTTGTTCTTCAAATATTAATATAACATACTGAAAGAAATTATTGACACTGGGTAAAGTCCCATCTCAGACTTCAAATATTCCTTTTCAAGAAGAGCTGAGTGTCCTTCTGCTGATTACTTTGAAACTCAGTATTGATGACAATCAAAAGAAGACTCAGTATTGATGAAATGACAACCTCTGCAGTCAAAACCTGAAATAGGATTTAGCAGCGCAAAAGTGAAGCCTTATTGGTGAGAGAAAATAGATCTGAGTTGGTGGGGTGGACCTTAGACCTTAAGGTTTTCTCCTAAAACCATGTTGCAAAATTTTCACATTGAGAATCTTGATCATATCAGATAGTTAACTGGCAGGAATGTAGTGCATTCCTTCAGGATACAATATAAATGAAATATTCTTGAATTCGTATGCTTCAGTTATCATCTCATGGAGTTTCTCTGGAAATTCTAACATCCTTACCTCTTCGGACTCCGAGACTAAAACGTTAAGTCTCATGTTCATATTTCTGGCATTTCTTAGTTATTGATCTCATTCCTACCTGCAGGATGGCAGGAACAGCTTTCTAACCATTTTTGTATAAATGCTAATGATGCAGGGTTTTAAGTGACATATGTGGAACCTCTGAAGTGTGGAAGAGATGTTAATTGAAAATTTTGTAGATGACCATATCAATCTTTGCAAAGTTCTTTTGGTAATACTTCAAATATCCTATATGGCTACCTATTTAGCTCGTGCCTAATGTACTCAGTGCTACTTAATGCTATTTTTAAGAGGAAATTCTCTTTCCTGCGAGTGCTATACATTACTGATTAATGTTTGGAGAGATCATTATTTCCAAATAATTAAGCAATGCCACAGCTTACATCATGGTCTGAGCTTCTTCTATGAATTCATCTTCTGACATTGCTCCCTCTTTAATCATCTTTATGGCCACATCATATTGTCCTTTCCACTTTCCCAGATGCACCACTCCAAACTGACCACTCCCCAGCTCTCTCAACAGGAAAATTTCTTCTCGTTTCAGCTCCCAGATTCCTAGTGGGACAAAAGAAGTTCCTTTAGCAAAAAAAAAAAAGGATAAATGCAAGTGTGGTATCCCCTGCATGCAATGCTGTTGTTTTCTCTGGAGGGTTGCAGAACCATGCAGCACTGAAGCAACATACTTGTCTCTCAGCTTTGTGTTTGAGTTATGGAAGGAGACTACACTTCCTACAAGTGTTGTTTGCTACTGCTTAGGTTTAAGCCTTATAAATAGATTTGAGAAAGATTTATGCATCAAATGATGATCTATTTTCATGTAGGAGATTGGAGAACAAGTATTACTGTGCCAGGTAATGTGGCTAAGGGAAAGAATGGCCATAACTCAGATGTGCTGGGGAAGGAAGCATGCAAGATCTTGCAGTTGATATAGACCTGACATAAAATGCCTTAAAAAGGGCGCAACATAAAAGTTAATATAAAATGCCTTTGCATTCACGTTACCCTGGATGTAGACTAGATGCACTTGTAGGAAGGGATACCCTATTTCATAGAACCATAAAGTTTCAATGCTACACTGGACAAGAGGAAACTACAGAAGGAGCTATTGACTGAAAGACCATCCTTCCCGAATTCTCGCATTGCCTCCTTCATCAACAAGCAGAAATGGCCACCAAACAAAGATTCTGTAAGCTCCTGCAAGCCTGAAAGCAGTAAGAGTCATGATTTTCTGGTTATTCTTTCCTCGGTGGCCAAGACTGACACCAGTTTCAAAAAGGAAAGTTATCTTCATACCATTTCCTAATGAAGCTGTGGATGGGACTTTATTTACTTGTGTAGACACTGCATGCCGGAGCCTTGTCACCATACCTACAAAGAAAACCTGTTAAAGGTCACAATATATACACAAGTCTTCTGAAATCAAAGAAAATACAGGGAAACTAATACCTCCCTCTCCCTGCCACATTACAGCCATCCACGTAATGACACATATTCAATACTCAATATTCAGCAGCTGCTGCATCACTTCACAAGACTGAAAATTTTCTGTGCTTAAGGGCTAGTTCAGTAGAGGTATTGCAAGAAGAGGTAGTGCAATACCAAAAAGCACTGTACAGCAAAGGAAAGCAACTGTATTGATTGTGAATATGTTAGATCAAGTTCCATTCAAACTCTCCCAAAAGATGTTTCAATATTTAGAGTATTCAGTATTGGAAGAGATTCATCATAATGCTGAGAAGTCCAGAAGTCTAAGCCAAAGCCAATCAAGTAGGGAGAGCATATAGGATTACCTGCTGAGTTGTGCTGATGGTAGTGTATAAGCTTCGGAATTGATTCAAAACAGTAATTTTCAGCGAGGTAATACTTGTTCTCAGGGGTTTTGTGCACATGGTAATGTTTGACTGTTCCTTTTTTACTTCTGAAAAACATCACAAAGTGCAGTACATGTCAAATCCTTGCAAAATGCTTTCCAGTCCATGCATTAGTAGATTAGTTAGTTGCTGAATGAGCTGCAACACTCCAGCTGTCCAAATAACAAAATACGGAGTAGATGTCACCAGGAAGACTGTTACATTTGCCTCAGTCTGCTTTTCTCCCCTTAACACCTGCTGGCTATGTAGTACAGGCTCCTAGCACATTGGAGACTTCTGCTGCATATTCCAATGTAGTCTGATGGTTAGTACTTGTCTCCCAACATTTACATCTAGAGCAAAAGACTTTCATATACTGCCCTTGCAATGGTTCTACATCTAATATTGAACACCTTCCCTTTCCTCTTCCCCTTCCCCTTCCCATTCCCATTCCCCTTTCCCTTCCCTTACTTCTCTCTCACTCCTGAGATCCCGCTATTCCCCTAGATTATATGCCTGTTACATGCCTATGTTTAGAGGAGACAATTCTGGATCTCCATTCCCCTGTTCAGGGAGACACTGACATGTTGACTTCAAATAACTAATATGACCTGAATGTGCCCGAGATTCACCTTTAACACAACGTAGAGATTTTGTTGTTGACTAGTCACACCAAGCAGCATGCCCATAGCATGCTCATAGAAATGGTACATATTCTTTGGATACTCACTCAGAAACCTTGCTGAACACAGACACAGTATACCTTCCTGCTTGGCTAGATTTCCGAACCATAAAAGCACCTTCTTTCCCCTAATTAAAAAAAAAAAAAAAAAGTTACAAGGTACAACGAAGTTGGGATTCATTTCGGTGAGCTTTAGGCTTTTACACTGTAATATCCACAAAGGAGAGAAGGAGATGTGACTCATCTGATATCCTTTAAGGGCTACATTCAGACAAGATGAATTATGCCTTAGAAATATTTATTTCTCTCTACTACAAAGAGGGTCCAGGCAACTGGTTGTGGTATTCCACTGTAAATGTTTAAAATTAGGTGAGTTGTACCCCAGCCCAGACATGAAGCAAGTAGTCTGCAATTTTGTTTTGGTTTATATATATAAATATACAGGTTTATAATTGGGGAGATGGAGAGTTGTTAACCCCATTTCCTTCCTTATCTCCTCTCCAGAGGTGGTACACATTATAAGACCTCCATCCACCACACTCCGTTCCTTTACATAATGCATTAGACATGCATTTTCTATTGCCAAAGTACTTTCACTTTCCACTTTTACTTCTATTGATGGTTTACCATACTGTGCTGGACATTCTGTTTTTCAGAGTTCATTTAACAGCTACACCTCTAATGTCCTAGGAATGGCTATTGCAGGGAGGAAACCTGGAAATCATCTAGAACCTCACATACAGGCCAAGGTTCACTGCTGTGAAGTTCAAAGGAAACTTCATGTCCTCTTAAAGTTAACTGGAGTCAGGAGTATTAGCACCTTTTGGGACTAGGACGTAATTGCCTTTCTCCAGTGATTTGCCACACTTGAATTTCATTCCTGAACCTATGGTGCAGGTCTAAGGGAAAGGACACTGAGCAAGACTCCCAAAGGGCTGGGTTATATCAAAGTTGTTAATGGCTGAGTACCAACAAGACTGGCTGTGAGAAACCAGCAAGCCACAAGAGAAAAATCTGTTTACACAGCACACTCAAGCGCAAAGCATGGCTCAGGCTGGGTCTCCTCCAGGAAGGTACATGGACAAGTCCTTCTGCAGTCGTCTGCTGTAAAGAACTGTACACCTGACTAGTCCTATGGTGCTATCCATCCTTGCTCCTAGTCAACTGCATCCAGCCAACGCCCAGTGGGCATAGTACTGAGATTGCTCAGGGTTGTCTGCTTGTTTGGGTGAACTTCTTTTACTCCACATTTGTATATCGTAAAACCATCACAGAGGATTCCTCTAGACTGACCTGCAGAAAGAGCCACACTGGAGCAAACAACACAGGCCTAGAGGTAAAACCAAAAAGCAGATCTTTGAGGGGAAATGCACTCAGTGTGTCTTTGTTCCAAGCGTATTTTAGAGGTGCATCATTTGTTCATTTATGTAGAAGAGCCATTAACACATCCAGGCATTTTTGGAGATCTGTTTATCAATACCAAGTTAGCACAAGAGTTTCTAGCACTCTGTAATACTACAGCTATTTGAAGAGCATCAGCATCCTCTAGCTACACAGTATAGAAAAGACAACAGACACAGAAACATTTACATGGTGGTTCATATACAAGCGATAAAGGATATGTAGGACCTTTTGATGGAGCAGCTGCTCAGACTGGGCACGGGAGATATTAGCAGCATACCAACTGCAAAGAGAAACAGCAGACACATGAAAAATGCCAGACATCGTAAATATTTTCAAAACTGCTTTTAAAAGCCAGAGAGTAGATGTGGGACTTGTGCTGCATGTGTGATTTTAGGACAGCAGATAAAAGGGAAACCTGTAGTTCCCAGCTTCTTCCTCTCATCCATCCAGTGGGTCCCCTCCTGAAATATCTGGTCCCACTCTGTGACTCTGACTTTTTACAGTAAATCCTTAGAGAAGCATCCTGCTGCTCTAATGCTCTGCCAGGAGCTCTACCAGGAGCAGTTTGGTCTGTCTCCTGCAGACCATGACACAGCTTGGAGGTGCATAATTCTCCTCTAACCTTGAACCTTCTGGTTGTCATAATATTTAAGTAAACTGAGAGATCCCAAATGGAGGAAGCAAGCCAAACATGCTATGTCAGATCAGTTCAGGGAGCACCAATGAAGCCTTTTTAATAGCAGTTCACCTTTATGAAGCATCCTTTGACTAGCGTACTAGACTGATTTGCCTAAATGCCTTTTTTTGTCTGAAAACAAATACATTCATGTCTTTGGAAGTCTGTGGGCAGTGATGTTGCTGATGACAATGTCTGTAATTATTATCACTATTATGACAGCCATGAGTAGGATACCATTGCTCCAGGTATAGTGGACATGGAAAGTGGAAAGACAATTTCTGCCCAAAGAATCTTTTGGTTCTCATGAAGACATATTCTATATACTCACTCATGCTTAGCAATACTCTGCTCTTCTGCCAATGTCTGTTCACTGACACTGGAGTTTTCCCTGCAAAGACAAAACAACATGCTGAAATTGAGAAAAACTAGTTCTGAAAAATACCTTCCTTGGGTTAAAAGTCATACTACATATGTTTTTTTGAGTAGTTATGCCAATGGTCTAAGGTGAATATTTCAAAAAGTTGAGACAGGTTTAATTGTTTGGATTTTTTTTATGACTTGGTAAACACTTATACAGCATTTCCCCTCCACTGTGCAATGTGTTGGAAAGCCAAATATTCTCTGTGCGTGCTGTAACAGGCAATGAAACTACATATCCCTTTAGTGACCTTATGAAGAGATTGCATCTACCTTTTCAAAATGTACATGGAAGATTTCCAAAACTGCACAACCCTAGACTTCCCAAATAAATGTTCTTAGCATAACTGACAACAGAAGGAGTTCATGTGGCAGAAAAAAAGAGGCCTCTAAAATAACCTCTTATGCAGAAATAATAGTGATTCTTATTTATGCTGCTTTTTATAGGATACTGTAAGAGTAGGGTGGGTTTTTTTTAAGGAAACCTCTGAATCTTGTCCAGTATGGTTTACTGTGAGACAATCTGCTATGTTTCTGTCAGATTTCCATTCAATTTCTTAGGCATACATTTAACGCTTACAGTGTCATGTCATCTTACTAAAAAGGAAAAGATGTGTCTCATGTATCACTTTGACAGACCTGGATTCCCTTTACCCTTTACAGGACTACTCACATACCTACAAAGGCACGAGAGTGCTGGCAAGGCTGATTTAATGCTGGAATAAGAGTACAAAGATTGAAATCTCAGCATCATTGAAGTCAGTGGCAAACCCCTATTGATTTAAATGAAACCAGGATTTTCAACTGTTGTTTTTTGAATTAATGTGTGAGTTAAGAAGACAAATAGTATTTAATTCTATAGCTTTCAGGAAACCTTATGCTTAGTACTCAGAAAGTTATTTTAAAAGAAAAATATTCCAGAAATATTGCCTAATCTTTACTAGACTGGTGAGGAAAACATTTAAGCAGTGGATGGCTGCATGTTGATTCACCTTGGCTCATCATCATTCAGAGACAACTTTCTCAAGTAAGCGTTCGGTACGAAACCTTCATTCCTGTAAAATAAATAGTTCACCATTTAGCTATCGTACATGACTGCATCTTAAATCTGGTCACTTAAAATAGGAAAAGGGATTAATCAGAGAGTCACTTTTTAGAATGCCACTAACAGAAATGCTCATGGTTAAAACATTTTTGCTTTTACTTACCATGTAGAAAAATACATAAGTAATTCACTTTAGAAAACTGCATTTCAATGATGTACTCTTTTTGCTAGTCATTGAAATGGCTTCTTCCTCAGTGATTGGCTTCATCACATGGAAGACCGGAGCAGCTGCTCAACAATTTCATTACATGCCACCTCAGTTGCTGTGATGAAGGACACCTGTGACTAATGGGTGCCAGCAGAGTATCCGAGGTCAAACACAGAAAGTCAATAGGTAGACTCAGCACTCTTCCCGACACAATGCCAGATGCAATTGAGAAACTAAGCTAATGAATAGTGAATTCATTAGCTAGTGAATAAGGACAGCTGGGCTACCACTTAAAGCAGCTGCAGTATGGCATGTTGGACCTAAGTTATGGTGGCCATAGGTATCTGTAGTTGTAAGGGGGTGGGCTGTATGCTGTACCTATCAGAAAAATGAATAGGGGGAATAAATTACATGTTTGAATATGGATGGACACAGAAAGGAAGGATTTCTTCAACACAGATCTCAGTAGAGCACGAAGAAAACTTAGAGTGCATGAAAACAAGTGAAACAGGTAACTCCTGATGTTTGTTCCTACTACATTCAAGAAAACAAGATCTTCAATTTTTTTTTAAGCAGAATGTAAAGGTTTTGTTATGATGTATATGTGACTTGTCCTTACAGAATCAATAATGCAAAAGTCTGTTTGTCAACCCAAACAAAAAACTGTGAGTGTCCCCCTTTCTCTTGATCTTTCTCTGCTCCTTCATTCATCTCAGAGCCCTCTACTCAGGCTCTATAAGCAGAGCTGCCTGTATCATATGCCTTTACATAGCCATAAACAGTCCAGTGAAGACATTTAGGAGCATATCTCAGCTTACTAATTTATTATTGTCTTTGAGTTGCCGGGGTTGTGCGCTGCTTTCTTCAGCCAGAACACTATGCCAATCCTGTGAGTTATAAAGTTCAGGGACTTTACCTGAAGTTAAGGTTGCTTTATTTGTTGGTTTCCTTGCAGTTGTAAACTTAATCAGTGAATTATGAGTAGATCAAGTAATTTCATTTTGTTCCAAACCAGTTTGGACATCTTCTCGCTCAAAAATGCTTCCCTTCCATGTTTCTATCAAGTACATAAAATCAAATTTAGCTACTATCCATCATGAGACAGACAAGGAATCTTATATCTTCCAGGCAGCTCCTGTTTGTTGCACTGCCTTTGTCTCCAGTGTACTTCTAAAGCTATTTCTCATTTAATAACTTGGGAAGATACTCTCCTTTCTGCCCCAGCTGGATATTAATGAAAAATATCTTATTTTACGTTGCTGAAGGGGATTCCTCCACTTGTGAACCTCAAAGAGAACAATTAAACTCTTCTGTCCTATGCAGGTTGAGGTGCCCTGTCTCTCTGGAAAAGTATTGCTAAAGCTGGGGAGAGACTGAAGTGATTCATACTTCAGCAGTTCTGACTGGTCTCCCTGCTGTCCCTGCTATTGCAGTAGTCACAGTGATTGTCTACAAATGGTTTAGTGCAAACAAGAGTGGCAATATTCGTGAGAAGAGATTTTATCTTTTTATTCACTTTAAATAGTTGGAAAAAATGGACAGCTTCTGTATATACAAGCCCTTCCTCAGGCACGTATCAAAATTAAGGCCACTGGGCCTTAGTACGCTAGGCAGTGACTGTTGTAAATCTTACCCAACCTGGCAGCCAAGGCTGGTAATGAAAATGGAGTTGTACAGAAGACAATGAGGCTTCTAGAGCAAGGTTTAAAAGCTACTAAGGTAATTCTAACATAGATCCTGAAAGGTACCAGGACTGCCTGCAGTGTGGTCTATGAAGATGAGATATGTGGAAGACCATGGTCATGGAACAAAAGTATTCTGCAGTGCACACTTACCCTTCCAAATCCCTTACTTTCCACCAGTCAGAATCTTCCTCTTGCAATATATAGTATTTATTGTCTCTGACAAGCCGGATAGCTGAATTTCCTTGGGGTTCATAGTTGCATTCGGCCACAGCCATTTTCAGGACCGACTTGTCTGGGGATAGCACCTGAAGCAGGCTTCTACGTTTCCACTTTTGAAGACAGAGGAAATAAAATGATAAAGAGATGCAGCAGAGGATACATTAAGAAATAACATGTGACAAGTACACGATCACTTATATCTTCCACATGTATAATGATATTAGGCAAATTAATAAAAGCCAAGAAGATGGGCATAGGCAAGCAGCTTTCTCCTCTTCCATTTAGAAGCACAGACCAGAAACTGTTGTCCACATTTGTGAGACAGGTGAGAACAGAACCAAGTTCCATGATAATGACGCCAGAAACAACGAACCCTGAGTGGAGGCTGACGCTGCTGTAACAGGAAGCTCTCATTACCAGGATTACATGATGGACTTGACTCCTATCAAAAGCCTGCCACCTATCTGAAGCTGATACTGCTTAATGAACAGTTGCAATCCATGTGCTTTGGACACCACAGGATCTAATTGTGCCTTACTATAACTAAGTGTGATGATGTCCTGTTGTATCAAAAGACCCCATCACAGTATTATAAAATAACTTTGTTTTTTTTGAGTTACTTCTGATCAATAGGTAACATAACTTACCATGAAGCAAAACAAGCATTAGTCAATTGTTACTACTAATCACTGATAGCAAAATGCTACATTCATTCTAAATCATTCCCTTTCCTTACCATGTTTTATTGATGTTTCTGTGCTAAGCATGTTGGATCTAAGGAATCCCACTCCTTGGTGCCTAACTTTCCCTATGCAGGGTTAAACCAGTGTAGCTATGTAACTATGGGATTTGTCTTACTTAGCTTTGACCTGTGTCTTCATGTGAAATATGTCGTCCTACAGAAGTGTCTACCTCTCATTACTGATTGTTGAGGAGGTCTACAGAAATGACTTTTTGATGAGAAGCCTAACATTAAAGTTAGGTGACATCAATCTAATCATGGGCAAAAAGGCATCTAAAATTAAGGCACTGAAATGCATTTAGAAATCAGGGAAATGTCATAACTGAGAAAATACAGACATCACAATTCTTTAAAAGCAGAGAAAACTACACATGAAACACTGACAGCAAAGGATGAGGGAAAATAAAAAAGACAGGAGAAGAGGCTCCAAATACCAGCTGTTTATAATTGAAAACCACTGTAATGCAATGCTAGGGAAAAATGTCAAGTGTCCTGAAGCAGGCTGTGATTCCTTTAAGTCAGGTCCAAGTGACCGTGGCATTGTATGTTTGCTTGTTTCCTCTTTATTGACTTTTTAAAAATTAATTTAAACAAGGAGAAACCAAAGAGCCAAGTGAATGCCTGACTGAGTTTGCTGAGCCAGAAGACACACATCATCTCTTCCTGCAAACACACGAAGTTTCAATCTGATCTCACTAAGCTCTGGTAGAGATACTCATTCTTTAACGAGGTATCACTCACAGCAGAGTCCTCTTCATTTGACTAGAAGTAGGTCTGTTACTCATCAAGTACTACTACTTGAACCCAACAAGGTTGGTTCCTGTTGGTCATATCTGACTTTGGTGGAAAGCAGCTTAGAGCTTGAGGGCCTGCGTTAGGCAGGATTCAAATCTTAGACTGCCCATTTGCTTTATGGAATAATAACAGAACTAGAGTTGCCTGCAGTTGTCAGAAAGATGGAGAAAATTATAATACAGAGATTAAACTGTTTTCTCTTTAAAGCATCTAGTGATGTCAGAGCAAGCTGATATTCAGTAAATGTGTTTATGAGCTGATGCGCACCTCTGACATTTGGCCTTGGTAATTTTTGGAGATTAAATTGTTCTTTCTTAATTTCCTGTGTTTTGCTTGTGGAATGATCAGAGTGTCATCCTCTGATGGAGCTTTCATCTTTTTGTGTGAACAAAAGAAATTGCAAAGCATTGGCCAAAGTAAATGGTATAAAGAATTATTATCACAGAAATGAGTTTCGCTTTGTCCAACCTGCCAGGGAAAAGAACCGGCCAAAGATGAGCACATCAGATTTGCATCCCTTTGGGTTTCACTGCTGAATGTGTATTTGTCTGTTGCAATATTATGGATGGACTTAATCTGTAACCTGGTACAGATTAATGTCCTGATTTGTGTCTATATATACAGCTTTCCATTTCCAGCACTGGCTGAAAGCCCCCGAGCATTTCCTAATAGTAACTGAGTGGATCTTACTATTTCCTTTATGCTGGCAGTGATATTATTGTGGTTTTCATAATGATGACTGTGCCACTGTCATCTAGAGAGAGCCATAGGAAACAGTCTGAGATTCAGCTGCGATGTGCATACTGGGAACAGTTACTATCTGCAGAACTGCACCCCTACCCTACAGCTGGAAGTAAGTGCTGGATCACTTCAGCTTCCCTAAAACTTGGCCAAGACATAAGCATGAGAAGATACGCACGTGCACTCAATGGGCTTCCATCTGATCTACTGACCTACATGAACTATTTGCCATTGCAAAGACAGTGGATGCCAGGCACCAGCAGCGGTGAAAGTGTTTCTCAGGCAGGAAGCTCCTGCTTCCTGCTGTTATCAAAGCACAGGGGAAGTGCCCACTGGTTCCCAGGAAGGGACCTTTGCGCCCACTATTCTTTGCAATGGCATCACTCTTTAGGAACCAGCTCCTCTCTGGGAGGCTAGACATATAAAGCTGAACTGATGAAAGGTACAGAGGCATCAAAGCTGCAGGATGTAAGCATGCAAAAGTAATGCCTCATGCAAAAAGTAATGCCTCTGGTCTGTTTTGCCAACATGCAAAAGTAATGCCTCTGGTCAGTTGGGAAGAAAGCAAGGGAGCAAGACTTGCAGAGGCTGGAGAGGTGAGGGACATGGACTGAGACAGGCGAAAAGAAGGCTGGGGGTACAGTGGTACCTCTGATGATCAAACTGAGTAGATGAAAGGGCAAAGTAAAAATGCGCTGAGAGCTTATAGAAGTAGCTCTGTGACTAAATATAGACTGTTCCTCACCATGAGAAGCCAGTATCAGCCTTCTTAACCTGATTATATCATATGGCTTGGGAAAATGAAGTCAAGTTGCTCTAACCAGATGTGGTAGTCATTATATCTGCATTTATGGAACTTGTTTTAGAAGTACCCATCTGAAAACCGTCATGTTCCTGCTTTTTAAATTTCCCTTTCAAAGTATCTTCTCTGAACTGAAGCAGATGATAATAATAAATCATAAAGGCCTAGCAGAAGCCAGCATGTTCAGCAGCAGATTTGCATGACTGATGATCTCTCCAGATAGACAAAGCATCTCCTGATGGAAGCCAGGCAAAACAGACCACGGTATTCAAAACAAGTTATGCTGCTGCGTGTTCACAATGCTATTACTTTCAAATCTCATTATCAGAAAAAAATGTCAAAAGGTTCTTTGTTCATAGCTTCTTTCCAAGGTTTTTTATTATTTTTCTTAAAGCTCCATTTTACAGACAAATGAAAATAAAGCAGGAAATACAAATTTAAAAATCCCATTATTTGAAACCCAGTCTGGTTTAATTTGGAGGAGACTGGGGTAACGATCTGTGAATACACAGACAGACCATATTGTTAGTCCTTTTTTAAGCAGATAAAAACATCATAACTTAAGCCACTTTGTTCTTTTCTATTCTCTTGTCATTGTTACCTCTTTCCCACCTACAAACTTCAATAATTAGGCTGGGCAATAAAACTAAGGTCAAAGATACCACTATTGCCCTTGTATTTGTACAGGAGGAAGCAGATCTTCCAGTCCTGCTTTTATTCTTAACCTTGCTAACGATTGCCTTTCTTCATCTAGCAACTGCTAGAGGACTCAAGCAGAATTGAGCACGAGCAGTGCTTTTTGGCATCCTGGTGTCCTGTTTTCCTCTGTGCATCTGTGAAAGCCTGGCTTTCTCAGACAGACAGCAAAGCCCAGTGGGTGCTGGTGGGACACCACACTCATGGGTTTCTGTCCTATATAAAGCCAAGACATAGGCAAGAGCACTTAAAGAGCTCCAATGCACTTCCCAATTCATTAACTTTGAGGCTGTGTCTGTAAAGTTGGGCTAAAGGGACATTCCTAACCAGCTGTCCGTAGTCCTGACCCAACCCCAGAGCAACACAATTTGGGACTTGCCTGAGATAAATGCAGTTCACCCACCATTTCTCACCCATGCAAAGCAGGTATGTTTGTTTACATCTTCAGTTACAATGTTTTCTCCAAGTACTATGAGCACCATTTTCACTGGGGAGGGTGGTGGAGAGGAGATTTTGGCATCTCTAGGAATGGGGACCTCCTACACACTAGAGAGCTAATTTTGATGGCATTCCCTGATCCCACTGGAAATAAGTGTAGAAAGTAAAAGACATCCCTAAAAAGGCTGTAGCCAGTACAGCCACCAGCACGTTAAAGTGAACTGAATGTGGCTGAGACTTTCCCAGTTTGCCATTTACAGCACATGGAAGAGGGAGATGAATCCTTCCCTCTGACATGCTGGTGGACACAAGGATGCTGAAGCTGCACTGCAGATTAGAGGTCTACACCAGCTTCCAGTGAATGGCTGTTTGCAGTTGTCCGTCCCATCCCACGACCCTCCCTACCATCTGGATGCCGGCTCTTTCCCTGTAGTCAGATACTCAAATGTTGTCACCTACCAGCATTTGAGGGACTGGAGGCAGTGGTTTCACAGACCCAGTTGTGCAACACAGAGTCACATCTAGAAGAGAGGGACAAATAAAGAAAAAAATATGAATTTAAGTAAGGCTTTATCTCCTGAGGCTTTCTCATTTGCAGATCTATACAGTGGCAGCAACAGCATGTCTGACATTTTCACCTCCCTGAGGTATCAACCTGCTTTAGCTTTGTATTTTCCAACTTTCTCTTAATTCAAGCACCATCTCGGTATCTTTAAAAACCCCATCAATCATTGTTTTCACCTATGCCAAAATACAAATACACAGACAGTCTTCCTGTGCTCCACACATCTCTGTTAGCAACCTCAGGAACTTATTTAGGAACAAATTTAGAGTACGTACAGCACATTATCCTGCATGCATTATTATCTCAGGCATAAATGAAGCATTCAGTATACAAAAATTCTCTTTTTAATCCTTCTCTTGGCTAAGCCATCCATGACTGGTAATGAGGTATTTCCTTGTCTTTGCCACTGACCAGGGGTTTCATGGCCTTATTTGCTTTTGTAACAAATGGTTTTGAAGCTAGATGATGCTATTCAAATTACTGTTACAAATGAGCTGACATTTAGTGTTCCATAATGGTGAAACCTACAGTAATAGTAGATAAGCGTATATCATTAATTTCAATTTTCAAAAGCAAATGCTTTACTGTTACAGGCAGTCTCACAGATCTAAATCATGTTCCTAACTGCTGACACCTACATTTTTGGATTTAACTTTTAATTTTGGGTTCATACTTTTTTGATTGTGACTGTAAATGCTGAAGACCAAGGTTCAATCACGATTGAAATCAGTGGATCTACCAGTGCTCTGCAATTCCAAATAATCAAGCTTTAAAAGGCTGAAGTCCAAATACTTATAAACTGCTCTTCCCTCTCCCAAATCTGGCATTTCACAGTTAAGCATGTGCACAGACATGCAGGAATTCCCTTCTGAAAATGTGAAACCTAGGAGGGTACCGCTTTACGAATTTTCCTCTTTCAATCTTTACAGATAAAACCTAAAACCCCTAAATAATTGTGACTAAGTTCTAAAAAATTATACTTTAGAAAAGCATATTAAAATAAAAAAAACCCCTGCTACAAGTTAAATCACCCTGTTTAGAAAAAAATCATATAAAAATAATTCTATATAAATATAATAGTTTTACTTCTATTTAGCTATGAAACAGTATTGTTTTGCACTCATTCATATACACTCTTGTGCTGAACTTCTATTGTTCCTACCCATTCAGCTCATGGGACCTCAGCACTAGAAGGGTCTTACAGCATAATGCTACAATTTAGCTAAAGATCTTAAGAATAAGTAGAAAAATAATTCCACCTGGTTTATTTTGTAGGTAAAAATGTCACTAACTTTTTGATCAAACACAGCTGATATAATTTAGTGTATTATTTCCCCCAGTTATACTATAAGCTACAACGTATAGCAGCTATGATGTTAAAAGGAGCTTAGCACATACATGAAAAGGTGTAAGTAAATTAGCTTTTATATTGGTTACACTGCCTTAAATGTCCATGTGATTTGGCAATATTGTGAAAAACATCAATGAGACCAATCAAACAAATAAGACATATTACGTTTCTCCCAAATTGTACATCCAGGGGCTGCTTTACAGGTCTGGTTGCAACAGAGAAACTTCCCGTTGATGAAGAATCCTTTATGGTACTTGTTTAGTAAATCAGAATTGTCTTTAATTTCTGGAAAGCACAAAGAAACCAAAGAGAACATGACAGGCTGCAAATGGGAATATTCTGTATAATCAATAGAGTCTGCTGCACTAAACCGTGGGACCCCAGAGTGCTTACCAACTCCTAGCCTTAGGTACACATCCTGGTCACATTTTTTATCTCTATACCATATTCCCCTATGCAAACCCAAGTCTGAAATCCACACACCCCCAGCTACCTGCTTCTTTGAGAAAGAAACCTGAATGGCAAGAAGGAGATACAGTACAATCCAATGAAACACTCAAAGCCAAAAGAGGATCCAACAGCTATGATTCAAAATCATGGATCTTATAAAGATTTCACTATCAATAATAAAACTAATTAAAAGAAGAAATTTTCATATATCAAAATATGCTTAACATTTTCCTAGAACTATCTATTGTAAGAAAATTATATTCACTGATACTCAGTATCAGAAAAGATTCTCAATACCCACATGGCAAATCCAAGCTAACATTTATCCGTCAAAATACATTTCTTATTTAAGCATACCAAAAGGGAGCACTGTCACAGAAATACCTACTTTATATTCAAAGCACTGGTTTACTCTAGAGAAATGGGCCCAGTAGTATCACTGTGCTAGCAACACATTAATTCTGTATCTAAAAGACATGTAGAAGGTGTAGAGTGAGACTTTAAAAACTGATTGTTTCAGGACTGGCTTTCTCAGTCCTGCTGTGGGAAGCCATGGTAAACCCAAGATTCGTGAGCATGTGAGAGAGCAACAAAAGGATCAGGGCAACCCTTGGCAACAAGTGGTTTTTATATGCTTTTTAAGAGGCTTGTAGGCAGTTGAATATTTATGCTATTTGTCTCAAGAGCATTACAAAAGATATCAGTTACACAACCTTATTCTTCACAAATTTTGTTTTAAAAGACCTTACTGAAAATCTTGGTTTCTAGAAGGCTCAACATAGTTTGCTGAATGCTTCCCATTCTGCTTCTGGTCCACATTCTCCATAACACTGGCAAATTAATTGACATACTCTTACTCTGTGTATGCAAAGGGAGTCGCAAACAGAGAGGTAGCTCATACATGGGCTTACAAGTTAAATTGGGGAGGATATTTGTTCACAGCCCATTAGAGATTGCCTTTTTTTGTTCCTACAATGGCCAGCACGTGTGAGGTTTTCACCCTATTCAATGTGAGGTTTTTACCTTCACTGGAGTTATGCAGGGACACAGTTTTCTGCTTATAACTTATGCTTTGCATGACTGTGATTTTGCTTCATTGAATACAATAGAAATTTCCTTGAAAAAAAGAGAGGAAAATGCAAAGGAAAAAGCACTAGCAGTATTGGTTATCAAAATGGTGTTCAGGCAGGTAAGCGCTATACTAGCCACATCAGTAATGGTTGTGCTCTATTAACCTGCATCGGTAAAAGCTGATTACAAGATTAAAGGAAGATTAAAAAATGCCCATGAAAAATATAAAAATAAGCTTTATTTTGGCTTATTTTGTACTAAAACTTTCAGCCTTTAAAATTTCTAATCCATTCTCAAAAATACTATGCATTTCAACTAGTCGGTGCTGAAGTATGAATGAGACTAAAAACAGGTGACAAAGAATTGCACAAAATGATGGGGCAGGAGCATTTTCCTATCTCTCCTCATGTTATTTGAGTATTTTGGTACACAAAGGAATAGTGTTACCTTTATGCAAAGCTGAAAGCCACCGTTCCCGGCTCTCTTCACTACTGGCATAGACGTAGAGAAGGCCACCCTTGTACACAATCTGGAAGAGGTTGGCAAAGCCAGCATGGTGAGAGTGTACTGCCTGAAAACATGCTACTGTGCAGGAGGGAAAAGGAGAAGGGGATAGGAACCAAAAAAATAGGCTTTCTGGACCCACATTGAACTTCCACAACTTAGTAATGTTTCTCAGAGGTCACTTACATTATTGCCATTTCATATAAATACTTCATATTTCATATAAGTAAATATAGATATAAATTAAAAAAAAATATATATACAAAAATAAATATATACTACCTTAACCAAAGTGGTTCATGTCCTAAAGCACAGTTGCAGAAACAAAGGACAGGATCGAATATTTCTGGATATTCCCATCTTCTATGTACAAACGACCTTATAGCCCATGTGTAAACTCTTTCTTTCCACTTCAGTTTTTCCAGATTCATCTTCCAGCTTTTGGCTCATGTTACACAAGGTCAGACCGAATGCTCACCGAGGCCAGGAACCCGTCTCTGACAGTGTCCAGTAACAAACACTGAGGCAGAGTATATGCTCAGGGCAGCTGTACAGTGATCAGGAAATCCTGACCCAAAGGTGATGCATTTATACTTAATATCCTTTGAGAGGTATTTTTCTTCGGTGAATTCATTCAGTTGCATTTTTAAGCAAATAACTAGTATCTACAATGTCCTGCAGTAAGTAGTCCGACAGCTTAGCTACACAATATGAATAGTCAGCTGCTTTTGCTTGTTTTCAGCCTATCTTCTGCTAGCTTTGTTTGATGCCTACCTAATAATTACTAACATCTGCTTTGCTTTTTGCATCATGTTTAGTACTGGGCTGACTCTGTGTGTGTGTCTGTGTTAGGTCAGGGTTTCATTTCCCTTGTGTGCATTGCTTTTCAGTCATCTGCACTGAGTTTCAAACACCACTTTATTGCTTTTGTTTGTTAGACTGAAGAGCCCTCATCATTAAATGTGTACTCCCACTGGTAAGTATACACGACTGATCAATTTGCTTCCTGTCTCTATTAGTTAAATGGTGGAGCCCTGTGAGCTTTCCTCTTTAACATGTTATCCATCCAATCTATTAGTCATTGTCAAGTCTCTCCTTTGACCTCTCCTTAGTTTACAACATCTTTCTTCGATTATAGTCACCAGAACTAGACACGATATTCTCCTGGTGATCACAGTAGTGTCAAAACATATTGAGTGCTTTTACTCAATCCGTGCCTGCTTCCACGTCCAAGGATGCCATTAGCTCCTTTGGCCACAGCATCACACTGGGAATTTACCTTCAGCTATCATGATCCTAAAGTCATCTTTAGAGACACTGTTTCCCAGAACAGAGTTCCCCCTTCTGTAACTATAGCACACGCTCTTTTCCCCACTTAACTGAAATTTGGAAAGAGATAGTGAGAATTAAAATAAGAATTTTTAAGTGCTTAATTCTGTCTTAAAATAAGTGATAATCACATAGTGTGGTGATCTATATATTCCAGATAATATTAAAGCAAATATCTGATAGATCTTTGAACATAAAAGAAACAACACTTGATCTAAATTCTATCACAGTCAATTAAAAATATTTCAGCAAAATCACAACTTCAGTAATAGGGACTGATTTTCTATTTGCTGTAAATATCAGTAGCACTCAGCAATATCAGGTATCACCACTTAGGACAGGAACACTAAGTGTAACCTTAGGATCCTGACTGGCATATTTCACATGAAATGTAAATAAAACAGATTTCATGGCTAACCTGAAAAGGATATTGTCTCGCAGGAGGTGTTGATTCCTCAAGATTCACTGTCTCAACACATCGGATTTTCTCAATCTCGATTGACCCCCTTTTGCTTCCTTTTTTCTAAGAGAGAAAAAACACAGCAGACTGTAAACGAATGTTAACACAACATAAAGTATTCTAGTTTGACAATTTTGGACAATTTTTTATTTCAAGCTGTATAAGCCATTGCTTCAGGTTTGTTAAACTTTAAAAGAAAGGTAGTGAAAAACCTCCTTGATGCCCTACCTGCACGTAATATATTGATTAAATTCCTTTTTAAGTCAGTTACAAGAATTACAGGACACAGCCCTACATCTGAGAAAGCATCTGCCGCAACTGCAGGAGTACAGGGCAGAAGGGGGGACTAGGAGGAAAAGAAGAAGGAGGAATTAAGAGGAAAATACCTTAAGTGCAAACCCGAAGCCTAGCTGTGGCATTCATAATTTTATTAAGGTAACGGAGCTTATTCTCACTGAGCTTCCCTGCAGTTTTGTAATGGGAAGTCAGTCAGTCACAGGAGTCCAAATGTATGAAAAGGAGCAAAAACTTTAAAGTAAGTTGCCTGGGACATATATTTGCATTCCTGATGGGAGGTCTTCTGAGTGAAAAGCCACCCTTTTGTAATATACAGTCACTCCTTAGGAAACAAGGACAGTTTAACCATCTGCTTTGTGCAGCTGGGGGATGAGATTCTGAACTAATTGTGCCTCATACAAGTAACTTCTGAAGCCAGTTATTTACATCAGTTCAGAGGGAAGCCTGAACAAGGAAAACAACCCTATTCAAGACAATGTGTAAACCTATGCCAATGTTAATTACTCGCTTAAGATCTCTTTGGAAGAACACAAACAGATGCTCAATGGTAAGCACAACTGTAAGAGTTATTCTGAATACAGACACTCTTAAGCCTGCGGCTAAGTGTTTTCCTGAACTAAAACTAGGATTTGATACCCTATAATTCTACTCGAAACCAAGTACACCTGTTGTCCTAATACATAATGTCTAATCAAGTTTCACAGAAGAAAACCAGAGGAATAAGATGACACTGGAAAATCTTAGAACAGTTTACTTAAAAAAATTATTTCTTACCCCTTTGTCATATTCATAATAAGAAAGGTTTGCTTTTGTCAGAACAAACAACCTCTCCTTGTAATTAATTGGTGATATTTTTTTCTTCTGTTGTGACTTCTTTAAAAGAAGTTCTTCTAGAATTGTTTTCTTCTCCATTATATTTCCCTAAAAGAAGATCATAGTTACTTTTATTTCTACTATTAATAAACATACCAACACCAACTATAAAAACTATAATAGTGAATACATTAAGACTCATTGTCCTCTATATGTTTTAAAAAATTTTATAGTAATATCTGGTTACAAAGCATGTGCTTAATACTGCTTAAATAAATGAGGTTGATTGACTTAGTAAAGACAATCATAGTATACAAAAATGAAGCTACAGATATACTGTAGTTCTAAACAAGGTGCCTCTGTTATTTTATCATCTGAAGATCTCTCTTTTTAAAGCCATGCATCCTTTCTGGCAAAGAGCACAGTCTGCTTTATGCCAAATGTATTACAGCTGCAGCATAACACAGAAGTCATTACAGCAGCAAAGAGAACGACAACAAAAAAGAAAACCCTTCTATTTACAGACCAGAAAAACATATCTAGTGCTGACAAGCGTGTTCCCTGAACTGGAAATTTCCCATTTCTTTCTTTCTACTGAAACAAATGCATGTTTATGGAACAGTGACACATAGAAAAGATCAAAAAGTAAAAGTGCTCTTGCACCGCATATATATACATATATACTTATAGCTATGTATTTTTTCTTAGCCTGGATTATCATAGAGTAGGAAATGCCACAAAGGATGAGATCCATCATATTTCTACAAGTTTAGTATGGTTTCAGGTTATCTTACCCAAATGTGCAGAAAGTCAATCACGTCCTTTGCCTTGTATGGTCTGGAGCTCCAAAGGGAAGTGTTGTGCTAAGCTACTCACTTCGTTATGTCCCTGTTCACTACAGAGAGCCCAGGAGAAAGAGAAAATTTGCATGATGCTCATCACACCCAGTTGATCTATCCACTGAATCCTGCCCGAACCCAGAAAGTAACAAATATCTAGTAGTAACAGTCTGAAGTTAGGAAAAAGGGGCCTTTACCAGCCATTACTCCACCATGGGTATCTGGCTACACTCCCCGTGAACAGGATGCCTACTTACACCTTCCACCAACTCCCTTTTGGACAGACCAGTGCATGTTAGTGCCGCTGGTGAGTCAGCTTAAAGGCAATCTTGCCATGACATGAGACATCCGAAGGAGATATGAGCTTGGGGTAGATAAAGGAAGAATTGGGGCTGGAATCTTTCTGTTGAGATGTCTGCTCTGATGTCGGGGAAAGGAGGAGTATCCACTCCGCTTTAGGAAATTTTTCAGGCGTTACAGGGTAGGTACTTGCCCTGACTGTAGGAGTAACTAGCATGAAGTTAGGAGTTAGTACAACATAGCTTAGAGAAGCTGTCTTTGCAATTAAAATATTAGATTTGATAGAAAACGCAAAAAACTTGTCATTCCCACAGCGGAGCAGTAAGAACTCCTGCTTTTTGTAACAGCATGTGGTTTTGTTTCCCTACACTGGGAAACATCCAATCTTTAGCTCCAACCCACTGAAGTTCATGGAGCTCACAGGGGTACTGGAGGCCAGAAAAAAGGACGGGTGAGATGGAATTTCAGCTACTTTATTTTAAAGCATAATTTGCAGGTCCTTTTTCTTGGATTGTCACTGTGTGATCTTTGCAAAATTTCTTGACTAACTGCTGCTTGAATTAATCTGACCAATTACCTGAACTGCCAGGACTGATAACATCGCTCATGTGAGACTACGTTTCTAATCCACATCGGCTCTAACACTGTGACCACCGAGAGCCCAGAGAATATCAGCTGAAGCCACACGGAGTGACTGCAGTCTACACTTAGTGTGGCTTAGAAAAAAGGCCAAGTACTTCCAGTACTACTTGTAGAAACACTAACAAAACAACCTTTGCGTTTGACAAAGTTGTGCCATGAGTGCACACCAAGAAATGAGTAGAGACAAAAGAATTTACCACAATATGTAATTTCATTTAAATATTAGAACCTTATGTTCTATAAACTGTACCTCGCAACACCTGTTTGTTAATAAACAGTATTAAAAATACAGGAAGATATATTAAATATATCAAATAGAAACTATGAAATAAATAGTAAACTCCTACAAGATTTATTAAGCATATTTATTAAACAAAATTATAAACACTTATAATAGTTAAAATTTTGTTTTCTTGATATGGGGAAAAACACATAGTCTTCTTTCTAAAGTAATTAGCTGAAAAAAATATTCTGTTAAATTTGGGAACTCGATGTCTCTAGATATGTGCTTGCATAGTAAATGACATACTGGATCACCTTGTGATCTAATAGCATGCCTTCTGCCTTATTGTCTGTGGACCTGTGGCAAGCACATGACCTAGTTGTAAGGGTGCAATAGAAGGTTAAAGGTATAGGTTAAGAGAAAGACTTATAAGACTTGAAAAAGCCTATAAAATTATTACATCCCTTGGTTCGTCTGAAGCAGAATACTGTGTATTCAGCCTTTGAGGGAGCAGCTGCTTACACTGCAGCATATATAAGCCACTTCATTACTGGAGTGCTCTGGCTCAAGTTTAAAAAAATGTTTTCCAGATTTTGACCTCTCATTACAATTTGAGATAGAAAACAATTTCAAACTCTAAAAAAAAATCTTGACAGTGAAACTACTTCCTGTCCAGATCCACTGCACAATGCTCTTCTTTTTCTGCTTGTGGAAAAGAAATTACAACAGCTGAAATTATGCCAAATGAAATGTTCAACCCTTTTTTTCTTTTTTTTTTAAACGAGGTTACAGTTCCAGGAATCAAATGTGTTTGTGTTGCTCTGCCTTTTCACTGCCCAGGCTGCCCTTCCTCTGTGAGTAGACTCTTTTGAGCTGAGTCAGAACAGGCTTGCACTAAGCACTCAGTTGTGCTGAATGGATGAGCCTTCAGTGCAGAAAGTGCAGAGAGTGGCCTGTGCTGTGTACAAATTTCTGCCTACCTAGAGAATTGCAAGGTATGGTATCCTCCCTCATTGCTGGATGGAACTTAATTCCTTCAACTGTGAAATCTAATTTCTGGAAGAAAATAAAAAGCCATATGGAATTAGCTGTAAACATTTGTTCCGTATGATTTGAAGAGACATGAAGGATCTAGGGATCTTTGATTATCTTTCCACGCTTGAAATTTGTGTCTTGTGTTCTGAACAGAACTAAACTAAACTCGTACTAAAGATATTTGCATTTCCGTTGCTTTCTGTAACACAGTAACAAATATAAAATGTTTGTTCCCCCTACAGATCTTTAAAGTCTTAGAAACTACCCTGTCTTTCAGAAAGAGGGCTGTTGTGAGACAGTTTATC
Source organism: Platalea leucorodia (assembly GCF_965183815.1). Lineage (NCBI taxonomy): Eukaryota > Metazoa > Chordata > Aves > Pelecaniformes > Threskiornithidae > Platalea > Platalea leucorodia. The sequence continues at coordinate 83,195,632 of NC_138824.1, read as the reverse complement.
AGAACCATACTCAGCAAGGAACAAGCAAAAGGGGCCAGGACATCCTGGAGGCTAGAGGTACTTTCTCTAGCATTAGCTGCTGCTTTCTGTTTCCTCATCTGGCAAAGTGGTTTGGATGTGGTGGTCACTGATAAGCATTTTCTAATGATAGACTGTAATGCAGCATGCAAGCTGCAGGGTACTCTGGCTCCTTCCCTCTTGGTAACCTTTAGCTTTAGAAGACTGAGCAGCTGAAAAACTAAGAGGGAAAGGGACAGCAGCTGTGACAGGACAAGCTTCGAGAAGAAGCTGACTAAGCTACAGTGGCTGAGGAAACAGTCATGTTGGAAGCACAGCTCCTGCGTCAGAAATGCCAGCAAGGTGGAGCTCCTGACTCCCAACCAAGTAGAAACATGTCCTCCACCCAGATGAAGTAAGCAAACTTGTTGGGAAGTGCTTGCCACTATGGCTTGGCTCCATATCCTCAACAACACAACCCAGCAGGGGTAGGCTGGGAGTGGTGGGGGTGGACGTAGAGGGACCAGGACAGGATGATGAGGTGGGGTGGGTGGGCTGGGAGAGAGCAGGGATAGTGACAGGTCTGGTGGGGAAGGCAGGACAGCAGGGAGCGGGCTAGGGTTGGGGAGATGGGACAGAAGAGCAGGTAGCTACAGGAGTAGCTGCCTGCAGCAGGCAGGGGCAAAGGCAAGGCCTTGTGCAGCCCTAAGCAGAGGCTTGGGCAGCTGGTGGGGAAAGTAACATGGTCCTGGGCAGTGGGTGAGGAGTTCGCAGGGTTGTGTGAAGCTATTAGAGTAGAAAGTAAGGTGGAGGTATTGGAGTGGAAAGTAAGGTCTGGGGCATCTGGTGTGGTGGCAGACAGGGCCTCAGTGTGGTGCGAGCAGAACCATGGTAGGGTGTCAAGCAGGGGAGGGTGGCCCAGCAGCTGGTTGGGGACAGGAGGCAGGGGTCTTTCCAGCTGGTGGAGGTGATGGGGCAGCAGGCATGGACCTGGGCAGCTGGTACGGTTGCTGGTTAGAGGGCAAAGCAGGGACAGCGTGGGGCAGCAGGTGGAGGCTTGGGGTGGGGCAGGGAAGAAGGGGCATTGTACGGCCATGTGTAAGGGTGGGGGGAAAGTAATAGGGTCATGGGTTGGGCAACTCGAAAATGGGGTCGAGGTAAGGTAGGAGAGGTGTCAGGCAAAGGCGTCAGGGTGGTGGGCACATGTCAGTCAGGGTAAGCTGTTGCAGAACTAGATTACTCCCATTCTGCTACATGGACCATATTTGAGGAAAGACTCCATCATCTCCCTCCACCCATGCCCCAGGTCATGACTTTGTTGGCATTCACTGTACAAAAGATGGCCAAACACCACTTAATTTCATAGAAATACCAGACCTTTTAGAGGCATTCTCTTCCACAGGTTCAGTGAGAGCTTTTCCTTCATTTCAGGTGAACTATTTCATCTCAGTAAGCTGTTCATGTGGAGCTCTGAAACAACCCAGAATTTGGAATAATACAAATTTTCTTTCCTCTTCCAAATAAAGTAGATGTAGAGGCTGAGAGCTACTAATTCTAAAACTTCCAAGGTGTGGCTAGACATGCAAAAACAATCATCTCTAGTTACTTACAAATTATATTAGCCTTGCTAGTGAACCAGAAAATTTTTAAGTTTGAATGTTTTGATAAACTGACCTGTTTCCAATCCATCACACTCAAAATACATTTTAGTTAATTAAACCAGTTGCAAAGCACTACCTTGGTGTTTACAATTTATGATTAAGGTGACTCTAACAAAAACAGTGAATAAAAAGCTATCTGAAATGAGACAAGCAATTTATTTTAATATGATAAAACCGTAAACATAAAAAATCCGAACACATTTCCATTAAACCACTGTATTCAAATATAGATATTTATGATGCATCCTCTTGGTATTCATTTTAGCAAGTCATATTTAGGCGAAGGGATGGAACTGTTTCCTGATCCTGGTGTAATGGAAACCAGTGAAGGAGACAACTCAAGTACACATGGAAAATAGTCCTTATAGTCTTAACATTTTCTCTCTTCTAATTTTAAAACTTAATTTAAAATGGTGGTTTAAATTATCCTGCATTTCAGTTCTCACTTTTCAGTGAAAATGATCTGTTTGGTATTGTGTATTTTTTTCCTCGTGTTACAAGACGTGCGAAGTCTATGCAATACTTACTGTTTTGTGTGTTAAGTGGTAGTCTAATTTCACTACATACAGAAAACTTATCTTCCCCCTCATAAGCTCTCATGTTCCCTCAATCTTTTTCCTGTGCAATTAAAATTTACTGAGGATCAGAATTTTTTGTATGCAGGATATAAAATCAAAGCTACTTTTTGGGGGCATGCTACCATAATTCATTGTTTATAAAGGGGATATTAGTGGGGTCTAGCCTCAAGTCCCTTAAAATATTATACCTGAAGTGTGTTTAAACATGCATTTCATTTAGTCTGGTTTAGGATTAGTCATTTGTTTGTAATGTACCAGATTATTTCTATTTGAAATGGGATGTTATTCCATAGGGTTACAAATTGCATTCCTACTTGTTCATGTTGTGATGCAGTTGCCCATAGCTGGACCTATGCTTTGAGGAGGAGGCTGAATTCGATGACCCCATGAAGGTCTGTTTCAAACTAGACTATTCCGTGTCTGCTTTTGATTGTTGCTAACATTGCGCAAACAGTACATCTTGCAGGAATAGGTGAAAACCTACTTTTTTGTTCAAAGGTCTCATCAACCCTGCACTTGGTGGCACAAAGCTGCAGCTGAGGGCCAGGCCTGCCTTACAGACCTTTAGTAAGCAGGGCCATGTCCCTTAAAGGAAGTAATGTAGTAATCTCATATTGTTTGAGTGCTACTCTACTGTGTTTGTGAGACAAGCTTGCTCTGAAAGCAGTATGGACTTAATATACATAAAAGGCACAGTTTCTTATCCTGATAATGTGTCTTTAGATCGCTGAGGTTTTGCAGTATTTCTTAAGCAGTGATCACTTACCTAGACAAGTAAAGCTAACAATATAAATTATATACATTTGTAATATATGTATCAGGTATGAAATAATAGCTTCATATTATTGCCAAGCAATCAAAGTATCAGTCAGGTATCAAATGACCATGAGACTGAAAACAAAAACAATCTGTAAGGCTTTCTTTGATCACCTTCAGATCACTTTAAATTTTTTTACACAAGCTTGGAAGCTAGTTTTATCAGTGAGAACTGATTATTTTCACATACACGCCTGATTTCAGTAGCCGAAGATTTAAGCAAACCACGAAGTGCCTTGGCATCGTTCTACTCAGGTTTTAAATAAGGTGTTCATGACAGACCTCTCTGTACGTGTGTAGCCACCAGCATTGGCTCTGTGCCAAAGAGCAGGGCTGAAACGGCACACCACCAATAGCAGTATCAGACAGACTGGGGACTGTCTGTACAAATTGGAGATAAATATATAAAAAAAAAAGCTCTGTGGGACCTGCGGGATGTATTTGAGGGTGCTAAGAGAGCTTGCTGATGTCATTGCAAAGCTACTCTATCATTTCTGAAAGGTCACAGAAACCAGAGGAAGGTCCTGGACAACAGGAAGAGGACAAGCCTTACTCCCATCTCCAACAAGAAAGAACCAGCAAACTGCAGAGGGGTGACCACACCCTGGGAACAGTGTGTACCATGTCCTCAGGGAAGCTGTTTGCTTACATGTGAAGGGCAAGAAGGTGGTTGGGACAAACCAAGTCAGATCTACCAGGAGTAAACAGTCCCTAACCAACCTCATTGCCTCCTGAGATGGAACAACATGCTTAGTGGGTGCAGGGAGAGCAGTGGGTGTCAAACCTTTGTATTTCGCAAGGTGTTTGACAGGGCAAGAGGCAACAGACAAGTTGCCTCGGGAAATTCTGTTTGGATATAAGGAAAAAATACTTCACTGTGAGAAGAGTTAATATTGAAATAAGTTGCCCAGAGTCATGGTGGAATCTCCTTTGCTGGTAATAGTCGAGACTCAGCCTGACATATGCAGGGCCATCCTTTCCCACAGCAATTTGGGCAGAAGGCTTTCCGGAGGTCCTTTTCAGCCCCGGGGAGCACCCTGTGGTTTTGAGCTCTCATCAGTCGGTCTTTCTCAGGAGAGCCAGCAGATGGCACGGTTCAACAGCAGTAAAAATCCACAAGCGGCAGTAAGGTGTGTTTCATACTGGAATAAATACTAAAAAAACCCATGTTGATTTAGGAAAAAAGGGCTCAATCAGAACCACTTCTACTTCAGAGAGGGGTATTCAGCATCGTTTAAAAAAAAGTTTATTTTGTGGTCAATTATGTATTAAGGGTGAGTTCTATAGAATCATAGAATCATAGAATTGTTAAGGTTGGAAAGGACCTCTGAGATCATTGAGCCCATCCTGTTAATCTAACTGCCTGGTCCACCTCTAAACCATGGCCCTAAGCACCACATCCACACGTTTTTTGAATGCTTCCAGGGACTGGGATTGTACCACTTCCCTGGGCAGCCTGTTCCAATGCCTAACCCCAAGCCAGGTAACACTACACAATTCTGGTAGGCCTTCCTGGTGTAGGGTTAGTCCCATAGGTTAATGGTGATCTTCCCCAGCTCCCCCTTTCTGACAGGAAGGCCTTTTCACCTGTTAAGGAGCAACTTATAGGTGCCTTGTAGGTCTCATGACCTCATGTACACATATGAGCTTGTTGAGTGAATGAAAGACGTGGGCCCTCCAACACAGCAGAGACATTACAGGTTGGTCCTCAGAAAGGTGCATCACCAGTCATCAATGGGACCAGGACGTGGGACGCTAAAGAGAGAAGACATTTGGGACCTTGCTGCTTACCAGTTTAGCCCATATCTTGTTCCTGGTGAGTGTCTGAGGAGTCCTTGGGAAACACAGAGGCAGGGAGCAGGCTGCACTCTGTGTGTGATTGTCTTCACGTGAACAGAAATGGTTGTTAGAGATGATTAAGCTCCATCTAATTTTATTGTTGATTTATTGTGCTGCTTGTGTTACTGCACCCTGATACAAGCCATGAATGTATCAAAACAAATGTAACAAGATAAACTGTTCCTGTTGATGCAAAAAACTTTTGGTTAAGTAGTACTTGCCTTGGTAAAGAGATATAGATGAGAAAGTGAGTAATTACAATGTACCACATTCAGGTACATCTGGCACAAGTGAATGTTGCAGCTGGAAGTTTTTCCCTAGCTCTTGTCAGCTTGTATGTATGCATTACCTTAATCTCGGGAAGGAGCTCATGGAAATGAGCAGACGTGTAATATAAACGGTTTTTATAAGCTGATGACTACTTGTACCTGAAGGCTTTGTGATTACTGTCAGTTTAGAAATTTTAGCTGAGTGCTTGGAGTAATAGCTTATTTATCTTTTTAGTGTTGGACTTTATAGTATTGCAATGCCATTTTTCCTAATTACAGGACAAAGATGCAGGTCCAAACTGAGCAGTTTGAAGATGCTTAATACGATGAAAGTAGCACTATATTTGTACAAATGTTTGAGGGGGACAAAGTGCACTGTCAGAAGTGGCATTTGACTGATTAATAGTGGTAGTGAGGTGATTTTGATGAAACTTGTTTAAAATAAATTCAGAAATAATATTCAAAGGACTTAGTCCTAGCTCTGGAAGCCCACCCTCATAACACAGTCGTCAGAGTATTCGTTTTGAAGAGTGAGAGGAAAAACAGCACCTTTCCTTAAGTCATTTCTTTGCCAGGTTTGGGAGAGGAATTTGAAACGTGGTCCTTTGTGTCCTGTGGAGCTTGTTTTGCCGTAGGCTGCAGGGGATTCAGGGTGGTTTCTTCTGGTCTTTGAAACTGCTCCTCTGAAATATGTACTGGATTAAGAGCTGAAACCAAAACCTTTCCAAAGAATTTGTTAATCACCATCACAGTGTCAGTCTCTTTCTCTGTGGCCAGTAGTTGTCTGGGTACTGGTGAAAAAGGATGAATGTAATGAGTATCCACCTTTGCTTAGCGTAGGAGACAAAGCTTTAGTTCAAACTTTTACTCACAGTGAAGCAGAGAAGGGTGAACTGCACTCTTCTGCAAAGGTGCCAAGAGTGTGCTATGGAGGACATTAGAGGGATTTTGGGGCTGTTTCTCTGTCCTTATGTGTTTAGCCTTGTATATTATAAAAATGCCCACAATGACTAGCTTAAAACGATTGGGCTTTTTTTTTTTTTTATGTTATTTTTGCCAAAATCACTATTTTTCAAAGTTTTGCATTAACAGAAATGAATTTTTATTTTGATTTAGCCACAAATCCAGGGATCTTGCATCTTGGAAACTGTAACTGCATTAATATGGTGCTTCTCGGCAAGGCTAATTAGCCCACAAACTGTGGGGTTCTGATGCAATTATATCGCTGCTTGTTCTGGAGCTCATTTATTGCGTGATAGTTTGAGGATCTCTGTGCCATACTCCACTGCACAGTGTAAGGGTGCCCTCAGTCATCTTAATGTCTTCCTTATGTCTCGCTCACGCTTTCACTTTGAAAAAAAATTACTGCCCCCGTTCCTCTTAATGTTTAGTGCTTACTGAATTTAGCAGACAAGGTGGGGCTTCAAAATTGAGTCAGTTAAATGAGTTGGTGGAAATTTACAGCAGCAGAGGTTGTCTAGTGGCCAGAAATGAAGGCCAAACAAAGAAGGACAGAACATTTCAGTCTAGCTTCATCAGGCGGGTAGAGTCTGTCGGGTCACTTACAACCATGTGCTGACGTAGGGAGCTCTTTGCCCTGGGAGTGTTGGAATTTCAGGAGGTTTGTTTGTCATCAGCCTGATAATATCAGAGCTCCGACACCAGGATCCAGCCATAGCAAAGGGTCGTGCAGAGTAACATATGGTTATTTTCAATCTAAATTCCCTTTAATGTAAAAGTAATGCCATTGAATCAGGCCCAGAGTGAGGACAGAAAGGAGGGAGGAGGGGAAATAGGATACATCCTCATAAATGGGATGCAGTGCGCAGGAAACACACTCGCTGTGGATACACATGCTTTTCCTGTGGTATGTGTGTCTATCCTTCCACCCTCGTGTAAGGATGGCAGTGCATGTGCACAACAGCAGCACTCTCTAGAGGGAGTGTCCTTTCACTTACTTGTTTTTTTTTTTGATCTTTAAAATGTGTGAAATGACACAGTTATTGAAAGGGCTTGGATGTGCTCCCTGTTTACTGAATTGAACCTTTAGGTCAGAGTTTAGTGTGGTCAGGATACTGGTGTCATCTGTATAAATGAGGGAGTGCTGTCTTCTAAGTAAAAATGCCCAAATTGCTCAGAGTTGGGCTCGGGGTTCCTCGGTGCTAAGCAGTGTATAACCATAGAGGTAGGCAAACAGAGCTCTTACTCCTAAAACCACAAGCAAGGAACTCCATTATTGCTCTGCAAAATGCACTGTCTTGTTGCTGGAGTGATACTGCTGGTTTTGCTCTATTCCTTTATGAAACACCATCTGAAGAGTTTAAAAGCTTAGATTTCACTTTATGGTATTCATGTTTTTCCAGACTTTCTGTGCATGTTAACAATCAAATTTTATCATTCTTTTGACTCTCTCTGGACTATGTCAATGTCCTTTCTCTAAAAGGCTGCCAAATATTTCACAGAGGATTATAAATGTTTTTAAAAAAACTAGATTTAATTCTGCTGTCGTATTTATTTGTAGCCATTTGTTGGTGTTGATGGTTTCATGAGTCTTCCTCATACCCAGCCCCTCACTATGTGTTTGTGTAATATATGGGGTTCAATTTTTATGACCTGTGCAGCAAATTTAGGAAGCAATTCTGCAGTTAGGCTCAAACTCTAAATGAGGTTCATTAGGTACAAACCCATATAAAGCTGAGACAAGAAAATGTGCTGAATCTCACACAAATGAAAACTACATAGTGCTGCACATTGTTGTGGATGAGGTTTGAAAGAAAGTGCAACATCCCACTAGCTGGCTCATTTGAACTTGAATCGTGTTTGTGAGTTGAGACTAAGTTGCATAATGGCTTTGTCAAACCTAAATGTTTGCATTTGTAAACTCCTCCTCTGAAAGGACTCCTGGAGTATTCTGTGTTGCAGATGTTCCAACCAAAATGCTGATGGAATTAGTGCTTAAGATAATAACGACCTTTATGACCTATTCTGAGTCAAATCTGAGCCTTGATGACTCCGAGCAGTGAAACTGTGAGCAGATATGCTGAGCAAGGGGCCAATCACTAATGTATCAGGCCATGCATTCTTTGTATCTGAGAGAACCTTTCTTATTCAGATATGTCTGCTTTATGTGAAGGGCTGCAGTAAGGCTAAATGTTAAATCTCAAGATTCAGAGATCACAGCAAGAAAAAATCTAGAAAGGGTTGCTTGGGTTTATTTTTAACTAGCAGAAACTATAGTGGACTTTTGCGATCTCTTCTCATCATAAGAATAACTTATTGATGAGTGTTCAAATTGCAATTCTTACTGAACAAAAATGCTATCTGTCTGATACCTCTGTATCTGAAGTTTACAGTTTTCACTTAAAAGGAAATTTTTCACTTAGGAGATGAAAACAAGAGTCTGTGGAGAGAGAAACCTTTGTTATTGACTGATCTAAACACTTTCTGATGCATATGCCTCCCAAGAACATGTGTAGCATCGGTGGAGGGAGGGAATAGCCTTGGTTGTAGCTACTTAGGACTTTGACAATACTTCCTAAAATCTGAAAGGTTTAATATTTTTCAGGAAATGGTGGTTTCAAATGGGGATTTTTTTAGTGTATCAGGCTTCCAATTTAAGCCAGGGGACCTCATGGAAAGTGCCGAGTGGAAGGCCAGGAGCTGGATTCCCACGCTTCTCCTGTACCTATCCCACCTCCAAAGATCTGAATTCTGGTTTAATTTTGTCTTTGTAAAAGTGCTGTTTCTGGAGGCAACATCTGTCTGAGACCTTGGCAGCATGTAAGCAAAATTTACTTGCATTCAAAATCCAGATCAAGGCATTGAATTTCAGCTGGCTAGGAATGCTGAGCTGGTTCTTAGCCTCCCATCTCCTGAAGCAATGTTGTTCCCAAACCTTTTGCAGGTTTGTGCAGCAGAGAAGTAGCTCTGTGTTGGAAGAACTGCAGCCAGCTGTGCAGAGGCTGATATGACTCCAGAGCACATGGCTATGCAATACTAGCCAGAGCCTTGCATACTGGAGTAGCTTACTGCTAGTCACGGACAGTGGGCACACTGCTAGGAAGACACTGACTACCTCTTTCTGTTTAGCATCCAATTATCAAGTAAGTGGCTTCTGGTCAACTACAGGAAACTCAAAACTTAGGAAAGCAAAAACAAATCTGGCCAAAACAACTGGATGAAGTTCATGAACATTCAGAAGAAAAAGACCATTTCTAACAGCATGCCTTTTTCCGCATGAGCCTCGTTTACAAAAAGGAAGCTGAGGTAAAGGAGAAGATGATCTATGCTAGGTCAGTCAGATTGCTTTCTCCTTGGCAGAGGCTGTTGGTTGGTGGCTCACCTTCTGCTGAGCTGATTTGACTCACTAGAACAGCAGAAGTGTTTTCATTTTTTGCCAGGTTGTTTCTGTGCATTGCGTACGTTACACTGGCTCCTGGAGAACTCCGATGAACAACATTAAAGCTGGCACAACCAAGGCAACAGGGAGTGTGCAGCTGGCAAGAGCAAGCTCTTATGGTAGTTCACTATGTGTCATGAAACTGCTTCTGCCATAGTGCTGGTGGCAGGGCATGGCAAGGAAGAGCAGGTGTTCTCAAACTTCATTAGAATCATAGAATCATTAAGGTTGGAAAAGACCTTTAAGATCACCGAGTCCAACTGTTAACATAACACTGCCAAGTCCACCACTAAACCATGGCCCTAAGCACCATGTCTACATGTGTTTTAAATACCTCCAGGGGTGGGGACTCAACCATTTCCCTGGCAGCCTCTTCCAGTGCCTGACTGCCCTTTCGGTGGAGGTATTTCTCCTAATATCTGACCTAAACCTCCCCTGGTGCAACTTGAGGCCATTTCCTCTTGTCCTATCACTTGTTACTTGGGAGAAGAGACCGATCCCCACCTCACTACAGCCTCCTTTCAGGTAGTTGTAGAGAGCAATAAGGTCTCCCCTCAGCCTCCTTATCTCCAGACTCAACAACCCCAGCTCCCTCAGCCACTCCTCACAGGACTTGTGCTCTAGACCCTTCACCAGCTTCGTTGCCCTTCTCTGGACACGCTGCAGCACCTCAATGTCCTTCTTGTAGTGAGGGGCCCAAAACTGAACACAGTACTCGAGGTGTGGCTTCACCAGTGCCAAGTATAGGGGGATGATCGCTTCCCTAGTCCTGCTGGCCACGCTATTCCTGATACAAGCCAGGATGCTATTGGCCTTCTTGGCCACCTGGGCACACTGCTGGCTCATAGTCAGTTGGGTGTTGACCAACACCTCCAGGTCCTTTTCCGCCAGGCAGCTCTCCACCCACTCCTCCCCAAGCCTGTAGCGTTGCATGGGGTTGTTGTGACCCAAGTGCAGGACCCGGCACTTGGCCTTGTTGAACCTCATACAGTTGGCCTCGGCCCATCGATCCAGCCTGTCCAGGTCCCTCTGTAGGGCCTTCCTACCCTCCAGCAGATCAACACTTCTGCCCAACTTGGTGTTGTCTGCAAACTTACTGAGGGTGCACTTGATCCCCTCGTCCAGATTATTGATAAAAATATTAAACAGAACTGGATCATTGGTATGGTTGATCTGTTTATTCCATCTGGGAGAGCATAAAGCCAATGGCCTCCCTCTTAATTTTGTAAGCTTTTGCTTTATTATGGGCATGTGTGTGTGTATAGAGAGAAAAGCACCTCTGTTTTGAGTTGCAGTCACATTCTATAGACATGGGGAAGTTGACTTTTTCAGGGAGAAACCACGGACAAACTGAGGGAAAGCAACCTTGTGTCCTACCTAGTCAAATGTAGATGGGAGTGTTGCAGGTATTGAGCCTTACGCTCGCAAGTCAGTCCATGAAGACATGAAAGCAAGCCATTAACAAATTACTAATTTCATGCAGCTTTTTTCCTTCTAGATGTGTTGAGTCATCAGGGTTCACATTACCAAACTTGTCTTTCAAACCACAAATGCTTTTTTTGCTTTTGTTTTTGTTTGTTTTTTTTTTTTAATGTAAGTGATATTTTCTTGATTCCAGAGCAGAAGGGCTACCAGAAAACAGCTAGTATTGTGAAATTCACATTACTATGGCAAATGCAGCTGATGCTGAGGGGGGGCAGATGTGCTGGGCCAAGGCCTGGGGAGTAATTCTGGAGAGCCAGGAGTCTGGCTGAAGCCGGCCGAGCTCTCAGGAGGGTGCTCTGAAGTGTGTTTTCTTTGGAGACAAGAAGTTCTTGCCCTTTCTCATCTCCTGGCTGCTCTTTCCTATTCTTGCAACCCTCTCAGTTGTACTAACATAACTGTTTGTGGTCTTTGCCATAAACTCATTGCTCTGTGCTAAAAAAAAAGTGCATTTTCATGATGAGGGCTGGGAATTGTGATACAGGGTAAGGAATAAGGAACTGAGAAGGGAGGAGATGGAAATAAGATGGGACCTTCATATGTCAGGATTGCCCCTAAGGAAAGCAAATAATGCAACTACACCCACCAAACATTTAGAGAGAGAAAAAACACTATCGGAGGGAACTAAAATGCAAATTTCTAGCTAGCTGCTGCCTGTTTGCATGCCTCTTCTTGTTCCTTAAAGGAAGCATAGGGACTGAAGGGCTGGGGAAGTGGGGAACTGAGATGCTGGGCTGATAGAAAACCGTCTCTGCCAGGTGCCATCCAACTTCATTGCCCTGGTTCAACTGCTGACTCAACTCACTCTTCTCAGTGAAAATTTTGATTATTTTGAATCAGCATTTTTGTTAAAATATTCCCCTGAAAGCATTTATTATAGTACCTCTTTTTTAGTTGAGCTTCATGTTCACCTCCTCTTCCTGCTCAAAACCCCATCTTGAGGTGGTGGGGCCTTCCTGCTGTTACCCATCAGAGTAGTCTCTCTAATCTTGCTGGCTCCTGCTCTTTGCCTCCACCTCCCAGCCATGCTTCCTAAAAGGAAATACTGTCAAAGAAGTGTTAGACACATTGATTGGATTCTCCTACGTGAAAATAAATCTAACAAAGTAGTCTCATTTCATTTGTACCCTGAACCTTGTGTTGTTTCAGTGCAGCAGTATGTGTCTGTAGGAGGATGGTTGTGGGAGCAGAGACCTTTCGCTAGAAATATTGCAGTGTTCCTTCATCCCTAGCCTCGGGACAACAGTCTCCCCCCCCCCCCCCCGCCCCCTTCCATTCCTCTGAGGAAAATCTGGTTTCAAATTATGGTAAAAGACTTAGGGTTTCTTTTTTTTCTTGACTCTGCCCCAAACAAATATGTTCCATTGGCAAAACCACTCTTCATTCTTTAGTTACTATTAAAGTGGTTTTTATTCCTCTTTCTCCACCTTTTTTCATCTGGCAGAATCTCCTAGGCAGAAAATGATGATCTGGTTAAATCTTTAAATGTTGTTGTGGGCAGAGCACACTGAGTTGCTGGGACACTGTTATCCTATGTCTGTGTCTGATTTGGCTATTGTGAAACAGAATTTGTGTGTAAAACTTTCTTCAACTATTTCATGAATGGTAGTCTCCCTTTGGAGATTAAACTCTCATTCATTGCAGTAAATGCTATGATTAAAACCAAGCACTGTTTCAGGATGAAGAATTGGCTCTATCTGATGAACTTTATATGGCACTTGCTTTAAAGTTGGAAGATGCATCAAACGTCCTTCGCTAACAAGAGTTAAGTTAAGTTAAGATCTCTGTTCAAGGGCCTGATATGACATCAGTTTTGTAGTGGTGTAACACTGCTGACTTTTTCTCACTGTGAAGTTTCAGTGGCATAAAAACAAGCGTGGCATTAGTAAAATAACCCTTCTTTTTAAAAGAATAGCTCTCCTCGTGCCTTGGGGGAAATAATAAAATGCAGGTTTTAGTTGGTGACTGATGATTAAACCACCCAAACGTCACAGGAAGCATATATTAACTAAATGTCCCAGTAAATTTAAGGGCAAATAAGTTTGTTTTTTTTTTTGTTATGGAGTGGACAAGATAAGGCATTCAAAGTTCAGTGAATGAAGAGGTGGAAAATCAGTGGAGAACTGCTGCTGTTAGATTACTAGAGTGGCATTGAATAAAGATGCAATATTACAGATTACAATTCATATTGAAAAATGTTGTTTTAACTGGGAAATGATAACCACAGATTTTTGTTTTGAAACACTGCTTGTAGGTTTTACTATATAATTCCAGAAGTTTAAGGTAAAGGACTGGGGTGTACTGAAAACAGCAGAAGGATTAGATGGAAATTACCAGATTCTATGTAAAATAATAAATATCCTGCAAAGACTGCATTTCAGTTGATGCATGGTGTACTACAAACACCATAAACCACAAAAATCTAACTTTAGAGAGCTAAAAATGTTAGCAATACCCCTGTAATTGAGTTATACATTGAAGTAACTTGTTATATATCCAGGATAAATGCTAGAAATAATTCAGGTTGAAGCTCTTTGATGAAAAGGGGAGAGGGTTTTACTATAACCTCATACATGAGTTGAGTAAGAATATTAACGTGGATATAATTCTGGAGATGGATTAGCTGTCCTTAAAATTTGATTTTCAGCATCCTTTCTATGCAAATGTTGAAACAAAGTCATAACTGTATAAAATACTGCCTCACTAGCATGTAAAGACATCCATGGCTGCAAAGTGATACAGATGTTTTTGTTGAAGTTGTGATAATTTGTGCAGACACCCTGCAAAACCTGCTTTTTAATATTTTGCAAAAGCTTTTCTTCATCTTCATAAACATAAAAAAGTGTTCTGGATCAAATTTTTGCTGGAACGTGTCCAAAGAAGGGCAACGAAGCTGGTGAAGGGTCTAGAGCAGAAGCCTTGTGAGCAGCAGCTGAGGGAGCTGGGGTTGTTTAGCCTGGAGAAGAGGAGATTGAGGGGAGACCTTATCGCTCTCTACAGCTACCTGAAAGGAGGTTGTAGCGAGGTGGGGGTCAGTCTCTTCACCCTAGTAACAAGGGACAGGACAAGAGGAAACGGCCTTAAGCTGCGCCAGGGGAAGTTTACGTTGGATATTAGGAAAAACTTCTTCACCAAAAGGGTGGTCAGGCATTGGGACAGGCTGCCCAGGGAAGCGGTTGAGTCCCCATCCCTGGAGGTATTTAAAAGACGGGTAGACGTGGTGCTCGAGGACATGGTTTAGTGCTGGACTTGGCAGTGATAGGTTAACGGTTGTACTTGATGATCTTAAGGGTCTTTTCCAACCTTAATGATTCTATGATTCTAAATTCACCCATGGCATAAATGAGCATATCGCTATTCTTCTCTGTGACACGTACCTGTGAATTTAGTCTCGTGATACTGAGACGTGTCCCTAATTTACATGTCAGTTCCTTATTCCTGCCTTCCATCTCCTGGGATTTTACTTCCTCTTTCAGAACAACTGCAGATTCCCATCACTTTCAGTGGAGTCAGAGTGGAGCAGAATGGCTGCCATTTTCTTAATTTACTCATTTAAAGCCACTTGCAACTTATTAAAAACAACAACAACAACAACAAAGCAAAAAAACCAAAAAAGAAAATCTGCATTCTGTAGATGTGATGGGCCTGGATGGGTGGGATGCAGTGGAGAGAGATGGGGTAATGTGAGTGCGTAGACAGACTGAGGAGATGAAGGAGGTGGCCTGGGTGGGGACATGAGAAGGCCCATGAAATTGATAGTGCAGATGAGACTAGAGGTGACAGGAGAGGTTGGCTAAAATACCCACCTGCCTGGTCTGGGGGGTTTTGATATGATAGGTGGAGCTTCCCTCATACGGAGAGTAGGGGACTGTTATTTGCTGCTTCTCTTTTGTAGTGACTAGTGAAGCTGAACTGTTTATTTACATACTGAAGTTAGGAGGCTTCCTGGAAAAATAAATGGACACAGTAGGCAATGTCTAAAAATACATATATATTTATTAGAGAGCAGCATGATTTCTGGAGGCCTTACTTGTGGTTTATAAATGCTTAGAATGGGCTGTACTGAGGCTTTCACTTAGAGTACAGGGACAGAGGCTTTTTGATAATCGCTGTCTGCGTTGGTCCCTGATCATATTTGGTTTAATGGGCTGTTTATTCTAGGTGCCCACATACACTGCTTTATATTTGACTTCTGACGCTCTTCTCTTCCATGTAATTATACTCCTGGCCTTTCTCAATTCTTGGCTTTATTGTCCCAGATCTGTAACCGGTTCGACCTAAGTTTTAATCAAACTACAGCTTCTTTTTGTGAAGCTGAGCCAGAGAGGAGATAGACAGCACAGCACCATTTTGTAGCTTCAGATGTTGAGGATCATCTGAAGTAAGCAAAAGCAGGTAGAGAAATGCATGAGCCTACGCCCAGATGACAGCTGAAACCAACTAAGTCTCAGAGATGCTTGGCCGATGGAAGGTATTTCTTCTTCCCTCAGCAGTTACAGTCCAGCTAACCAGGGAATTCAGCTGCTGGTTCACCCAGATTTAATTTGCAGTTCTTTGAAAACCTCAAAGTCAGCATTATGTGCTTGCAGGAACAGCCAGACCTGCACACTCCTCTGCAGATGTCTTGGCAGTGCTTTCCTCAATATGTCGTTGCAGGAAAAAATGACCACGGCTTGTGCTGCAGTGCTTCCCCTCCTGCTTTCCTCATTGAGGACAGTCTTAGCGAAATGTGGGTTTTTTTGTGTTACCATTGTAACAAAACCTGTGGTGTGAAGGTTTAAGGTCCTAGCTTATTTATTCTGCTCTCTCTCCTGTCCTAGGGGGGGAAAAAAAAAAAAAGAGGAAAGTTCAAAGGTGTAAGAATGGAGAAGGCAGAAAGGGTGGAAAAGCTTAATAAAAAGAAAAGAAATGAAGAGAGGAGAAGGATGAAGAGAACAAAACCAAAAAGTGTAATTTTCACATCAGGTATGGAAACCACACAAATTGACTTCAGCTGTTTGCTGCAGTGGAATACACCATTTCTGTTACACCTCTGCCTATTCTATTAGAATGTGTATTTTTATTTTTAGTGTGAAGTGTTTAGGTTTTGTGATTATTTTGAATGTAGCTAGCACTTGTGTTAATCTGTATCCCTTGTTCTTCAAGGTAACTTAACCATTAGAGGTTTTATGGCTTATGAAGATTTCTATGGACATGTCACTAAACTGAAGCCAAGCTATTTACAGGTAAGGGAATCTTGACAGAAAGGAATACATGATATTTAAGAGGCTCCATCTGCCTTCTTTATGTGAATTGATGAAGACTTTGCAGCCTAAAAATATTGCATATCTTTGTTACAGCATCTCTTTGGTATGCTGTAACCAGCTGTTGAAGTCAGCCAAAGTATTGTACTCTGCCCTCACAAATGTAGCATGCTTACATTCCAGATTAATTCTCAACACGCCATGCTTTACTGAGAATCTTTAGATTTGAGCTGCTTAAATTTCCACCAGCAGTGAACTGTCATGCTTTCTTGATCTGCTAACACTGATTAACATTTTAGTGGTATTTTTCCATGCAACATTTCAACACAGAAAAATCAACAGATAATTGATATGAAGTGATTGTTTACCTAACTTACCTTCAAATCAGGTGAAAGCCTCAGCCATATCAGTTTGTCCCATAAATGCAATTCTAGTATTTATTTTTCTCCATCCGTGCTTCCTCTAACATGATCTCTCCTGTTGAAGGAGCGTAGGATGTTTATGATGCCTTTAATACTGTGTGTTTTCCATCTATGTCACCACACCGTACTTTGTCTTTTAATATTTTGCTGTGGGTCTTTCTTACATTGGGAAATGTTTTGTGGCATTGTTCCACTCTCAGAGAAACTAGCCCATGGCCTGCAAATCTGAATCAACTTGAACAAATCAGAGAAAATGGTAAGGCCTCACTATCATGAAACAAAAATGAAGCAATGCCAAAACCCTGCAAGAATGGCGTAATCCCATCCATCATTTCGGGAGAGATGCTGGAGGCAAAGGTAAATTTTTTAGAACACTGGGACTGCTGGTAGGTATATGCAAGGGATTTGCGTGCTGTAGACCTTTATTTATCGTACATCTGTAGACAAGTTTAAACATAACTCTTTTCTCAGCTTCCTTATACTTTAAGACTAAAGATTGTCTGGATTTTATAAATAAATTTTGAGGGTTCCAGTTATGCGGTAAATGTTCCATCTTGTCATTTCTAATTAGCAAGATATATTTCTTGCAGTGCCTCATTTTATTGCAATCATTCTTTCATATGATATACTATAAATCATATTTATGGCATGGTTCTCTACTCAGAAAGAAGAAAGTCTTATGTATACATGTTGTTAAGGGAAGAATATCATCAATGTTTCTTTGCACAGGGCTTGTCTGTACAACTCTGACTTGCATGAACAGTTTGAATCCACTCTGACTGCTTGTCTGAGAAGGGCTAGTTAACGTCAGATTGCAGATCCTTAAAAAAATAATATTTAAAAAAAGGATAGCAGTGTTTCTTTGAAACAACTCATCCTGTCGGGGGGTCCAGTCTTGCTGACAAAGGGTCCTGTTGATATAGCTTTTTATGGGATAGGCTTAACAGTTTGGGGGAAGAGTAGTAGGAACAACAAAGTCAAGGTAGGTGGCCTGAAAAAGGCTTTATGCTGCTCCTGTTCTTTTAAAACTCACTCTCCACACTGAAGTTTTGATCCTACGATGTCTGTGCCATAGAGACTGAGGGTCAGAATAGGTCTGCAAGGCTGGACGTTTGCCTGCTTTTTCTCTCCTGGTGTGGCTGTGTTTCTCTGGCATGGAGGAGCATGCTACTGGTTGCAGGGTACCAGGGGAGTGTAGTAAGCAGACAGCAAAAAGAGACCGGGTTCTGCACAATGTTATCCTTTATGTTGTCACTTAAATCCAAGCAAAAGTGGCCAGAATGACAGCCTTTCAGTCCTTTTCCACATGTGAGAACTGATGGCACAGACCATTAGGAAGCCCAGAGGAAGGTGATCTCCTGGTCGTACCACAACAAAAGTTCTGGTCTACTGGCATAGATGCATAAAGAGAAGCATTACAATTCATCTGCTTTAAGGCATAGTGCCCTTAATCCCTTCAATTTGACATGTGTATTTTTCCCTCTGGTAAGCAAGATATTCCTGCAGCTTGTAAAGATAAAACTGATGACCATGGTTTTTACACTAAACAAAATCCAGATGCGTTTGACTATAATCTCAGCATAAACCCTAGGGCAGTACTCTGCCCCTTACAGAAACACAGAATGACAGGATGGTTAAGGTTGGAAGGCATCACTGGAGATGTTTTAGACCAAAGCCCCTGCTTAAAGCAGGGTCATGTAGAGCAGCCTACTAGGGTTGTGTCCAGTCGAGTTTTGAACAGCTCCAACAATGGAGACCTACTCCGGTGTGCTATCAGTCTTACAGTAAACCAGCTTTTTTTTCTATGTTTAAACAATTTTTCTTGCATTTCAATTTGTGCCTATTGTCTCATGTCCTGTCACTGGATACCGCTGAAAAGAGTTTGGCTCTTTTTTCCATGCTCTCATCAGGTTTTTGTACACATTGATATGATCCCTCCTGAGCCTTCTCTTCTCCAGGCTAAACAAGCCCAGCTCTCTCAGTCTCTTCTCCTATGTCAGATGATACAGTTCCTTAATCACTTCTGTCACTTTTTGCTGGACTCACTCCAGTATGTCCGTGTCTCTCGTGCATACTGGGGAGCCCAGAAGTGGACCCAGCGTTCCAGAGGTGTCTCACCAGTGCTGAGTAGAGGGGAAGGATCATGTCCCTCAATCTGTGGATGATGCTCTTCCTAATGCAGCCCAAGATACTGTTGGCTTTTGTTGCCACAAGGGCACATTGCTGGCTCATTGCCTTCTTGCTGTCCACTAGGACTCCAGGTCTTTTTGTGCAAAGCTGCTTTTCAGCAGCTCGGTCCCCAGCACATACTGGAGCCTGGGGTTGTTCCTCCCCAGGTGCAAGACTTTTTACACTTCCCCTTGTTGAACTTCATGAGGTTCCCGTCAGCCCATTTCTCCAACCTGTCAGCATCCCTCTGGATGGTGGCACAGCCACCTGGTGTCAAACACTCCTTCATGTTCCTTTACATGGTTTTGTTTTCCTTAAAAAGTATAAAGGCTGTTTATAGACAATGTAAAGATTCATATTAGTGTCCAGATTAGAAGATCTGCAGTGTATTTAAGATGTATAAATTAAATATATTTCAGAAGTATATATTCCCTTTCACTCAGGAGAGATTTTCTTCCTTAACACATACTTGTAGCTCATAGTAATGAAAGTTAGGTGCATCAGAAAGACAGTGACGTTATTTGTTTCTTGTTAAAAATAGAAAAAAACCCCACCACATTTTTTTCCAAATGTCTGGTCAAATAGGAACTTGTCTTGGAAAAATTTCTATGGAATACTAGTGTAGAATGAAATGGAAAAAATTAAATAATGGCAACAAAAAAAAATTAAGTTCACCTGCTTATGTAATTTCCTATCCTAGTAATTTTCTTGTAGCAAGGTGTGCCTTGTGTCAAAAGAATGAAAGCACAATGAAAAGTGCTTTTGTTTCATGTTTTATTTCCTCTCTCTGAAGTATTAAAACAAAGAAATTACTCAATCTTTCCTGTCTTTGGGGCGAGAGGTTTTGAACATGTATGAGGCAAGCTGCTTATTTTCACTCATAATTTTGTTATTAGAATGTAATTTGTTATTAGGGTTTGATTACACACAGATCTAGAAGTAGAAGGAAGAGAGAGTCAGTTTCTTCAGGTACAAGGTTTAGGGAAGAAAGAATGCCTTTGTGATCTACAGGAATGTATCTTGTCAAAGAAAACTGAGCTTTTGTCTTTGCTGTGAACCAGCAGGATGTTTTCATCAGAGCAGGTTGGGAAGGAAAAACAAGCAGCACAGCTTCCAGGTGCCCACTCAAGGAACTGGTGAGCTCACCCTCTTGCTCCCAGCCTCAACCCCAGTCTTGGCCTCTGCATTCATCCCCTCCTTTTAACCTGACAGCCAGCTCTGTAGCAAGTCAAGAGCATGCAAGCATCTCTGTCAGAAGTACACGTCTATTTGTCAGTCCCCACCCCAAGGGGAGTTCAGTCCAGGTGCCCATTCAAGGAGCAGCTTTAGAAGAGAGAGTCTGAAGGATTAGAAAGAGGATCTGTGCAAAATAAACAGCATGTGTAAGGAAATGCACTCACTGCATTACACATTCTAGCAAATCCTTTTGCTTTTTTCCTTCCCATTGCATCAAGATGAAATTTTCTGTGATAACTTTTGCTGTCCTAAATAACTGCCTGTCTCTTACTGTTCTGCCTTTGGTTCAGTGAGGATGAGTAAGAGGTATTCGTCAGATAAATGACATCTCCAGGCTGTAATTTTTTCAGTCAGAAAGCTTGTCAGTTTTGTACTTTTCCTGTAAAGGATGTAGGGCTCTACAGAAATTAGCCGAATCTCTGGAGCTCGTATGTAATTGATGGGAAAAGAAGCATCTCTATTTTACACATGTTCTTCAGACCAGATGAACTACCTGCCTGGGTGCTTCTCTTTCTTCACTGCCTTTACAGAAAGTTAGGCAGCAAAAACTTTTATGTAAAGCTGTAGGCCTGACATGTAGTTTTTTGGAGGCTAACATTAGGCTGAATGTAAACAATGCAGTGTTGAAAGAAATAAACTGTATACATGTAAGTAACAGGGCTCCATGACCATCTTACCTAGCAAGTCTCTGCTTACAAGCAAGTGATATAGGGAGGCACATCTACGCAGTGTTTGCAGACAGATGTGGGCTTCTCTGTCCATGGGACATGTGAGTCAGATCAGGTTTGGGGCAGGGGAGCTGCACTACACAGCTTGGTGTGATGCTCAGGCTCAGGTAATCTGTTTTTCACTAGGCTTATTTGCAGGTATCCATGACTTTATCCATAAGACATCTGCTCCATAGCTGGCTTACGTTTGACTCACTTGCAGTGGGGACAGAATTCACTCATAACTGTCTGGATAAATGCACGCAGAGCATCCAAGGAGCAGTACAAAGTGTACAGAGGAACCATTTCCTAATTGAGGAAGTGGGTGGTAATGGGTTCCATCTGTAATGGCAGACAAATAAATGAAGAGAAGAAAAAACATCAACGGTTTCAGGAATGTTTAGCTTTTTTTGGCTGTTCTAATTTGTTTCTGATAGGCTGATATGAACTAGTATACTGAGGACTGTGGATCAGAAGGGATCCCATTTTTCTGCTGCAAACTGTAGCTTGGCACAGGAAATTTCTTCCTCTCCAAGCAGCCTATGAAGCATAGTAAGAGTGTACACAGAAGGAAAAAAAAATGCCCAGGCTTTTTTTCACTGGATGTCAAGAGTGTTATGGATGATAGAAAGAATCTTCTGGAGCAGCTTCAAAGGAAGTGCTAGGAATCCTGTCAGAGGCATTCATCTTATTAATAAGGTGTCTCCTGGGCTGTCTTTCACAAAGTGTTACTGTAGTTTTCTATTTGTTCTGTAGTCCTCTTTCTATTACTAGTGGCTGCTGTCCCAACACACACCTTTACCCTGAAGTCCAGCTGTTTCATACCAAATCAACAACATGTAAGTGCCGTGACTAAAAACAGAAACTCAGTATTATAGAGCACTGCTTCACAGCACAGAGCTCATGCAATTCAAGTAACTTACCTAAGAAAAGTACTTATAAGACCGATGCTCATCATTCTGCATATAGAATACACTGCAGCTAGAAATTCCTCCATGTACAGAAGAATTGCTAGATACGGAGGTACTTACCTTTTGTACTTGCCTTTGGTTTACCACGATTGCATCACATATATTTTCTCTTGTATCCCAAGCAGAATATTTACCTGACTGCAGCATATTTAGAAATACTAGGGATAATGAAAATAGACCAATCTCTGCTGCAAATCTAGAGATATTTTTATGTGGTGCTACAACAAACATGAATTTGAAGTAAGGTTGTGCCATCCAATCAGTAGAAACCAGAAATGCTCTGTCAGAGATGCAGTATAGGAGTGGATACTGGATTACTTCTAAGTGAAAGAGTTTGGAAGTTTCTCTGAAAATATAATTAAATATAAGATAAGCCTGGGTGCAACATTAATTCCTTACTGCCTCTGTTAAGCAATGCCTATATCCTTTATAGCCTTTCTCAATGAAGAGAAATAGGAACCTCCAAGATGTTGTGCAGCCTTGATCACACTGAGAAGAAGTACCTCTTTATTGTCTAGGTAGGGTGGTTGGAGTGACAAGGTTCTTAACTTTAAAATGTCAGGGATGTGTGTAACAAATCTCAGGCTTGTATGTATGCAGGTCACATGCTGTGACCGAACTTCTTGCAAAAATGATACCTTTAGAAGTAAGCAAGCTGGCTAGAGAAAGCATTAGATGTCTTCTGTGTTACTGGTAGATAATTAGGGAGGATTCCTTTAACCACTGAAGACTCAACCACAGAGACACTAAAACATTCAGAAAGGACCAGGATTTTAGGAATGGACAGTCCCCCAAGAAGTACTGCCATTCTGTGTCTATACTCTTTCTGCAAGAAAAGTTTTGCCGTTGCTGGCTTCATGCTTAAAAACACACATTTGATGGCAGCCTTTCTGAAAAAACAATTTCAGTAGAGAGAAGAGGTAATGAAGAGACTGGCCTGATCACATGGCACAAGGAGATGGTGCTAAGCAAAACAGGTCAGCCCTGTGGCCCTTTTATTAAACTGATGCAATCTGTAAAAGTGTTTTAAGTGCTAAAGCAGGGTTCATGGTGAGAAAAGGTAAAGAGACCATTGTAATGACCACAAAAGAGAATCTAGGGATTTTGATTCCTTCATACGCTTTAGGAAAGAAAGATGGGGCTGGGTAAAGAAAGGGACATTGTAAAAATGGAAGAATGCTTTGGTAGAGCATGGGACCTTGGCTGTTTTAACTGCGTGATCATTGTACCAAACAATAAACCCTGCAGTCTGCAGCTGTTGTCTTGCAGAAGTTTGTGAATCAGAGGGTTGGTAGTATTAATGCTCATAAGCACTGGGCTTCGATTACAGTTTTCAAAAATATAACCAAGGGTTTTTATGACCTCTCCTCTCTTTAAAGGAGCAGAAACAACTAGCCAGACTTAAAATTCTAGATAGCTAAATGTCTTCTAGCAAGGATGCAGTGAATATGTAATGATCACCTCATTAGTTGTGGGAACAGACAAATGGTAGCTAAAAGGGCAAATTACAGGATTGGGGTCTACTGCTACATCCAGAATGCTGGACAGATACATGAATATTTGCTTGCCAAAACCTGTCTTTTGACAAAAGAGAAAATCCAACTGCTGGGCATGTCCCTGAATGATCTACGTTTGGGGCAGCAGTTTGGGACACAAAAACCCACTGTGTTTAAATTACAACTTAATTTATTATGATTTTTACCTATATTGTCACATTATTTTTTGTAAAGGGAATTGGGCAAGTAGAGCTTTTGGTTGTTGTTTAGTATCACTGGTAACTGCCAGATGTCACACCAAATGTCTCCTTCCATTTCAACAGAAGGGTGTTAGTGAAAGATTAAATCTACTATGGGAATTTTTAATATGGAGAGGATTAACAAACCATATACAGAACTATAAGAAGTGAGCTAATAGTGAGAACTATTTTGTTTTTCAAAATAGAGTATGACACGTAAGTAGATCCAGGAACATTTGCTTTTCTGATGTTAAGAGAAAAGATGGGGACATTCAGTGCAGATGTGAAGTTTGCAAATTGAAGACTGATGAAAGCTAATGCTTTTTTTGACAAAAAATGTACTTAGGCTTTGGAACTCATGCCATAGGAGGCTGTTGATGCTGAGAATGTAACAAGATTCATAAACCGTTTGACAGAATTACAGGGTTAATAAGAACATTCAGGGTTGTGGTGGTTATTTGTTTAAAATATATTAAAAAATCAGAATGCTATTAAACCACATCCTTCTGGGTTTGAGACAGTCTCTGTTAGAAAACAGAAAGACATTTAATCTGTCTGATGTGGGATTTCTTACTTTTCCTCTGAAGTACCTAATGCTTGTTGCTACTTGAAAAAAAGATGCTGGGCAGTTGGATAGAGGCTGGACTGATTGATTTAATAATTCCTTTTCCCTATGTCTCTATGCATTGTGTAATTTTCATATACATTTATTTAAAATGATCCCCAAAACAGTTCAAGGCAGAAGATTTGAGTCCTTTTTCTTTTATGGTCATTTATACATGAGTATGTAATGCCTAGCATGCGATGTTCCTGTTAGCATATTGTTCTCTGCCAGACCACTGTCACAGTAAACCAAAAAGCAGAGCTCATCTCATATGCAAAGCTTAGAGCAGTGCAAAACCCAGATGTCTGTCTGAATTGCTTTGGCCTCTCGTTTCTTCTGTCTCCACTTCTACCAAATTCCTGAGAAATAATTGATCATATGCATTCAGTTATTTCATAGATTCCCAATTGCTGTAAGAAGCAGTTTCTCACTAATGAAAATAGCGATGAGAACAATTTAATGTGGAGTGTAAGAGGCTTTAATAATTGATTTGATCTCTAAGACTGAAGATTTATGACAAGCCTCAGGTGCAAGCTTACTCTTCAAATGGTTCTGTGCATTTTTATGGATTTTAAAATCCTGTGAAATACAGTCTCAATGTTCATGAAGCTGAAGCAGACTCCACTTCTGTGGACTCTCATACTCTGTCTCTGCCCCTGCCTCTGCTGTGTCCGTGGGGTAGTTAACAGCACCATGCATGGCCCATTTTGCAAATTAAGACTAGACTTTATCAGTTTTGGCTTATTAAAAATATAAAACAAATGTTATTGCCTGTCTGTTCTTTTCTACTCATCCTTCTGTCTGTTCCTCAATTAACTGAATTATGTTTACCTGGCCAGGCTCCTCTCCTGAATTTATTCCAAGACTTCTTTCCTAGCCCTGTCACTGTAAGGAAATCCCCTCCCCCCCCTGCTGTGGAGACCTCACTGTTGCTGCTTCCTAAATTTCTGTCTTTTTGCAAGTCGTTGAAGCAATCTGCAGCAGCTCATCACTACTCCTGTGTTGTCTTTTCTTGCAGGGTGTGTTCATCTTGCTTTCGCTGCCATCTATCCTCTCAGCTGTTGGTGTAGGCGCTCTGGCGTTGAATGGGACAGAAAACCTGGATGCCAGATACAGCAAGGGATAAACTGAGTGCCCAGATTTCCCTTAAAGTGCAGCCATGTTGCAGTTAAAATCCTAGCATGGAGCACGAGGTACGTAATGCTTTAGGGGTGTTCTCGGGCCTTACATTTCAGTCATGAACCATTATGGCTCTTGACCTGTATCTCCCACAACAGCAAGTCTTGAAAGGCCATGCTAGACCCGTCAGTGTCTACATGATCAGTGTCCTATAACAGGCGGTCAGAGATGAAAAAGTATTTTGATTCATGAGGCTGACAAGCCTAAGCAGTATGGGATATACCATTTCTATTTGCATGTCTTCTGTGTCAAGGAATTTCTAATGTTCTATAAATCTCCTCTTTTCGCATGACTTCTGTTTAGGGATGTTAAAAGCAGTCACATCTCCAGCACGTTTGAGACCAGGGGATCCCTCCTGCCCAGACACTGGAGCCCTGATCAGAGACCTGGGAGTCTCCATCCCAGGCCAATGGATGCAGCTGCTGCTTCTGAATCGAGGAGCTGGCCCCATATTCACTCACGCCTGTCAAGCTGGTTGTGGGCACCTCGTCCTTACAGCATTTGCACAAGAAAGGGTGAGATCTTGCACAGAGATAATTAAGAAAGGATTTAATAAGCAGGTAGGACAGACTGTGGTGATCAGGTATAGGGCACAAGTGTACTGACCAGTGACATTTTACATGCAACTGGCCCCTTTCATACCCTTCTCTGTCTAGTCCCTCTCTGTTGCTTCTCAGTCCCCTTCCTTAAACATTCCATAAGTTTGGCATAGTCCCACTGAGCCCCTTGGAAAATCCCAAATCCTTATGTTCCTCTTGCGTCCATCTTCTGATTGGTTACAAAGCCCAAGTCGGCCTTTTCCAAAGCTAGGACTGTAATTTCTTAATGGCTCATCGATTAGTTCCTGGAGACTTTTGGTCTTTGGCATTGCCCTGTCATTCCCTGTCTACCAGGTTTGTGCCTCTGTGTGTTCTTGTTTATTGCTTTCCCCTCTATGTGTTATCCCCCTTGGCATTGACAAGGTCCTCGATCAGATAACCTTAATGCAGCAGACACCCTCATCTTCCAAATACTCTTACAATTTCTGTTCTTTTGTGATCCCATTCTGTTAGTCCCAGTACCTATAGCTGTTTTAAGAACTTCTATAACAGTATTACCAACTGAAATTTGGAACCAGCTGTTCAGGTAGATTTAAAAAAGAAAAGTTAATAAATGTTATGGTTTTGCATACATTTGCAAACATTCTTCCAAAAGTGTAACTTAAAAAAAAAAATCAGATTGCTGCGTAACTATATTTCAGGACCTGGAGCATTAAAAAGCAGTAAATACCATGAGACTTAACAACTGAAACGGTGTTATCTCCTGCTAGCAAATACTAGTATTTCTTCCTGTGTTACACATACAAAGCCTTAACAGTTCTAGGACCATGCTCTTTCTCCCAGTACAGTCCACTTTCTCTCCCCAAATCTACTTTTTCAGAGACTTCTTTTCCCCCTCAACACTCTGATTTGCAGCACGAGAAATCTGAGGCCCAGAAGTGAGGACAATCTGTGGCAGTGGAAGCCATATGCTTACAGTGGGGCCATAAATCCTCACGGCTGCTGCCCCATCCAGAGACAGAACGTGCATGATGCTGTTGGTGTTGATGGATGTGGAGGGAAAGGAACCTGGAGAAACCACAATCTCCGTGGCCTGCCTCCCTCTCCCAGCCCCTTGGCACCCCAGCTGTGTCCCAGTAAGTGCATCGGGGGCGTGTGCGTGTGTGTGTGTGTGTGTGGTTCACACCAGGGGACCTCTCTGCACACGGAACTCCAAATTGCATCTTGGGTCATCCTGGGTACCACGTTGTAATATGAAAGTCTGTCTACTTTGCTATTTCTATTATTACCACTGTTACTGTGTCATCTTCTTATTGTATGCATTAGTTTTTCAGATTACTTCCTTTCCTCCAGATGTATATTTCTCCCAGACATGGTTTCACCAAGCTCTCACCCTCTGCTTTTGATCAAAGACTCTTTGCATGATTTCTCCCTTCTGACTGGTGGTTGACATTCCTCCCAGTTTAGTATCATCTAAGAATTACATTTATGTGGTATCCCTTTACTTTTCCTGATTTTAAATACATACTTTAAATAAAACCAGATTTACACTGGTCCCTAAATCTTGCATTAGCTGTCTCCCCTGACCGCTGTACTTAGCTATTTATCATTACCCCTTGCTTATGTTCATGGAGTTTTTCAGTCCACATGACTGTTTTCACACTAGCTGGCTCACATTAATTTTGCAAGTGAGATTTTGTAAGGCAGATTGCTGTAATTCAAGGGTGGTATTTACTGCATTCTTTTCATCCACTAATCTTGTATTTCTGACAGAAAGCAGTCATGAAGAAACAATGAACATGGTGCTGAAAGACAGAAGGTGCAGCTGAGTTCAAGATGTGCAAAATCAGGAACTCAAGAGTAATACAGTAGAAACACTGTTCATAGCCGAGGCTTCCACTTATATGCATGCAGAAGTGTTTTCCTTCTGCCATTTGTCTAAATACACTCTGTCTGTGTGAACTACTGCAAATATGCCAAAACAGCAAGTAGAGTCGGAGGAGATTTATGATTCCCCTTGCCAGATGGAGCAAGTATATTTTTCCAGAAAGGGGAAGAAAACGATGTAACTCAAGTTTCAGAAATCACAGACGAACATTGAATAGGAGAACTCTGGGCTTGACGCTGTATGACAGGTCTTTTGGAAAGGCAGAAGCTGGAATTATTTCACCTGATTTTAAAGGTCTCAGCTGTCACTGAAGAAGATAAGGATTCTATTTTTAATTTAGATTTCCACTTTAGCTGAAGCTGAACCGGGCCTGTTGACCTCAGGAAGTAGCTTAGATGCAGATGTCTGCATTTTATACAGCTGCTTTTGATCAAATGAAGCTGCTTCCTGATGTTATTAGAGAGGGGGAGCTTGAGTTGCCTGTTTTACCCCATGCTATGCCAGAACCGAGAGCACAGGAAGGTGCTCATTTCTTATACCCAAAACATACTTTTCCGCAGGTCACTTTCCACATTAGGTAAGCTGTTGGTGGTATTACGGGCATTGCTTCTAAATTCTCCTCAAACCAATCCATCCCGGCACGTTGTATGTGAGAGGTGAACAACAGTCGAATGCCGCTTCCTGTGCTAGCGAATGGTGCGTGATCTGTAGGGGCTGCCGCTGCCACCTCCTCCTTCCCCTACGAGTGTGAGATAGGGCTGGAAACCTGTTTCCCCACACATTTTCACAGGACCCAGACACAGAACTGGAGCTGCTGTTGCCACCTCTATGAACATAATTAAAAATATTTCTCATGAGGGTGGCACGTAAGCAGGTGAAACTTGGGAACTCCCATTCTTCATGGATTTGTTGGACGCCACTAAAAATGAGTTTAAAGGAAGCTTTGTCACCAAGGAGAAGAACCTGGCCTTCTCCAGCTCTTTCCCTTCTGCAGACAGTGCTGCCGGGTCCTGTAGACTTAACATGGGGGTGTAGGCTACTTGACTTTTCTTTTAAAGCCAAACTTCTGATGCTGTTTTGTCCATCCAAAACAAAAACTTAATGCTTTCTGACTGCTGTGCCAGTATTTTGGGGGGCAGAGAGACATGTCCTGGAGCTTATAAACAATTCAGCAAATCAAGATAACAGTCAACTATTTGTTACCAACAGAATGGAGCCAGTTTTTTTCAGTACAAATGCCATGGGAGACTTTCTTTGCCAGAAGATAATTGTTGCTTTGACTCAGTTTATAAAAGTGCACATGGCCTTTTACATTTTTCGTAGTTGACAAGGCCATTGCAATTTAGACTGTCGTCTCAGTGGAAGGACTGAATTAATGTTTGTTAACTAATCATGACCAGTTAATAACTCCCTAAAATTGAACATTGCATTACCTCTAACATAAGCTCATTCCAGGCAACCTTGCTGCATGACATGAGGCAGTCATATGTAGCTCCTTCATTTTTATGTCTGTTTATCTGTTTTGCAGAGATACACGGCTCTGTGGTTTTATTATCTTTACTAAGAATAACCTTTATGGGAGAAAGAGAAGATGAATGCATATTGAGATAACATTTTTATATTTCTGCTATATTTCTATATAATAACATTTCTGCCAACATTGTAATTAGATGCCTTTCAGTTTTTCATGGATTCTCTTATGTGTGATGGTTAAGCACAAGCCTCTCATCATTCTGCAGCTGTGATGCTTCCCCTTATCTATGGGAAAGGCACACTGGGTGTGGGAACAGCGCAGTCCTCTTAATCTTTTTGTTCAAGCTGGCAGCACATTTCCTGTTGTGACAGTGGCTGGAAGATGTTGGGACCTTTTCTGCTGTGACTGAGACTTCCATTTACCCCCCAAAAACCCCTCAAAAACCAACATCACTGACAGAGCCAGTGCAAATCTAAATCCCTAAATACCAAAGAAAGTATGAGCTCTGTGTTAAGAGATCCTTCAGGGGTAAAAGTAATTAGAAACTAACAGTGGACAAGGCTGCAAAGGTAACATGAATTTGTTTGCATTACATTCTCCTTGTATCTTTGCTTTTTTTGTCAATGTAGTGATAAGGTCCATTATGTCTCAGTCTTTCACCAGCTGACAGTGCCTGTGTTCAGCTTCAGTATGTTGAACACTTAGTGGCTGTAAAGTATTATGTACATTTTATGTCATTATGTACATATTATGTACATATTATGCTTAATTATGTACATATTATGCTTAATGCCTGTACCATCCACTAGATCGTTTGTTTTGACTTTGAAGAAAAGCACTTTGGCTGCCTACCACTCAGATGGTCATGGTCTACCCAACTTCATCTATAGCATTTTATTTTAAAATAGAGAATAAGACCATGATTTTGCACCAAGCTCTTTTATAGATGACCCTTCCCTGTCTTGCTCCACAATCCCCTGGATGTTGATGAGTGGGGTACGGATAAGGGCAGGAGTCTGCACTACCAGATCTAAATTAAGGTATTGTTGAACAAAGCCTTTAGTGGTAGGCAATTGCGGTTACATACATATCTACGTTCCCAATAAGGATTTTACTATCCATACTGGGACAGAGCACAGAAGAATTTGTAGATAGATTAAAAAAAGCCGTCAGACTTGGATCTGCTCATACTGTTCAGATTTCATGTCCCTGCTCCCTCTCCAAGACCAGATGCTTGTTCTCAATGGGTGTCTTTGAACCAACACAAGAAAAACAGCAGCTGCCCAGCCTACAAGTAAAGCATGAATTGTGGGATGGCCTTGATCACCTTTGACAAATGGCCATTGAAGGGTGGGTATTTATACCCAGGCTCAGTAGTTTGTTTGTTCAGTCATCTTGCTATTAGTGCTAAGGAAGGAATAAATGAGAGCAAACAAACATTTGGGCAGGATATGCATTTTTATGAGGTTAACTCATCCTTAGGGAAAGAAGGAAGGCTCCGATCAAAGCATAGCCTTATTGCAGAAATCTGACTGCAGGGGTAGTTTCTTTTGTTGAGGATTCAGTCTCTAGCAGGCAGCAGCGTTGAATGATTTAAGAGACTGGCCCAACAGAAAGACAACACACAGGAAGGGGTTACCACTGCTGTGAAGTTTAATAGTTCTGAATTAAACTGGTTCATTTTCAAAGCAGGAAATATACTACAGTGTTGACATTTACTGCCCTCTGGCAAGATCGTAGTGGGTCCATGTGGTAGGGTTTTTTTCTGTTTTTTTTTCCCTCCCTAATAAAAAAGGGAGGAAACCTTCTCTTTTTTTTTTACCATTTGTTTGTCTTTCATATATCTTCAGCCAGGAATGGGGAAAAATGCTTGGAAAACAGCATAAAATAGGGGGAAAATGAGGGACACTACACCAATTATTAGGTCTGTTAATAGATAAGGAGGTGTCTACCCAGCCAGATAGTTAGCAGAAGGGCTGCATATAGAGCCTGATCTCCTGATTTGATGTCCGCAGTGTACTCTTCAGAACCACCCTCTTATTGCAGCTTGCTGCTTTATAAAATATCCTCACATAAGCTTCCTTGAAGCTCAATCACACAGCGAGAGTATACACAAACCAATATTTTACATTATTGTCAATAAAATCAACTGGGAAAACATCATTATCAGGTTTTTCCTATATTAGCATTCCTAATGATACAAATTACTTTACCTGAAAAATTTTGGAGTGAAATTCTGGCCCTCCTGAAGTCAGTAGATATTTTGCCATCAACAGATGAAGAGAATATTCTATGTATATTGCCTGCCTGAGGCGGGTGACATTCAGATACAACTTGATTGTGTTATGTCTAACTTGTTCAAAGTTGGAACCTAAGTCATGATTCCTCATTATAAAAATAAAATTTCTGGCATTGCTTCTGCCTGTGCACAGAGGAGCATTTTCTGTTTCTTTGGCATTAAACTCTGCAAGACATCTGTACCCTGTAATTGGCAGGGACTCTTGTTTGCTAAAAAAGGGATGAGGTAATCCAGTAGTGAGTAAACCAGCTGATTGCTCACCAGAACAGGCCTAGCAGGGCACATGAAGAAGAAAAGCATATAAATCACTAGAATAAGTAACTAGATGAAAAATTGTACAGTACATCTGGGCATGATAAGTCATTGCTATATAGGGCATTCAGAAGCCTGTTCTGAGCTTGTTGTTTGAAATTATTTTGACATTAACATACCAATGCAGAGTGCATGGATTAAGAGAAATCCTGCCCTCTCCCTGCCCTGGCCCCTTTTGCCCTAAGCATGTCATCCAGGACTTTCTCTCATGTGCTGAGGGGCAGCTCCCTATGTGCATTAAAGAGGGAACCTGGATTCCACTGTTCACCACGGACTGGTGAGTGTCAGCCAAATGCTGTGTTAACTTAATACACCATTGGGCTACAATAGCGTACTGTGGCTGCACTACGTTTTTGTTTTTTTTTTTTTTTCAGGATGTCTGTGAAGATAGGCAGCTTGACAGAAGTTATATTAAGGTGTTAAGATTACATTTAGTGACTACGCAGCCTGCTTGCCAGCCCCAGTTGTTTGTGTGCACTTTCAATAGTCTTCCTCGTTAATTGATGGATTAGCTTAAGAGCTCACAATAGTTGTGTCCAAAATTACTAATTTACACATGTTCACATTAGTAAGTATTCCTTCCCTCCTCCCTTATAAACCATCTGTTTTCATGCACTTTTAGAATGATTCCTTTGCAGGTGATTTCTTTCTGTGTTTTTCTGTGTTTCAGAAAGCACCTGAGAATCTTTGGCATTTTTAGGGATACTCATTTCACTACCTTTAATTTTTTTTTAAAATGCATTGGCTTATTTTGAGTTGTATCTCCCCCCTATGAAGACCTCAGCAAACATATTACAAATACAATCTACTGTAGTAAAATAATGCAGAAAAAAGGAAGAAAGTAATCAAAAATCCTCTTCTCTTTTTCAAGAAGACATCTTTGACCCAGTCAAACAAGCCCTCTCCAAACTTTTGACATGCCTGCAGCATCTGGTGAAAAGTTTTAGCATATTCAGGGGAAAAAGCTCAGGGAAAATGCAATATACAGTGTGTTGGATCTTGGTAAGAAGACCTTGCTGGCAGCTCCTGTACAGCGTACCTGAGTGTTATAATAATTTTTAGCTCTCACAGTATTATCTAGCAGTTCTCTCAAAATGGGTAAGCTTGGCTGCAATGTCAGCCCTGTAGGCTGCAGTGGGAAACTCTTGAAGCACCAGCACGTAGTGAGCAATCAGTGGTGTTTAAATTTGCAAAAAAACTTGTGTCTTCTTCACTAGCTTTATCTTCCCAAGGTAAGGTTTAATATGCCCTTTGTGTAAAATATGTTGCAAAAATGCTATCTAAAGTTGGCAAAGATATGGTGAGACTGTCCTTCCTATCTCTTTCAGAAAAGGATTGGCTGATGACTGAGCAGGAGTATTTGTATCTGTTGTTAAAACTAGTAAAACTAATACAGCTCTAGGTGCACTCACTGTTCTTTTGAAGACATTTTTCCTTAATTCTGCTACCCTTTAGTTATCTTGGATCGGTAACATTAACAGGTTATTTTTCCACAATTATTTTACTTATAACTTCACAAATGGTTCCCTTTTCAGTTCATAGATGTTCATATGTTTGTTTACATACATAAAAAGAATGAGAAAAAATATTTTCAAAGACAGATTAGTGATCTAGCTTTAACTTTGGAGATTTTATGATAAATAAGGCTCAAATTAATCATGGGTTTGCCAGTTAGTCTTACTACATATTTTTTTTTTTTTTTTTAGCAAGAGCTAGGAGTAGTTATGTGTATATACAGCACATGATTCAAAAAACTATAGTTCTATAGTAAACTATATGTAAACTATAGTAAACTATATGTAAATTATAGTATAGTATATATAGTAAACTATATATAAACTGTAGTAAACTATAGTGTTCAGAGATTGCTTGGAAGAAATTTTAGTCTCTCTTTGGGTATGCTAACATACATGTGCGTATATGTACCCTAAAACTAAACGGTTGTGCTTTCTACGCTTTGGAATTTTTGTCTTAGTCCTGTTAATACTGGTCAAGTAACCTAATCTCAACAGTCACATACCTTTTTGGACATCTTAGCAGGGAAACCATCAGTTGATTTGGCATGGAGACTAACCTTTCACCCCTTGGGGTGGTCCCTTCAGGACATAAGAGAAGGCACATAAATGGATTAGCGTGTGGAGGCTTACATTGCTGACAGTGATTTCCACAAGCATCGCATTCTCAGGGTTCTAGCAGCAATACAGCCCTATATAAGTGAAACTATGCATCTGTTTCAGTGCTATTTTTGTTCTGTTCTCTTGTCTTTTCAAACTACGGTTTTCTGCTGCATTCATATCCTCAGTGCATAGTAACATCATGTGAATGTGACTAATGAAAAGCAGTATCCTAATGGTGTTTTAAGCACTAATGGCCAATGAGTTGGCTATTTCCTGGCAGTTAATGGCCATCTGGAGGAGATCTTAATCTGTCTGGTCATTAACTGCCAGGAAATGATTGACTTGGAGGTTGTTATTGCTCTTAAAAATGAAATAGATTTTTTCCTTCTCACTCTCCTCACCATCATGCCACTGGCTTGCAGTCCTTAAATACTGTCTCCAATGTGAAATTTTTTCTTGATTGCAGAAGTTTTTTTAGCTGTCCAAAGTGTTTTCTGCACTTCATAGAATCACACAAATGTGATCCCTGCCTGAAACAGCCTATAATCTGAAGCTACAATTTTGCATTTGTATCTACATAGGAAGAATCGTGAACTGGCATGAAATTATGTTTAACTGAAAGGAGTTCTATGTGCAAAGAGAGGTTTTGATCTTTCAGATGCAACTGATATAGGCTGTGATCTTGGCAGAAAGGATAGCCGTTGCACAAGCAGAGAGCAGAAAGCAACAGGAGAATGACAGACAGTGAAAAATGGTTACAAAGATCTGTCTTAAGAAAAGTAAAAATTAATGTGGATAAAACTAAGAGTTGCCATGGCCATCTTTGCCTTCAACTCACATTTCTGTCTTTATCTGCTATATGTTTAGATACATTCTAGTGCAACATCTGAAAATTTATCTTTGTTTATTATGATAGTTATTTAGGGAAATCTGCATTTCTAAATCTCTCCATAAAAAGTTGCTTTGCCAGGTTGTCCACAACAAGCTTGATAATAACTTGAGGTTGTGCTGAGCCCACTGCCTATCATCACCAGATTGCCTTACTGGTTCTTTTACTTCCTCATTTGTCTGTGCTGATCTTTGTCCTAGAGTAAGAGGAAGCCATACTATAAGTTCTCTAGGACTTGCAGTCTTTTTGTTTTGTATTTATACAGGATGCAGCAGAGTTGCATGGGGTTGATGCCTGAAGACCTAGATGTTACACTACTGCACAGCTGCTTGAGTAAATTTGGATCTGAGACTTAAAGGATTTATGGAGAGAGCAGAGAGGAATTAAAGAGAGAGGATGGTTGTGGAATGGCATCTTTGGATTACAATTCATTGATGCTGAGGGGAGGAGAAGGGGAGAAGGGGAAAGACCGGAAGGATGAGATGTACAACAGAAAAACAAAGGTAGGTGAAGCAACATGTCAGGAAAAATAAGGTTAGAGCTGCAATATGTAAATCAAAACAAAACCACAGACAATTATCAACATATAGTTTACTTAACAAACAGTAATTATTCTAGAAGATGCATTGACTGGATCTGAGTGAGACCCACAGAAGCAGCTGTTAGAAGAGTGGGTTTGTCCAATTTCAAGAAGCAAGACTGCAGAAAATCTTGGCTGATCCCCATCAAAAAAGCTCTTTGACTGCACAGCTTACAGTGTTCTTGGAATTATGAATAACCGATCCTAATACAGTATCTGGATGCAAACTATTTGGTTTCTTTATTCTGTCAGGAAACAAATATAACTAGAAGAAAAAAGAGGGAGGAAGACTAATTAGTTTTTTAAGATGTCTTAACACATGGTGTTTCATACATTACTTGCAAATTATAATTGGGTCAGGAAATTAAACACAATACTCTGTAGAAATTTAAAAAATAGAGCAAGCTTGAAGAAAAACCTTAAATAAAAATATCTTTTAAAATATGATTTTAAAATAGTTATGAATACATTTGAAGCCACATGTTGAAAAATTTATGACTGCTCTGGTATGCAGACCCCACTCTGTTTCAGCCTCTCTTCTTTATTTCACTTTTTATATTTTGGTTCAGTTTGGCAATAAAATGGACATATTAATAAGGTTGGTAAATCAGTTCTAATGTGTAAAAGGGGAATTTAGTGTGGACATACATATTCTTGCCTCTCATACTTGTGCTAGAATCTCCAGTGTCTCCCTGCTGGAGCAGCTGTGATTTCAATAGCTGTGTAGCTTATGTGTGGCAATGCTTTTTCCTTATAATTAAGAACACATTTACAAATAAAACCCAGGAAAGGAAGGAAAGAATGTTAGGGGTGATAAAATTAAAGACTTCTGAATGGAAACTCTTTGAAGGGCATACAATATAGGTAATTCTTCATTTCAGAAAGAGAATTTATAAGTTTAGTTTAGTTCTGATCTGTGTGATTATTGTGTTTTGAGACTGTGCATTTGGTTACAATGTAAGACTCCTTGCTAAGGGCCAGTTCCTCAACTGGTTCAGTCCTTAATTAGGGGACTATCTAGTGGTGGTGACAGAGGTTGTATGGGTAAAATTACAAGAAGAAAAAGAACATCAAAGAGCTCCAGGTTTTAGCATTGTTTAATACTTGCTTAGGAGGCAGGCAGCTCCCCCATTATCTGCCGGGACCCGGGGTGCCCTGTGGTCTGCTCTGTTCCTTGGCAGACTCTCCAGTTTGGAGTGGTTCCCCCAGACCAAGGCAGACCGGGGCATTTGTCAGCAGTGAGAAGTCCATGAATCATCCCCACCCCCAAATAAATGCTCTGGGAAGTCTGTATGAGCCACAGGAGAAGGAAACAAACCTCTTTGTATGAAAGGGGACCTGTAAGACTACAGCCTAATCTTCTGGTGTTTCACTATAGAAGTTTTCACTCTTAGAAAATACAAGTCTGCCTTTCCTTGGTCTGTGCATAAAATTAATTCTTAGTATGTGTAATAAAATGTGTTAACCAGCAAGTAATTTAGAGCTGATTAGGCTGCATGTGCATTAAATAATACCAGAGTAGGCCTTTTCTATTTTAAATATGAATGATGAGGATATACTGATTTCATGACTGTCATATGTGTGACAGAAAACAGAGACTAATTATGTGACAAAACCTAGAAATTCTCGGTAAAAAAAAAAAAAAGGCTATGTCAGACAACTTCTGACGTTTTTCCATACTCAGTACTTTTGGGTAATCTCTATCCCCTTTCTCTGCAGGGCGAGGCACTGTTCTGTATCCTGTCTTGTCTTATTTTGATGCCCTGACATAATTGACCATGGTATGAACTGGAACAGGTCACCCAGAGATGTGCTGGAGTCTCCATCCTTGGAGATACTCTCGAAACCTGACTGCATGCAGCCCTGAGCACTGCCGTAGCTGCCCCTGCTTAGGCAGCCTCCAGAGGTCCCTTCCAGCCTCAAAGACTCTGTGATTCTGTGATCTATTCTGTGCTGTAAAGCAAATGTTCAATCTAATTCCTCTTGAGTTTTTCTCCTGGTTTCTTTGCTGTTTTCCATTGTGAAACGTCCCTTTAAATGCACGTAGACCAGGCTCAGATGCAAAATGCCCAGTAAAACTCCTAGGATGGTATTTATGTCCCCTAACTTAGGAAGTCCATAGCAGAGGCTTCTGCCGCAGAGCTGGTCACTCTAGATACTTCTTACAGTATGTCAACAGATTTTTAGGGTTATGTTCACAGGTGTATTTTTGTTGTTTATTTTAAGAGAAGATGAATAACCCTGTGAAGGGTCTGTTTCTCTCCATCAGCTATAAATGCATCTGAAAATGACTACTTCAGATAACTCAAGCTATTGGTATATTTTGGATTGTTTCACTGAGTTTTTTCCAGTGTCTTCTTCCAAAGTTTCGACTATCATTTCTGTTTGCCATTAGTGTCTGAACTTCATCCACTGAAAAGGCCAGGTGAATGGGATACATCACTTTGTTATTAGAATAACTAAACAACACTGTGTTATCTTGTAGTAAATTCTCATCTTTTGAGGCTTCCACACCCAGAACATTTCTGAAATCTCTGTTTTTTGTAGGCACTCTTTTTTTTTTTCGTGGAAAAAGTAGGCAGAAGTAATACAGTTGTTTACAGATTTTGAAATATAACAAAACCTACCTAATAGCACTGGAATGCATTGGATACATTTATTGCATGTTTTTAGTACTGGATTAGGGCTGTTTCACAGAGTATTGCCATTGTGAATTTTAAACTCAGTTTACTTCATTTTTATCCAATGTGTATAAATAAAGAGTGTACTGCAGGCAAGGTCTACAAGAAGTTATCTACAAGAGGTGCTCTGTTATTTTGGTTTTGTGATTTCAGTAAAAATTATCGCTGCAGTATTTTGATAAAATATTTAATGAAAAAGACAACAAAAGCACCTGTGATATGACCAAGTGCATAACTTAGCTCAGGGAGTTGTCACTGTCTGGTTAGAGAGTCCAAGCTCTCCTGTCCAGGCAGAACACAGAGTCTCTGCTGAAAGATAATTTCTTGCACACGTCCAGTAACCACTGTGCAGCCTGGCATCCATGGAGGTCCACTTGGTCTGTTTATGGACAGTGAACTTTCCTGTCAAACAGAAGTATAAGTAGCTGAAGTCAGTCAGCAGAGACCTGGAAAGATCATGTCTATCATCATGTGATAGGAGTGAATAGTCTCTGTGAGCACAGAGGATGACAGTGTTCCTACTTCGCTATTGTCTGGGCATTTGCGGCCAGTTCAGTATCAGCTTTTCCTTGTTGCTGTGTATGAACAGAGTACCATCTTGAGAAGCCTCCTGGGGTCTGCAAGTAATCCTGTGAGGAAAATATATTGTGAGATAGCATGGGGATGAAACAATAGTGACTTGAGGGCTCCCTGAAAAGTTGCATGAGGTTTGAATAGCTTTTAGACCTTTTTAGAATTCTTAAGAAGAAATGTAATTCTCTATTAAGATAGTTAAATTTCTCTTGAGGATTTTCTTTTTCTTTTGCTTTGTCTGTTTTCAAGAAAGGCCATCAGCTCAGCAGCAACTGAGTAATAATCCCTAAATTGTTAACATTGAAAAGAAGAAAGCCCTACCAGAATTGCAAGGTGATCAAATCCAGCAGCAGCATTCCACTGAGGAAAAGGTGATAGAAAAATGTCTGTCAGCATTTCAACCTAGGCAGCCTTCTGCTGACCTCCTAACCCTGTTCATTACAGCTGAATGGCCTAATAACGCGACGGCCCGGTCCCTCCCAATAACTAGCTGCGCTTCTTTTATTCAGCTGCAGAGAGATGAACGCAGGAGCGCCTCAGGGCTGTTATACAATACTGCAGGAAGTTCCAAAGAATCCTCATTGCTTTTCTTTGAGGGAGGACTGATGCATATTTTGGAAAACTTAAATGTCTAACTTAAATGCACTTAAACTGTCTTTTTATTTGGCAGAAGGATGGAAATGAAAGGCTTTTCTTATGTACATCTGGAATTGCCTCTTAACTAGAAATACTTCCAAATAAGGGTGAGCCAAGTAAACACCCACTGGAAAAATTATTTTACTGTGTTGTTATTCCTAGTGGATATCTTCATTGGTTTTATTTATTCAAGTTCTAGTCACATCACTTGCATGGATGAGATTTCATAATTGCTATTGATTTCTATAAAGAATTCTTTTTGTTATAAAGCAGTGTGATGTAACCCTTTGAACACCAGCATTTGCCAGTATCAGTCCAAGGGTGGCGATTCCTCTGGCTTGCTTGCAATCTCTGAAAACAAGCACAGTATTTCCAGTGAAGGGTAATATTGCTTAAAATTTTAATTCTTCTAAGTTTCCCTTAATTTGTTTCACTATGTGAATGGTGATAGCAACAAGTCATGTCTCCATACATGCTATTAATTTCTCTCCTTTTTCAAATCCCCTGTTGTCTTCTGAACAGTTTATAAGTACATAAATACTTAGAGAATACAGAGAAAAATGATGTTGTGCTGGAGCTGTCAAGCAGAAAGGAGATGCAACTACTGTCCATGACCTTCTTCCTTTGCGATGGATGTTACATACTTCTGCTCAGTGTACCTGAGGAAGTGTTTTAAATATTAACCTCAAACTGCTCTACCTCAGCCAGATTTCCCATCTTTTTTTTTTTTTTTTTTTTCTGTTTGATACTTTGGCTTTGTCTTTGACAATGAACTTTTCTTTTTCTGTGTGTCCACATTATGTTTATATAGCTGCTATTATAGCTTCCATTACTACAGCCATAATGTTACTAATATAGAAATCTTCCTCAACTACTACTGTATTTATCTAGGATATAGCAGCTAACTTCTAAGGAACAAAGGAAAGAAAACTGGTTTTGAATAGTGGTTCTGTACATCTTCTTAC
This sequence comes from Platalea leucorodia, assembly GCF_965183815.1. Classification (NCBI taxonomy): domain Eukaryota; kingdom Metazoa; phylum Chordata; class Aves; order Pelecaniformes; family Threskiornithidae; genus Platalea; species Platalea leucorodia. The sequence goes on along the minus strand of NC_138824.1, from coordinate 83,155,372 downwards.
AAACTAACATCTAAATATGTAAACAATATTTTCCTTCCCTGCTTCTTCCTTAGCCACACGCAACTACAAGATGTGTACCTGGACTTCAAGATGGACAAAGAAGTCAAGCACATGCTGATTTCTTAAAGGTAAGAACCTTACTATTTTTGGGGGGAGGAGGAAAGTGGGAGAAGAGGAACGTAATAAACTGGGTGTGATTCATAACAGGATAAAGAATTTCACCTTTATAGGGTGAAAAACTTCTTATTTTTGCAATGTTCTACATCCTCAGTGTTTGGAAACATATCAAAAAAGGCAGTTACCTGTTCCCAAATTCTGCTTCCAGGACAGAGCAGCACAGTACTTGATGGGACCTGGGTTCCTGTATATGGGAGCAGAATATCTAAATTGATCTAAAACATCACTCAAGATCAGATCAAATTCCACTGACTGAAAATCAACAGGAGCTGGAAGATGTAATCCCAGTCTAGTAAGTGTGCCTTTGAGGAGCTGGACTGGAGAATGGGAAGATATTGGTTACCATCTAGAGGTGACTTGTTTGGAAAGAACTTGGTCCCTCAGAAGGGTAACCGTGGGTTAACACTGGATGTGATTTTGTAAGGTTTTTATCGCTTTCTGGATAATGAAAGGGCAAAGTATACCAGCAAGAGGACTGAACTTCTTTGTCTCAACAGGTGATGGACTTGGTGAGAGAAGAAACTTTGTCTTCTTTATAGAAAAGCATGCCCTTTTATTTCTAGGAATAAGATTTGGATTCTCTAATGGTTCAAAAAACTCTCAGGTGAGAATGAAGGCTGCCTAATTACTGCTAATTAAGCTTAACAGTTCCACTTGGTGGGAGTTAAAAAAAGAAGCAAAAGTTAAGTTGTCAGCTCTATAAACTTGTAAGTGAGGAGGTATTCCAAATACCTTCATACATACCCACTGTATTAATATGAAGGCAGATGTACAAGTAGGTATTTGGGAGAAAAAATTAAACACAGACAGATCAAACAGTAGCATTTTTCACGTGGTATTTCAAATGTGTTGTTTCATTGTTCCTTCTTTATTTGGCTTCTGTAGCTTTATTAATTGTCAGACTGCAATTGGAAGACTAGTTACAGATGCTAATGGTAATCAGATATTTTCATGTATAAATCTACTACAGACTTTGAAAGAGAAACAGTGTAGGATTGCAATGTATGTCTACTTCAGTCTGAAGTACCTAATAATATATGCAAACAATGTAGAGAAAACAATATATTGTTTGCATTTCTTTTAGGTAGTAAGGAAAGACCTTTACTATGTTGAACGTGTCTTTGGTGTCCGTCAGTTCACAGTAGTCTACTCACTGGCCCGTTTCAAACAGAGAGACTGAAGGAGATATTGCTCACAAAAAAAATTTGCAAGTGATAATGCAAACTTTGTGCAAACGGAGAAGGATGGAGACTCTATTAAGATCCCTCTACTGAGGAAGACTGCAATATGAACTCCACTCTTACTGCCCCCATGAGAGAGGGTGTTGCAGGTGCCTTAAAACCAGAGGTAAAAATGTCACTCAAAATTTGCACTTCATCAGCATCAGATAATTCACACGGAGTGAATGGAAACAATAAATAAAGAGCAACACACATCCATTAGAGATGAGTTTTCAGGGAACTAATTGTTTTAATTGCCTGGGTGATTCCTTTAAACTAGACATATCTAAGAGTAAAGCAGCTGGTCAGTGATGTTGCTCTCACAGAAAGCAGATGTTCTGCACAGTGCGAGAGCAGCAGAAGCCTGCCTGGGGGTTTGAAGGCAGTAGGTTCCACATGGCTTAGAGAGAACCTGGGACCACAACCTGCAGCCCTCATCCATCTGATAAGCCCTCCCCTTGGGAACAGTTCTCCACACACCATGCACTAGTGACAGCAGTCAAGGGTTGCCCTCAGGATTAGCAGAATCTCAGCACTTTGTAGTTCTTTCACATTTGTAACACATTACTCCCTGCTAGCTGTATAAAAGGGAATTCCCTATTACCTGTTGCAGTGGGTTTGATTTGCAAAAGAAATTGATCTTATTTGCAGTACAAGACATAGTTGTTAGCTTCTTTCATGTAAAAAGGGCAGATGAGGGAGAAGATAATATCAAACATTACAAGTGTGTAACACCACCAATGAACTCTTTCGTCTTTATAGGCATAGGTTACAAATTACTTACATATTAGAAGAAGAATAAAGATGGGAAGCTGGGCATAGTGAATCACCCCAAATTACACATTATATGCATCATACAGGTGTGTACAAATAGACCTGTAGCTGAATGGTCAGGACTGTATGCAGTTGCTGTAATCAGCATACCAGACCTTGGCTTTGAATTGCTAGGAGAATGACTGGAGGTGGTCACAGCACGTGAAGTGAGTTGGGTGGAAGTGCAAAGGGTCAGAGTAACATGGTTATCCATGAATGACCTTCCGGTCATGAATGAGTTAGAAGATGGTGGCTCTGATTTAGCAGATCGCTTTAATCACAGATACACCTGCTTATCTCTTCTTGCATAATGAAGTTTCCATGTACATTTGTACATAGAACCGGAGTTTCTAACCCAGTCCTCTGTGAATGCACAAATGCAGTAAGCGGAGGTAGCTGAGTAGTATTCTAGTTGCTGTAAAACAAGCACCTTCTGACCTCTTGTTTTTGAGGTAAGTTCAATGTCATGGTGATTTTGAACTTAATAACATGTAGATACACCTCATCTTTTAAAACAGTCACCCTGTGTTGCTTCTGTCTCTGCACACTACCATATCCACAAAAGATTGCTTAAAAAAAGGTCAGTGAGAATTGGTGCAATGACTCACCTTAGCAAAACCTAAAGAGAGAGTAAGGTTTGATTTTGTTGATAGTTTCTTATGAGATTCTTGCATATTCTAGCTAGAACTATTGTTATTTTGGCTGCAATGTCTTAAAAAGAAATTGCATCCCAATTGTTCTTTGTACTGAAACTTCGCAGCATGGTGTTTTTTGTTTTTGTTTTTGTTTTTTTACATTTTTGTATAAGTTTTCCCTTAAGTTTTCCCTGGGTGTTTTATCATTCTTGCAGTACTTTTGACATGTTTGTTACTTTTGATGGTGGACCTGGTGTATTGAGAAAGATTTTGCTTTCCATTTGCCACAAGCACTCTTCGGTGAACAATGTCCTGTAAAATCTAGTGCCAGCATTTCAGGGATTTTAAAAATAATTTCTTTAAATACCTAAAAGCATGCAACATGCTCCCATAAATTTTAAAAATTATGGTGAGAAAACTTTCCTACCTCTTTGCAGTCAAAATACCATAGTTTGCAGTAAACTTATGATGATTTAAAATTGCAGATAACAAAAACACAAACATAAGCAAAACCAGATAAGGCTGACTTCTTGTCATTGCTCAAGGTGAGAGAAATGCAAAATCATTAAGCAATCCCATGCAAAACAAATATGTCAAGTCCTTTCAGTTTTCATAATCGACAGTGCTGTTCATCTGATAGGGAAGTTGGAAGATGTGTCTTTAACCTGAAGTACCTTTCTAAGAATAAATCCTTTGGGAGGATGCAGCACAGTTCTCTAGGGTAATACCATCCTTGGAGATCTGAGCTGACTTAACACTCTTCAGTCACTCTGGAGAATGGTATCAGCCAACTATACCAAGCCAAAACCAGCAGTCTGCACTTTGGCTTGAGGAGCAGATTGTGTGGCATCCAAAATCAATTTGTAAGGTAAGCATGAAAGAAGTGGGTTAGACTGGGTGTAAACAGATGTTCATAAATGAGGGACTGGGTGAGGGATTTAGAGTCTGTAGTGTTATTTAGGAATCAGGCCTTGATTTAGGAGCTAACTGCAGATGGAGATAAGTTATTTTGAAAGAGTCTCTAATTATGTATTTCTAACCTTAAAAGTATGGGAGCTGGGAAAAAAACATAAAAGAAAATCGCTGAGGTATACCCTTCATTTTCATAAATGATCAGGTGGAAGCATAAAAGAATGGATGGAAAGGGAAAAATAGGGATTTGGCAGGTATAGAATGAAAGATATGGCATTTTTGAGAATTTCAGAACTTAAGTACTTCGCCTCTCTCCCCACTGTCAGAGGTGATCGCCAAGAACCGAACGGTTCCTTGCACATGGCAAGTGAAGGGAATGTAGAAAACGTGGTCAGTGTAATTTAGCAGGATTCCTATCAGCTGATATACTGCAGATATATTCCTGATACAGTAGCAGCTCCCAAAAAGGAAATGTGATATTTGTTAGATTGTTAATAGTTAGCGAATGTGTGTGTATTATTAATATATGAATGTTTCCCACTGTGGTACTCACTGAAAATTTGGCACACCAAAAATCCTTTTAGTGCAAAGTTATAATTTGATAGCAATATTAACTTGGCTGCATTGAAGAGTAAAGCATAGAACAATGTGCAAAAGACACACCACACTTAAGAATTTGATTAATAATTGAAAAGAAAGTCCTTCTAAAGCCTTCTAACATTAGAAAACATACACCAGTTGTGGAGTATTGGAATTCAACAGATGTGTATGTAATATTTGGTATAGCATCTCCAGTGAGACTACTATACATCTCAGACAGATAGTAAACCACATCTTCTATTAAGTGTAATTACTTCTCGCAGCAGTAGTGCAGCATAGTTCAAGACAGAACAAAAGCTGTTTCCTTTCTTTTAAGTAAACCCTGCTGCACCCTGCATGGTTAAGGTGTGACTGTGAAACAAATGTAGTTAATAATGGAGGGAAGTTTCTAAAGATGAAAGCAATATGTTATACCAAAAGAGTTTGAATCAAATAGGGACTAAACTGATCTAGAGGGAAATCCTTTGCTAGAGGTTAATGCTACATGATAGCAACTAAGGCAGAAAGTGGGGTTATTAGAAGTTATTTAAGAAACAGACAGCATGTCTAAAAGCCTAAGGGACCTGCAGAAAATTCTGGAAGACTTCATTTCACCTTAAGGAAAGAAGGACACGGGGTTGAAATATTTCAATTCAGATGAAGCAACAACCCCAGATGGGATACTGTGTGAATTCTGTAAGAAGTGGTAAGTCATTGGCTTATTTGGCATAATAATTTAAAACGTTTCTAGGAAATTGACATTTTCCAGGCAGTATATGAGAAGCAGAAGAAAAACGCATCTGGAAAACACTCTGATTTCACTACATAGCTGAAGGACATCTGAAGAAGTTGCTTGAACCCTGAAGATAGAATCCATCCATACTTGAGCTGGTCACCCTAGACTCACTGTAGAGTCAGTGGAGGCAGTCTAAAGTTAGAGGAAAGGAATGCAGCCATAGGTACCAGTAATTCCCTTGGATACTGTGTGATTTGGCTCAGCGCAAGGAGTTTCAGAGGTTAAGTTAGACTTCAGATTTTCAGTCCACAAGACTGCTAGGTTCCCCATAGCCAAAGCTGGAAATACTGCTTTGATATTTACACCCATGGCCTTGTTCAGAGCACATGTGTACACGTGTGCATGGCCATATATGCGCAAAACCGAGAAGGAGCATGTACAGAGCTGCAGTGCTCTGACAGGGCACACACACACAAATGGACACTTAACACGGCCTTTGAAAGAGGTGCTAGACTCTCCTGGGGAAGTTGGTCATTGCCTGAAATTACCTGGCTGACTGCAAGCGAGTTGTAAAGCAGTGGTAAGAATACCCCGAGTCTGTTATACTGCCTTGTCTGTGTCTGTGAGGTTGGAAACGAGAAGACACTTCTGTAAATCTGTTATTATCCATCACTCAGATGGCAACTGTACCTAAGGCTTACAGATGTTAACTAAAGAGGCATCTGTGCCTGAACAGCTCACTGTCCAAGTCTGCAAGTCTGTGAAACCCCTTGGTCCACTTCAGTGCAGTTCTCTCGATACGGTTTTTAAAACTCTGTACACTAATCTTGATTTTTGTGTCTCACCGTATTTCAGTGCTGACACCCTATATTCACACCAAGCCTGGCAGTGGGTATGTTGGTAAATCTCTGTATTCAACTCTCCTTAAGGCTTCTGTTCAGCTTTCAGAAAATGGCATTCTGGCGAACGACAAGATGACAAGATTTGCCAATATGTGAGATGCTGCTCTTAATAAAAACAACAAAAGTCTGTGGTTGAGCAGAACAACGTGCCAGTGGATTGACAGCTCACTGCTTTCATTTCCTCTTCAGCCTCCGAGTACTGCTGACACTGCTGTGCTTTAAAGAAAAATGCCCACAGAACAGGTTTATATTACAAGATTATTATTTACATGCTCAATGTCATCTATCAGATCTGTTTTGCCACCTGCTGGAACTGATTTAGGACCCAACGCTCTCCACCCTTTTATCTCGGTGGGGCCGCACGCCTGCACAGTGTTAGGGGAGCGCAGGGGCCACCCACGGAGAGCAACCTGCAGGGAAAAGCTTTGCCCCCAACAATATGCTTTCCAGCAGTGACCTAGATGTTGTATTGCAGCATCCGGCTGCTTAGCTCTCCTATATTCTCTATGTAGTAAATGGATGATTAGGATGATGAGAACACAAGGACACAGTTTTTCCGTGTTCATGTCTGCAGTCCTAATTCCCTTGCTAAGAAATTCAGGACAATCTACAAGTCTGCTTAGCACTTCCAATCAAAAGAAGAAGCAGTAATCAGAGGTTTAATACAGATGCTGGAGTTTAATTGGTCTGGTCTGTATGTCTGAAGATACTGGGAATTATTGCTTAATCCTCATCACTGGAAGAAGGGAAGCAGACCCAATGGGGATTAAATGCAGTAGCCAATAAAAGCCATACCCTATGAAAAGATTACAATTATAAATGAAAGACAGCCTTTCCGGATAGCTTTCCTTGCGCTTTTACAAATGTTTAGACAGCCTCATCTACCCACATATTTAGAACAGCTATTTTCAGTGAGACCCTGTGAACTGTACTGTTAGTTAGCATTCTTGGCCCAGGTTAGCAATGGAAAATATTTCTTATCTGATTTGGCTGTATTTATAAGTGAAATACATGTAAAATGTATTTTATCTTTTGAAACTTTTTTGATTTACGAAAAATAACAGGGTTCGTAATGTATCAGGAAAATTGCCTGTGAACATGTATGTAATTGTCTTTGATGCTACTCTGCAACTCTTTTGTAAGCATTTTATGTATAAAGAGCAACACATTTTACATATATAATGTAGGCTTATATAGCTAGCTTTCTGCAGTATTATAAACAGGCATAAATGTCTGGGGATATAATCAAAGCTCTGTCATTCAACCATGAAGCCAGCAGCTGACAGATCAGCAACAGGCCATAGGAGCTACATTTATATGTATATAAAATTTGAAATGATCTTTCATATCACAATATTGCTGTTTCCATCCATCCTTTAGAAGAGTGAGGAGAGGAAAAATGATCCCATATAAAGTCAGAAGTTTAGTATTTCGGCAAACTGGTACTAGTGATATGTAAATCAGAATTCTCAGAAAGGACCCAAGAAAATAAATTCTCCAGGAACTATATGTGTCCTTTATTAAAAGGGCACTGTTGATACATCCAAATTGCAGATTACTTCATATAAAATCCTATATGTCACTTTGGAAAATGGTATTCAAGGTTTAAATGAAGACAGAGTGACAGTGAGGACCTTGTGGGACAGTTCTGTGCAGGCAATGAAACGTATGTCATAAGAATGTAAGGTCTTATTTGAATGGGACTATCCACTTTTTACAGGCTCCTCTCCTTTATATAATTTTCTCCTGCATTTTAAAATACGTACTAGAGTATTTCAGCCATTTCTTATCCATAGTCCATGCAACAACAAAAGATTTTGGGCCATCCTTCATATCCAGAAAAGGCTGGCTGCACAGATCTAACTTGAAAGTGGAGGGAAAATGGCCTTCTTTCATGGTAGAAACATTTTGGGGCAACACTAAGAAAGAGTGAATCTGAATGTATTCAAGAAAAAAATTCTTATAAGGATTTTAAACTGATTTTAAGAGAAACATAAATATTTCTGAGCAAAATAATTTTCAGTGGTGTTTAGAAAGAATATACAATTGGGTTCCTATAATTTCTTTTCATACTTAAATGCCTGTTTTATTCAAAGGTCCTGATGATGCTAAGCAAAAATTAGAACTTCACCATCCAGTGTATTGACTGATGGTGCCTGTTCAGTTTGAGAACAAGGTAGCTCTGCCCTAATAATTGCAGCCTGAAGGACACTTCTTGATAAGACTTAAGATGAGAGCTGTTGTCACTGTTGCCATAAGCCATACCTGTGGGCTCATCACCTTGCTCACAGCTCCCCACAGACTTCAAAATATAAATTTACAAACATACGCTCAGAATTTTAGATCAGAAAGTTCCTAAATATTCCATAATGCTTGTGCTTTTATTAATTGGTCAAATTTTTCTTAATTTTCATTAATTCATTTTTCATCGATCCCTCAACCTCTGCATTAATTGTGAAGATGGAATTGGAAAGGGGACCTTTCCATTGACGTCAGCAGGAACAGAGTTTCACCTGGGCTGATCATTCCTTTTGCAATTCTAAAAAATTAATTATCCCAGAATAAAGTTATTCTTTTTCCCAAAATAGGACAATAAGACAACAATAATAGGTCTGTAGTTACACTTAACATGTTAACTATTCTCCAGATGAGTTTGTCTTGTGTATTGCCTACTTTTCCAGCCTTGGGGATCATCTGTGAGACTGCAGTGGGGAGTCTCTCTTTGGGGAAGCAAAGTAGACACCGTAAGTCACTATGAGTCTTGATGAATTTACATCATGGTGGGATCCTCTCATCCTCTGTCCGTCTCATCTGATCTTTTGCTGTGTTCTGCTTCCTCTTGTGCTCTTTCTTGTATTCAGAACAATGGTGGGTGGGGTTGTATGCATGCCAGAGAAATATTCTTAACATGGAGTCCAGCTTGGCAGAAAGATTCATAAGTAATTATCTGTTGAAATGTGTTTACTGTATTTGCTTTGGTCCCCCAATAGCAGAAGACAATTAAAACCAGGGAAGTCAAGGTTGCTTGCATCAAAGGTCATAGCAGATGCAGATCTGCACAAAACATTCCTAATAGCATACATTTTCTCAGCCTCAGGTAGTCACTTGGACTATTTTATAACATCGAATAAAAGAGGGACAGACCCTCTTCCTGAGGTCAAGAGACTTATATTCAAATTGCTTCAGGCAAACCTGTCAGGCTAGTATTTATGAGCAGGCTGGCTGAATCTGGGCTATGCAGAATTTGGCCAGGCATCTCCTCTAAGCTCCATGTGATGTTCCTGTGGCTTTAAGTCATAATTATCCCCTTTTATGACTTTTTAAACATCATTATCCTTAATGACTTAATCATTAGATCATAATTATGTATGTAGCATGCCTTGGAGCATGGCAGGAAGACACTTGTGAATGTTTGAAGATGCAAAGCCTGCCTGAAGACTATCGTAAAGCTCTGGGTGAGGCGAATCAGGGAATCCCCTTGCTACAGTCTTGCTCGTTGATAAAGAGAACTCTGGAATGAACTATTGCCAGAACTACACCTGGGTGTTGCCTTGGAGTGAGCTAACCAGGGTGGTGCAAAACAGGGCCAGGGAGCAATGTAACCATGAATTAGGGTGGAGGAGCAGAGATCCAATACTCAAAACTCTCTGTCTGTCTCTTTTATATTTAAAAATCTAGAGGTATCCTCAGTTCCCAGTTAATACTGAAAAAAATGGATTAGAACCTGCTCATTGGGTTAAAAAACCTGTTTCTTAGTGTCTTTTATGGAGCATTGGTAATTATGTTTTGAAAACCTGAAAATATTTTACTACATCTCCAGCTCTTTAAGATTTGGTACCTCTCAGATAAGGACTGATCTTATTCCTGAAGAGCTTTCTGTCAAAGTAAAGGCATCACAAGAGCAAGAGTTGAAGATTTAGGTACAGATCATGTATTTTTTTGCAGTGTTTCAAAACTTGTTGCAAATTTGATATTATTTTAACTACTGTTTTCTAACCTGTCACAGCAGTGATAGATTCCCAGAAGTTTTTTAGCTAATTAAGGCTTAATTTCCTTTAGACTCATGTCTGCCTGTTTTCTTTGCTTTTTTTTATTTCTTACTTTTAATAAGTAAATGCTATTTCGGAATCTAAACAGTGTTCACTTTTTATATTAGAAATTCTTCTATCAAATTTCTCCACTGCATTTAAAGAAAGATTAACCTAGCAGTTGATGATACAAAGTTAAGAATATCATTATTTTACTTGGTTCTTGTCTTCTTTCTTTTCTTTTAAACAGCATAGATTTGCTTGCCGTTCTCTAACTGCCCTCCTGGGCCTAGAGGGTTTTGTAATGAATAGCCAGGCCAAAAGGCAGTGCTAGAGGCTTAAGTTCATGGTGTATTCATCAAATATCACCAACAGAGTAATTTCCAGATGGATGAGGAGGTCTCTCAGAGCTGTCGTGACATTATAAAATTCTCTGTGTAAAACCTTATGGTTTATATGACCAAGTGAACTCTTCTACTCTACAACACCATGACTGCTGGGTGATACATCAGGCTTTCTCTGTTATCTGAACACAGTCACAGAATCTTTCACTTGGGAGCAGATGTGGGGAACAGCAGGCAGTGGTCTAATCCATAAAAACATAGGTTTGCATTGGATGTGAGACCAGCAGGCTCAGAGATGAATGAATGCCAGGGCACTCTCTGAGCTGCTTCAGGACTCCTCCTGTCCTTTGAGAAGCCTTGATGGCACCTGGTCTTCTGAACCCTGATGTCTGCAGTGGATGGGCATTAGAGATAAGCAGATCATTTCACATAGGTGACTGACCAGATGATGATGGCTCTGCAGTGCTCATTTGATCTTGGCATGCAGGCAGACAGATCTGGAGTAGCACTATCAACTTGGGGATGAAAACTCTTTACAAAAGCCAGTTGGCCAGGCCATCTTCTCTTTTGTTTTCAATAGGAAATGCAGGGTGAGGTTGACAAACTGTGTTTATGTTTATACATTATTGATAGCAATAGGATGTAATAGAGACAGGAAACAGGGGGAAAGAGAAGTGCTTTTGTGTTTTAAGTGTGAAAAAATCATCCTATTAGAGCTAGAGATGAACTTTGTGATATACATACTTTACAGTACACATTTACTTCTCTAAACATCCTCAAGAGAGAGATCATTAATTCTCCCCTGCTGATGTCAGGGAGCTGATTTACCCTTTGTTGTCCTAGTGTTTGTGAATGTTAAAGCAGTGAAACCAAATGTAAATAATAAACATTTCATCCCCAAACTTTAAGTTGCACCAGATGGGTTTTATTTTCAGATTACTGAGCTGTTACTCTAAAATGTCCTCAAATAGGTATTAAGTCCTGAAATTAACTTTCCAAGTTCTGCTGTCATTGTAAACCACTGTGTGCATACTCTCAGGGTGTTCACTGCAAGGTCAATTATGCTGAACCTTGTACTTGTTCTCCGACCATCTGTTCTATATGCATATATTGCTCCAAGGATGTTGCTTCAGGGTGCTGCAGAAGTAAGCAGGGAAATCACGTGTAGAAAATAAATGTATAAACCCCTCTATTGTCACCCTCTTGCTGTCATACCTCCCACAATGTGGTCTCAGTTTACCTAGAACTTGTATCAAAATTTGCTCCCTCTGAACCTCTTCGCTTCTACTTCTCTCCCTGTTTTCTCTGATCTCTTAGTTGCCTTTATTTGTGAAAATGTCTGTATGGGGAGTGGGAGTCTCCGTTCGGGAGAAATGCTGGGTGAAGGTAGTTGTTCCAAGGAATTTTTACTGCTGAAAGTTTCTGCAAAAAGCTGCTTTGTTTTCAATGAAGGCAGCGAGAGACAGGGAGGGTGAACACAGGTATCTTTAAGCTATCTTGTGTTTCTGGCTTGGCCTTGGAGTTCCTTGCTGGCCTTGAGGGGCAGGATGTTTTCACAGTATACTCTGGCCATACCCACTGGGTCAAGAGTCTGGGACCTGGGCAAAGAAATTGTTCCCAGGGGGTTGTTTCTGCTTATTTCAAGGCCTCATCTCCCTGACAGGACATCAGAGCTAGGAAGCAAGAAACATCTGAGCCCTGGGACTCGGCCAGGTGCTTGAACTTGATGTATTCTGTATTACTTTTAACTAAGAACGTTTTTGAGTAGACTGGATATGATCAAAATGTCCAGAAAAAAGGCCAAAGGCTACTTTACGTTTTAGGTAAATACATTTGGTTGTGAGACTAGTTTTTTCTGTCATCCTGTTATGACAGACTAAGTCATGCCTACAGTTCCACCAACTGCTTATGTTGGTGAAGCCTGGTGTCTGAAGTGCAAAGATGAAACTAATCTTGCATGTTCCACTTGTATCACAAAGTCTGCCTACCTCAAAGAAGTGTTGCAATGAGTTGGGTGAAGCTCTCCAGGAGCACTTGAAGGCAATCCTGTGGTAAGGACTGCTTCAGAAAATATCCTTGCATGAATTCAGCTTTAACTGACCAGGCCTGTAACATGTATTTGCTCTTTGACCTCTGAGAATGCAACTGTCACTAGACTAAATGAATATTTTTTTATCTAACAGATGTTTTATGATGCTATTTTCATCATTATAAGGCTGTGTCAGATCTCCCTGATGTCTTGTAGCTGCTCTGCTGCCACCATACACCCTACAGCTACTTGAATTATACTGCTGCAGGACTCTACAGTACTGGATAAGAAAAAAGGAAATGTTTAAAGTACAGGCTGTGTTGTTGCTTTTTCATGTGGAAATATCTAACATCTTGTTCTGACTGAAGAGTAATTGCCAGCTGGTGCTACCTTGTCCATTGCAGCAGGAGTACACAAGTGTGTACAGCAGGAACAGATAAGGCTCTTTAACTTGCTCAAGACATTACCAGAGACTGCAAGCTTAAGGATGTTGGTATCATCTGCAGTCATGTATTCCTCTTGAGAAATTCTAGGCTTGATGTGCGTAATACAACAAACCAAATTCAGTTACACAAGTTGGTGCAAGCTGCCCACACCCTTAAGTCACAGGGTAATTTAGCAACAGTGCCACGTGTGCTGGAGCAAATGAGAACCTATTATCTTCTTCTTTACAAGCGCCCACGAGTTCATCTGTTTTGATTGCAACCCATTCAGGATTCAGCAGTCTGGATACTCACTGTGCTTTGCAGTTACACCTCCCTTTCTTACTGTACAGTAGCAGAGGATGAAGTGTCAGACTGAATGTAGACATTGAAGTGTTGATGTTGAATCCATCCTCTTGGTATCTGCTTCCTTCCTTGGCTTTGTGAGCTGTTTCGGACATCTGACTTGAACTGGTAGTGATCCTCAGATGTACTTCAACACCAGCCAGCCAGTGTTTCGCAGGCAGTCTGGAGGCAAGGCCCTTGCTACAATAAGAGGTGTGAAGGATGGCATCTGCTCCCTGGGCAGAGCTCCTCCTCTCCCTCCTCCTCTCTCTCCTTCTTCTCCTCTCCTCTCCCTCCCCCCTTTTTTCTTTCCCTTTCTTCTCCTTAACTGTGAGACCTCTTTTATCCTTCTGTTCAGCTTGCCTAATTTCTCTGTAGAAAGAAGCAAGGACTAGAAAGAAGCAAGGACTTATAAAAGTCACAGGCGAAATAAAGGCTTGTGAATGCTATTACATGCCTCTGTAATTAAAGTTTGATTATCGTTCCAGTTGTGCCCTCATTAGTGGTTATGTAAACACAGATGGATGTGAAGACAAGCAGACACAGAGCTCCCATTATTGTAGATAAATATGAATTACGGGAATCCAGAGAGAGGTCTTTCTCTCTGGATCAGGGGACGTGTAGGTTAGGCTCCTTAGAAGTTGGAGTTAGTTACACAAACAGATGCAAAGGAAGCACTGAAACCAAGGAAACACCAATTTTTTCACACTTGGGCTAGCTAAAGCTGTTGCTCAGCACAACAGCCATCCCCACAGTGGCTTTCCATCTTTCCAGGCATTAGGTATTACAAATGTGAACTAGAGAAGGGTAACAAGGCAGCTGTGCTCTTCATGAGGTTAGGGCAGAGCCTTTCAAAGACAGAGCAATTCGAAGGTGTGTTCATCACTCAAAAGTTCAACCAAAAATCTTTGTTTGTGATTTTTATCTGCCTTTTGCTGACTGTGCTCCTCCTGCTGCATGCCGTTAACAACAGCATCCCTCCTCTGAGCAGGGCCACAGCGTGGCATGGCTGAGAACTGAACCGGTGGATATTGTGGTTCGTATTTGCTAAAGTTAAGAGTATGCCTGCCCTTCAGCCAAGGATGTGTTTGTAGCTTGTGTAGACACTCCCTAGTGAACTTTAAGCTAGCTAGATGGGGTATGGATAGCAGTTTAGCCACTGCAGCCTGGAGTGCAGTAGAGGCACAGCATCCAGCTGGGTTGTTCTGCTTCTCAGGCAGGTTTTTCAGCCTGCACTGAGCTCTAGGTTTGCTGCAGCAAGTAGACAGTTAGGCTATCTAATTTAAGGGTAGCTAAAGTGTAACCTTATGAGATGAAGCAGCGTTCTGGCTGGCGTGAGGGCTGGCTCTGGAGGTGGATGGTTGGTATTGCCCCCATCGCTCCACTAGCACGGCTTCGGCAGAGTCTTGTCATGCTCTGAATCTGAGACTCTGCAGATTGGATTTTGCATATTTTTCTAAATTTTACCAATCCAGCTTAGCACTTAGTGTCATGTTTCAAGCATTCTGCTATTTGATAGAAATTTCTGATGCCAGTAGCCGTTACACTAAACATTGCTTTATTTAAAAAAAATGTTTAATTTAATAATTACTTGGTAATTAATTTAATAATGTGTACTGAGTGACCTCTAATTGCCATATAATTGCTGTGTCATGAATGTCTTATTAAATCTAAGTTAGATTTTTGTTTGCAATATTTGAGATAATTGACCCAATTTTTCTTTTTCTATGTCATTTTCAAGAAAACAAAAGTTCCTCTGTGTGTGGATTACTTAGAGAGAATGTACAGATCTGCTCATAGAATCGTCTTACAAATACTTAATGACCTTCATTAGGAATTACATTATTTCCCTGAACATTGCGCCATGCTGAAACTTGAAATGGTGTTGAGTTCTCAAGTGAGAAGTATCTGGTGAAATAATACCTTATTTGAAGTAAAGGCAATGAAATGCCTTTATTGATCTCCAGTTTTAACTTTGCAATCTGAGACTGATCAATTTAATTGGGGTTTATTTAGGGCATATCTTCACAAACCTTCTGTGATTTGAGTAGTCCTATTGATTTATGGCTTACTCTTGTGTTAAAAGGCCTGAAATATCTTCCTTTTGTGTTTTGTTACTTTTCTCCAAATGAAGATGGTTTTTGTTTGAGATGTTTCCCTTTTAGTTTTGTCTGGCAAATAGTGACACTAGTCTGGACCTATCTGTGGGTGTAAGTTATTTTCAGATAGACGAAGGAATTTACTGTCTCACCTGAAAGAATTTCAGCTTGAAGAATATGAGTTGCTCAGCATTGTCAAGAAATTCTTCTGTTCCTTGGGTGTGTATGCATGCAAGAAATGTGTAAGCTAAATATGGTGCTATTTTTTCAGTTCTAGTCATCTGTACTGGCCTTTTTTCTCTTTGCTGTGAAGCCCAAGTATAGAACCTGCAATGCACCATGGTAAGCAGTTCTGGTAAATAAGCTGCACTTGGTCTGCGTATTCTATCTTAAAAATTAGTGGAAAGTACAAAGAAACTATGATTAGTCTCTTCTTAGGAATATCTGCCAATATCTGTTGGGAATATCTGTTCTGAGTCTTTTACATGTTCCCTTCCATCACAAAAACAGAGTATGGGAATCAGTGAATCAGAGTTTCTGTGCAATGTATGTGAGACTGTTACTTTGGAATAAAGACTCATAAGCTTAAAATATTATTGAATGAATTATACATAATGTTTGCAGATAAATAAATTTAAACTTCTTTTCATCCGTATTGTTCATCCATTTGAGACATCAGTGTTGATCAATATTTGAAAGAGACTTAACTAAACTGAATTTTTAAGCACTTGCGAAGAACTGACTCATTGCCACAATATTAATCTATTAGCTGCTCACCCAAAGGTGACATAAATGTTTGAATTCTCAGTTCATTACACAGTATTTAGCCTTGTTGATGTCAATGAAGCTGCTTATTAAGCTACAAAAGTAGAGTCATTGAATTAGTCATGTAAATTTTATTTAAGTACTTTTTTATACAGTGCCATGTTTTAAAAGAAATACAAATCCGAGCCGCGCACAGAACTGAGCAGGTGGCTCTACAATAGCGAACTGAGATAAAACAAGAAACTAGAATGTTAGTATTGTAACTTGTGTTCATATATTAAATGAAAACATAGGGCATAGTCCTAGGAGGTGTCTGGTCAGACAGCAAGACTCTTCACTGCTGTTGCAGGCAGCCTGCAATATAATCTCAACTTACTTCTGAGTTTTGAGCTTCAATGCAAAAGTATTTAGATTGTTCTCAGGGCAGTAGTAGGCAGGAAAAATGGTAAGAAAGCTGTGTGAGGAGCAGGGCTGAGATGGTGCTGGAGGAAGCACTAATTCATATCCTGAACTGGAGAAGAGAGGCAAAAGCAATAGGGAAAGGGATGGGGACAGTGGTGCAGATGGTGAAAACACTATTATTTCCCAAAAACCAATGACCAGAGTTGCTCTGCTGTCCTATCAACTGATTTCTCTTGCTTTGCCTTTGCTTTCACTAACAACCTTGAGCTAGATTTAAAGTCCTCTGCAGTTAACAAAAGGGTTTTTTCTTTCTTTGCTAGTCTTTATGCCAGAGTCCTAAGGGAGAGACTAGGTATTTTTTGTCTTCTGCCTGTAGCATCTAACTTGCTCTTGTAAATGAGTTTGATCCAGTGCCTGCTGGTCAGTTCAGTCTTCCTGCCAAAAAGCCTGCTGAAGCCAGAGGTCGGTGGACTTTTCTGATGAACGGTTTGCTTTGAGAAAGATGCAAGTTTGGTCTTTCCAAATGTATTTGTAATTCAGAGTTGAATTTGGCAAGTAACTGTGATGAACTAAAACACACACAAAATATTATTGAGCTGTTTCCCTCCAGCATTTGCAAAACAAGCAGCCTTGATTTTCTAGTGCTAGATTGCTAAGAGTCCCAGAAGTACAGTTTGTGGGTCTTGCAAGGGCAGAAAGGCAATCACCACCCTCACCGTGAGGCTGAGGATGTGAGACCCCTTGGGTTTGAATCGCTTTTTTCTTGATTTAGAGCAGAGACCAGAGATATGCTCTTGTTCTCAGAAACGTGCCTTCCTTGCTGATTTGCAGAACATACCACCACAGATGCTTTTCACTCTCCCTGCTGAAGCTGTTTTGCTTCGTGCAAGCAGTTAAACACTCGCTGGGGTGGCAGGAGAAATTCCATAGCTGGTGTTTAAAAACCTCAGTGCTGCTTCTGGGCTTTCCCTTGCTTCTGCCAACTTATGAAGTAGAGAGGTGATGCCTGTGAGAATGACAGATGTGGTCTGGCTGACGGCCGGAGGGAAGGCTTGCTCCAGGTGCCTGGTCAGGCTGGTGAAATTTTGCATCCCTGAACTGTGCTGGAGACGGGCTGTAGAAGTATCCCACTCACCAGGCATGAGGGCATGAGGGCATGTATCGCTTCTTGCCTGTTTTGTGAATCTGGGTCTGTGTTTCAAATAATGATCCCCTTAAATGAGAGACGTTAATTGCCAAGCACTCCCTCCAGTTAATTACAGGTCAATAGAAAGTTATTATCATGCAATCCTGAGAGTATAGTGGTTATTTTTTGTTTGGTCCCTTAGCTGAAGCAGTGCATCCGAGGCTGCAGAGTATTCATTTAGTTTAGCAGGCTCTCAGTTCCTGTAAGGAGATGGATATTACTATCAGAAGGGAAATGGAGACATTAAATGACGTGAAGGTGACTGCACATAAGCATTAGATAATATATTAATTTAAAATGATGAATGAAATAGTTAAAGTATTTTAATGGTAAACTACAGTACAGACACAGAATGTCCCTTGTAGCGTGGGGCCTGTGAAACTGTGTGAATATTGCTGGCAGCCTGGGTGCGGGGAAGGTACGAAGGGGAGAAGCAGGTACCTAGAGAAGAGGAGCTTTTTCACACCCAATTCAAAGAGGTGAGGCTCCTGCTATCCTTGCACGAAACAATGTGGGCTAGGTGGGGGAGGAAGCCACCAGCTAGAAAAAAGGGGGAATTTCACAAAACAAGTGGCAAAAGACAAAGCTAAACAATAATACATTTATGTATAAGTTTTTAAAACCTAATGGTTCTGTTAACTGACAACAGCTGGAAAGACTGGATTCAAATAATTTTCTCTCCAATGTCCGTTTGTGATGAATACTTAGGAAGAAATTATGCAAGCTAATGATAGTTACAGAAGTGTGACTTGTATTTAAGAGAGCTACTGCTTGGATGTCAGAGGTAGGAAGCCAGTGCTCTGAAATATTAGGTACATGACTGTTTTATGTTAAAAACTGTGGAGTCTGATTCTGCAAACCCTAAGACATATGAGAGTGGAACTACTCTCCTGAACACAATATATTATATGAGTACAGCAATATAGATTTAACATGCATAAATATCAGAGCCTTTGTCTGTGTTATAATTTTACATGTTAGATCTCCATTTTGGTTTTAAACTGTGGGAATATACTGAGGAAATGCATGCACATCTCAGGGCAGAAATAATGATTGTGTTTTGCTGCAATAAAAATAGATTTTTTCCTTTTATATCTGCAGCTTCACAAGTTTTCATTAAAAAAATCAAAATCTTTTTTGTTTTTAACCTTGCTTTTTAAAATCTATTTAGCAAACCCTATGCCACATAAGATAGAATACATTAAAGAAAGTCAGTCTTTCTCTTTTCTTTTCCCTCCCTCTCTTTTTTTTTTTAAAAGAATTAACTTAAAATATGTGTGCTGTGTAAGAACGTGTGCTGAAGTTTCATGTTTCAGGTAATCTTCTTTAAAATAATGGGAGTCTAGATTGCATCAGTTAGTTTAAAAACTGCTATGCTATTGGTAGGGACAAAATGGGATTAGAGCCAAAATTTGACTGTGTTACTGCCAAAGTCTGTATCAGATTTAAGACACATGCTTCTGCAAGCTTCCATGAAGGTTGTGAAAAAAGTTTTAATACAGAGTTGGATTACAGCTCTCGAGCTCAAAACATTGGCCATTACACTACCATCTTAAAAGGCTGCTGTAACACAGAGCACAGAATAGAGCAGATTTCTTACATTTTCTGGACCACAGATGGATTTTGAATGCCTCTTTGTGCCTTGATGGAAGATATATTAACTTCAGTAACTGGAATCCATACCTGATCACTTGCGAGCGTGTATGTGTGTGTATACATACAGATATATATCTATTTAAACCCTTATCATGATTTTCTTTCAAGTGTATCTAAAATCTACTCAAAGAAATGACATTCTCTAGAGGAGCTTACAATTGTTTTGAGCAGTAAAGAGCCAGATATTTACTCTCGTATATTGGAATCCTTTGTGAGTTTATAAGAGATATTCTGGAAGCTTTTCTTTTCTGTATTGCTGATAGAGAAATGCATTTGGAAATAGACGCCGCTAGCTGTATGACGACGACTGCGTAGTAACCTGTGGATTTTAAACATCAGAATGTACAAACCGTGGGCAACTGTGAATATTTTCATAGTTTCTCTTCTACATCTGCTGCAAGGATCTGACTATGAGAATGGATCTGTGAAGGTAAGTGATCTTTATTTACTGTCATTCTTAATAACCCAAATTGCCAGAATTACATACATTTCATGTGCAAGGTGCTGGTCTTTTTGCTGGTTTGGTGCTTGGGTTTTTTTTTGTGATGATTTAGTTAAACAGATGTTTAGCAGCCATAGAGGAAAGAGAATCCATAAAGAATTTAAATCCATATTTGCTGTTTAATATTTTATGTCTTTTTACTAGTTATTTTTAAGTACTTGTTGTATACTTTGTTCTTAAGTTAAACTCTTAGTGTCAGTCATGCAAAATACAAGCAAAATCTAAACAAAAAATGCAAGTCAGAGCATTTAGAATATTTGTTAAATACACTTTTTTCCCAGGTATTTATAATTGCAGGAATTAGTATCCTTGTATTGAAAATTTTCCTCTAAAAACACGTGTTCATCAGTTGTTCACTTGTTTACCAGAAATCAGAGGAATGTTTTTCTTTTGTTTTATTACAAGATGTTGTCCAGGACTTTAAAATAAGCAGCAACTAGTAATAATAGAGCACATTGCAGGGGAATTAACCTTTCTTCTGAATATAATGCATGCAACAAAATTTAAGCTGAAGCCTCACCTTGAGAGTAGGATTTTTCAGATCTGACTTTCTGAGACAATGTGAGAACATCCAGGACAACCATTTAGAAAAATCAGAACAAAAACTGGAACAAGTTTCTACATGTGCAGTATGTCCAAAAATGATTAATTCAGTGTGTGGTCCAGAACAAATTATTTGTTTTTCACTAACAGAGCAAACAAGCTAATACTTTTGTTTTCAGCTCAGAAAACCTCCCGCTTGCAAGAGATGACCACACACTAGTCTGCGAACTGCACTGCATGCTGACCTGTGTTTTAGAAAAGAAATGCTAAGTTGTGTGCTTAATTGCAGACTGCTGTTGCCAGCACAAGAAGTTAGCAGTGGTGAGCGATGTGTGCCTCAGGATGACTAATGACTAACTCCTTTGCCTGCTCACCATTCACAAGCTTTTAATTTACAACCTCAACAACCAGTTCTTTGAAGGCATTAGGACCAGAGTAATCAGTCTTGTATACATTACCTTTATGCACTGCATGACAAATCACTGGTTTCTTACATGTACGAATCACTTTATTTAAACCAGAAAGCGCTTTCTAATATAGAATACTAATCATTGCATAATTGGCAGTGATGATAATTCTGTCCTCATGTGGGACACAAGTTTATTAGTAAACCACTAGTTAGTCCTTTAATTAAATTTTGAAACCATATCCACTTTGCCTAGAATAAATGCAAGAGCTCTTCTTGCTAATTTAAACTGGTTTATAGTTTATTCACTGTGATAGGATTTTCCATCCAACATATGTATATCTGTAATTGTTTTCAGTGAAATTTGGATACTACTCTCAAGCAACCAGCTTAGCCACAGGGTACAGTATATAATAAAAAATCACTGTTAGTTTCTAAGACTATCCTGAAGGTATTGTGTAGAACACACTAAAAAGGGCTGTGTTTGACAGGTACTGGCTGCTGATTGCCACAAGGAAAAGACTGGTTTTCCACTTGTTCCCGCTTTTTCTGTGTAGACAGAGATTTTTGGCTAAGCTGATGATTATTTTTCTTTTAATGTTTTACACAGTATGTTAGATTTCTGGGTTGTGTTAGCATGTATGATCTGTGGGTTTTTGTGTGTGTGCATATGTGGATATACCCCACAAAATGTCCATCATGTTACAGTGTTCAATGGTACACAGGTATGGCAGGTGAATGCAATACATCATTTCTGTGTTTTGCAAATTCAATCTGAGGTGCAATTGGTAAAAACAGGCATTGGTCTTGGAGGTTTTTATGTTTGGGTGGATTTTTGCAGAGATAGCAGTAGATATATCTGGGCCAGCAAAGGTTCCTCAGGTGTCAAGCTTCACAACAGTGATCCACAGCAGGGAAACGCCAGACATTTGCAAAGATGAGATTGCCAGAAAATGTTTTTGCACGGTTAAAGAAGGAGCTTCATCCTCTACTGTGGTCAAGCCATTTTGACAGAGAAAGCAAAAAATTATTAAAATCATTTTGAGGCAGACATCTGGTGTGGAAAGTTTCAGCCTGAACATCTAACATCTGGCAGTGTTATAAACAACTGGAAAACAGTCTCATGATGGGAAGCGGTGGGCAGCCTCAGACTGGGACAGCGCAGCCGCGCAGGTGTCAGGCAGGGCTCCTTAGCTGAACTCACGTCAAGGCTGGCAGCAAGCCCTCTGCCTCGCATGCCAGTTGCTTGGTTCAGGGTGCCAGCCTGACATACAAAGTCCTCATTGAACAATTAGATTACCACATGGGTTTTCGGAAGACTGAGCATTATTGTTTTGTCCTGACCGTCTCTTACATTTTGGAACCGCTCAGCTAGGGAACTGCAAACTTTGCTGTCTCTTTTCCTGTCTCTCCCCGCCCCCATTTTTCCTCTCCTAGAGCAATGACAGACATAGGCTACTTTTTCCAGAATTTTAAAATTAGATGCAAAGAGCTATGTCCTATATTCATCAGAGCCGAGGTAATTTTTTTGCCAAGAAAAGCCAATGATCTGTCAGAGCTGCTCCTGCCTTCCAACACTAAAACTGCCTCTCTAATGAGGTTGCAAGGTCTTGATGTCTGAGAATTTGAGTCTCATTGCTCCCTGCCCTATTCTGCCCCTTACGTTATTAATGAAGTGTTAGAGGGAAGGCAAGAGAAAGGGACAACTGGTAATGCCCAAGTTATAACAGACTCACAGTTTTTTCTTGTTGTAGAGGTCTTCTCCCCATGGTGAACCCTCCTTTGGTTCATTAAAGAGAAACCCACAGCTGGTAGGCCCAAAGAGTATCATTGAACTAGAAATCTGCTTTCTGATGAGAAGACCGAGGTGTTAGTTATGCTTAGCCCTGGAGGTAAACATGGCTGCTCTCTGTTACATGCACTCCTTTTCCACAGCTAAACCTTTTTTACTTCTGTAGTAAACATTGATACAGCCTGGAGTGGTCATTTTTGCCTTAACAGTTCTTAGATTCAACAATCTCGTATTGCCACTGTGAGCTGGACAGAGGTGGAAGCCACTTTCCGAACACAGCTGGTGCATAGTCCCTGGCTGCTGGTGAATGTGAAACAGCACTTCACCATGATCCTCGGTCCCCAGACCACCTAAATGGAGAATGCTTTGCCCCTGGGAAGGCATGGAAATACTGGAGAGCCGTCACACCATGAGCAGAAGGAATCGGGAAGCTCTTTGCATCTCTCCCTTCCTAGAGCCAGCTGCAGTCTCTCTGTACAACCAAAACAGACAGAGCTCTGCAAAGAAACCTAAGCAGCAGAGCTGGACGTAAGCTTTTGTCTCTGTAATTATGACTGACACTGTTTTTCAGATAGATCTACACAGCTGTCTGATAACTGCTTGCAAATGTTGCTCAGTTTCTAGAAAAGAGAGATTCGAAGACATCTTCTGTCTCGTGGGTTATCTTCCTCAAAGGCAACTCCTGGAAGTACAGCAAACTGTTCAACAGCTAGAAAAAGCAACTATAAAGGTTGTTGGAAACAATTTCTCTGTTTAAACTAGGCTTTTCATCCTCACATCCAGCTTCCTTTCAAAGTTAGCAAACTCTTTTAAACAAAGATTAGGAAATTGTGGTTTTCAGAAGTGTTTTATTATCCCAGCTTTGTCACTGCTGCTTTTGATTCTCTGTGATTACCATCTCTGATAGGCACGATGAGCCAAAAACATGTGAAAATGTACTTGCTGCATTCCTGCAGAAATGATCGTCTGTGCTTTTCCTTCAGGAGTGGAAAGCTGTCAAGGAGGCTGTGAGGAAAGCCAGTTTGTTCTGACTTATCTGCTACTGCCTTGACAAGGTACAGCGAAGGATAAGAGAACAATTCTGTATTGTTGCCATGCCACACGGCATCCGTCCTTGGCTCTTATCAATTTGGAAAGGAAACTACTAACACACTGCTACTTTATCAAGAGCAGTTCTCGCTCGTGAGAAATAGCAAAAAAATCTCTCCCAGCTGCTGTTCCAGTACAGTCCATCTCAGTGAGGACTGTAATGTCTGAGTATAGAGCAGAGCTCTGAAAAGTACAGCAGGCTGTTCAGATTAATCAGATGCAGCATTTGAGAAATTCATTCTATTAGTCAGCTGTTTGAAATGAAGACAGCGCTAATTAAACTTTGACATCAGTCGTGGCTCACATCTGAAACTCTGTGAAGCCAAGGAGAGGCAGGAAGGCAGGTTCAGAGGGCAGTGGAGCAACTTGCTGTTGATTTGTGGTCACAAGGCAACCACAACAAGCAATCCACTCAGGCTCAGTGAACGTTGCTTGTCTCTGTTTTCTGCAGCCTACTTGTGCTTTCTCCCTCACAGGCATTTGCGTTGTTTCTAACCACTGATGTGGTGATATTAATGCAGGCTCCCACAGGAAGCAAACAGAGAAAGAGTCTGCTTGAAAATGGAAAAAAAAAAAAACAAACAACAAACTGGCGCAAACTCTGGCTTGTGAGACCTCTGCCGTTGTCTCTGCAAATATTTTTCTGATCACTACTGTCTGTATTCCAGACTAGATCTGAGTAAGGTTTACTTGTGTCTTTTCTCCTCTGGACACCATATTGGTATTTGGGAAAAATAAATAAGGTACAGTTGTTATAGGTGATAACTCATTTATTCTTATTCCCATTAAAAACCTTGTACAGTAGTTTTTACAGTTATCACTAAATGACTGGGATCCGTGTTTCTTTTAGACCTTTCTCTCAGGGCATGTAAGTCCAGTTACAAAACCAGCCATTGCTGTTTCTTGGGCTTGGCTTTGAGATGTAGTCCCAACATGACTGTATTGCTCAGCTTTGCTGGAGGGAAAAAGTGACCCGAGATATTTTGCTGCAGGGAAGTAAATCTGATATGATACCTTTCCTACAGAAACCCTTATTCCTTAGAAATTCCTTATTCCTCCCACTATGTGCCAGTCCCTTATCTACTTCTCTGCCTGCTCCCTACCTCCCCAGCATGTTTTGCAAATCTTCATAATTCTCATTGGGATTTGAGGGATGGAGACAAAATGCTATGTGCCCCCACTACAGCTGCAGAGACCCCATTTGCCCATGGGAAGACGAAGCAGAATTTGCTCTTTTTTGGATGTCCTTGTGAAAGAACTATACATGGGCTTCTGTATCAATGAATAGCAGAACAATTGAGCAGGGTATTTTAGTTTGCTTGCATTAAGAAAAATTGCTTCCTGAAGGACATCTGTGTATTTTTTCTATTTTCCCCCCAAATGTGAATTAAAGCGTGCGACCACTCAGTCAGTGGTAGAACGCCATCTAGGGTCCTTGTCACCTCAGCAGAGTCATACTGAGTACAAGAGATGTGCAGCTGAACACATGGGATTTGGCAATCCAATGTGGGTGCCACAGGGGTTTGGAAAGGGGTGACTGCTCTCCTTATTACCAGGATGTCAGGATGGCTTTGCCTGAGCCATGCTTTCGGATGGAAAGCACGCTGGGTTAGTTTTGAGAATTCATTGTCACCGACTGCAGCGTGGTCACTATTTGCGTGCAGCTGGGGAGGGAATTCTATTTGAGTCGGGTTGAATTGCAAAAAAGTTGCATCATGTTACTGTATCATATGTCACCTTGCATGTAGAGAATGTGCCATACAAACAGGCAAAACTTTTCACTTTAATTATCAATGTGACTCAGAAACCACATCAGGATACTTTCTTGATCTGCTAGGGAAATATTACTTAAGAAAAATCACAATTCCAGGAACATGTGTGCATGTGATTGGGGTAACATAAGTTCATTCGGTATTGGCAATGTCTTCGCTTTGTGAAGTGACATTTTGAAAGCCGGCCGTCCAATTGGCTAGTCACACTTCCAAAACATTCATTAAAGTGTCTTGGGGCAAACCCAGAAACCAATGAAAGTACTAACTAAGGGAACCTTCATCACATTAAAAAATATTTTCAAGTATTAAAAGAATACATAGTCATCTGATTTCATTCAGGTCTCTTACTGAGCCATTCCGAAATCACTGTCCAAACCACAGCAACTTCCAAAGAAGGGACAAATATCAAAAGAAAGTGACCACAGTCTGGACATGCTCTTTGTAAACACATATAATATGCTATTTTTGACATTTGTACCCTGTCACAGCATTAGACTGGCACCTAACATTATGTATGAGGAAGTAAATGCTCTGTAATGTTTCTAGCTGTCCTCTGTACTGGCCATCATGGCTGCCGGAACAGATTGCAGCAGTGCAAGACGATATGAACAAGCATACAAGTAGAGGCTCAGAAAACGTATTGTAAGACTCCCAAAGCTGTCAGTAGCATTTGGGATATATCAGTGAGTTACCACCCTGGACATTTATGACAATCCATCTGTGTCCTTTCACTGACCAAGCAAATATACTTTGCGTCATCACCATAGGAGGGACCTAAAGGTAAACTCTCAATGTAGGTGAGTAGGCTTGAACAGGAAGAAACTCCATACCATAGTAGACCTACTCTTTTCTTCCATCTGCCCATCCGGCTTTTCCATCATTGGTGACAAAATGATGCACAGTGAATGCTGTTACCTTCAAAATCACACTTCAGCTGTTGTGAGGATGTTTCCCACGAGAGCCAAAAGACCTGGCTGTGGCAAGAAATATTTGTTTCATGAGAGTTGTAACTGATTCTCAAAATATTTGCTGGCTGGAAAAAAAAAACCTCCCTCATTTTGGTGTAAAGATCTAGTTGGCTAAAAGTATATAGTTGTGAGAGTTATTCTGATAAAATATGATCACTCTCTGATTGCTTTGGACATGAAAAAGAATATGAAATATTCTGAGATTTATGTTTTTACAAAATCATGTACAATTCTGATGTTTTGAGTTCTTTGCTTTGAATATTTTGGTTCATTCAAATGAAGAACACAGCAACCAAAATGTCTTGTCTCTGAGGATTTTGATAATGTAAGCATGCTACTAAAGTGCCAGAAGTCTGATTTGTTTGCTGTAGCACCACAGAAGATCTATTCTAGTTCAAAAGGCCATTCAAAATATAAAACAGCTGTTCTCTTGAAGCCATAGGGTAGCTAATATGATTTACTTGCGAAAACGTATCATCTTCAGCTAAAGTAGAAGCTGTTTTATTACCACCTTGACCACTAACTTTAGGAAACAGGTAATTAAGTCTCCTGTCTTCACTGGAAGTAAAGCTAGAGCCCAAGGAGACAGACTCCCAAGGACGGGAGTCTGGAGGGAACTTTTTACCACACTGAACATCAGAGGTGGAGCGGTCTAGAAGTTGCTTCTCCTCCAGCTTTGGGTCTTGGTCAGATGATGTACTGGCAAGGTTTTAGCAAAAGAGGCCCTCAAACATCACATCTGTATCAGTGAGAAATGTGACAGTCTCAGATAAACGTCTCCCTGTCAGCCCCCTGCCCCCTCCGCAGGCACAGCAGGAGTAGTGGTCTGGGCTTCACAGCCAGGTGATGCATGTCTGACACATGCATATTTTTGCTGGTGAGAGTTACTTGATGACCTTAAAGGTCTTTTCCAACCTAAACGATTCTGTGATTCTATGATTCTATACGGAGTCTGCCTTCCATGCAGTTGCAGAAAATGCTGTAGTAGTGGGCACAGCTGAAAATATTAGCAGGCAAATCAAGGCATCAATTTTGTGAGGGGGCTTTGGAAAACAAAAAGTGTTGCCCTGGTACTTCGCTTCTGAGCCCCAAAATCCCAACTTCTTTGACTATCATATGTCTGATGCAACCCTAGGGTTTCTCAACTGTAACGTTAATTTTACTAATTTTATATTTGGGGAAAGAATGTTGAGGCCATTTTCAACCTCTTAAAGAAGAAATTCAGCCCAGTTGCATGTTTTTTGCTGTATACTTGGATAATACAGTTGTATGCTTTCAATACAGTTCTCACTGGAGAAAGCACCCTTCTAAAAAAGCGACAGCTGGAAATCTGCCCCATAGGACCTAAACTTTTCCCCACCATAAGCAACATGTCCTTCCAGGTTATTAAGGATGTAACTGTGATGATCAAGTGAATATTCAGTCTGGATAAGGCAGTGCACTAAGAGAGCCTAAACTTTTTTCTAAGTATTAGAACAGATTTGAGTATTCGTTTAGTCACCATTTGAAGGTGGAATGAAGTACTGCATGCTCCTGAAACTTCATCCATGCTTCTGATAATGATGGCAAAGCCTGTAATAGTCACTGAAAAATCCCATAACAAGCCCATCTGCTTCAGAGAATAATATTAGTAGGAAGTCAAAACATCTCATTGTTTTGTCTCTCTGTTATAATTAAAATAGCTTATTTGTGCATTAATAATGCATAGATAATCATGCTTCCAAAGGGGATACAATCAGGGATGGGACTTCATATATCAGAAGTTCACAGCTGACAGAGAATCAAAATTCTGATTTTATTGGAGCTGTTGAAAAGTAGATGTTCTTCTCTCCTCAGAAATGAAATACAATGGTGATGATAATAGTGCGAACTAGTATGTGTCAGACATGTGGTAGAGTTAGACGCCTCATGCTAGATGTTTACAGCGTGATGCAGTTGCTTGTTGATAAGGCAGTAAGTCACTCCTGCAAGCCTGATGTTTTGAAGCTGCAGAAGATTCTCTCACTATTTTATTACCCATTATGCAACACCCCAAGGATAAAAGACGCTGTATTATAGACAATATTTGTTATGATAAAATTTGGCAATGGTCGAGCCCCTGCTATCTCAAAATCATGGCTCATCAGTCAGAGCAATATCTTTTGTGTTTCCTTGGTACTCTTTTTAGATGAATGCCTTTGTATTCTCTTGTCTTTTACTTTGGTTGTAGACACCAGGTTAGGGATCGTCTCTTTATTTTGTGTTTGTACTTGACCCTATACTCCTAGGAGCCACAATACTGCTAAAAATACTAATGATGAAAATCCTCAAAAGGAGTTCCTCTTACTGCAGAGACTCCACACAAGCTTGTCATCCTCACCAGGAAAACGGTCAAACAAGAGACCTTCAGACACCACGTAGATCTTTGTGTTGGCCTCACAATGTCAGGAGCTGCCTTGTTTTCCTACCAAGAGAGAACAAGACTTTTCCACAGGAACTCCCTTGCAGTTCCCTGGCCACATCAGCTCACAGTCTGTCCGCTGCGAGCCACAGCAGGGCTGGGCAACTACCCCATGGCTTTGGGGCTGGGAATGAAGTGCTTTCTTCTGTCCAGGCAGCTGCCAGTGCTGGCCTGCAGCCAGTCCCAGGTCCTTCAGAGCCTGGTGCAGCTGCGCTTCCTGGTTATTTGTATTTGTGCACCTGAGAAAAATTGACTGCTGTCCCTCATACATTGCTTGTGCTTTGGACAAGGAGAGGGGATTTCATCTCATTTGACTGCTCTCAGTTGAGTGGCATTCAGGTCACCTAACTACAGCTGAGCTAGTGACCTGCCGACTCTTCCTTCAGCATCAATGGAGAGAAAGAGGCAGTTTGGAAGCACAGTTTATCCAACAGACTTTAGAATCAGGTGAACATGCACCCAATGGACCTATTTTTCTCTATTAACTATAGTAGGAGTCTCAGATAAGTAGTTCATATTCCGTCAGGTGAATGACCCATAGGATCAGATTTTTTTTTTATTTTTAATGATTGTGGGGTAGCAGGGAGCTGTAGGTACTTTATCTCTGCAAGATGAGCCCGTAACTATGATCAGCTCATACACTGTTATTAAAACACCTTGGGGAATGCATCACGGAAGAAAAGAAGGTTATTTTCAGGTGTAGCATATATAGCAGCAAAGTTCCTTGGTATTTTCATGTGGCAATGAATCATCTGCCTAGTATTTAAACTGGTTTGAGTCTAGTTCTGAGAATAGCCTTTGGGCAGCACTGGAACTGGAGTTCAACTTCTGGTCGCGTCAAGTCTTTGTCTTCTACATGACTTCTCTTGAACTGAATGCAGCTGCTACTGCTGCATTAAGCACACAACACTCACGTAAAGTTCAAAATGTCCTCACATGCTGCCAGTACTCTTTGTTGATGTCCAAGTGCCCTCACTTTGTGATGAAACTTCACCCCCCAGAATGGTTAATTTTGAAAGATTTAGTCTGAACTTAGCTTAAACCTGTTTGGCCATGTTTGTGATACGATGGCATTACGAGAATCATCACTGTGTTATGCAGCTACAATCTGCTTTCCCTGGCAAGATAAAGCTGTTACCTTCTTTTTATTGCTTAACCGCTGAGAGGATGGATCATAAAACAGTGCAAGGTTATTGAGAGGTTCCTTAATCATTTGTCCTGGCCCCAGACGCAGTGATAATGTTGAAGATTTCCATTGGCGTTTATGCAGCTCTTGCCACAATAGTATCTGTGACCCTAACTCAGAAAAACATTCCTTTTCAGAAGAGCTCTTACATGTGTTTAGCTTTAAGCAGAGGTTTATGTCCCACTGTGGATAAGGACTGCAAGGCTGGGGCTTAAGGAAAGTAGTCATCTGTGTAAGATTTCAGGATGTATTTCCTGGGTCTGTGGGTGTGCTTGAGTACAGAGTGAAATGCAAGCAGGACTTTCCTCAGATTGAGCAAAGTACGGATTTCAATCAACCTTTATTTTTGCCTTCTCATGCACACAAAATATAATTCACCATGCATCTGTTTTCTTAAATAATAATACTGATAGTTACTGATGGCCTCGAAAAGAATCAGTTTTGGGTGCTAGGCATGTGTTTGTGCTATAGGTCGTCAAATAAATTTAGGACTTTAGTGGGCCTTTCTTTTACTATTGTATTCTACGCATCTTTCCTCCATTGTTCAAAATACCTCCAGGATATCCTGAAACACAGCATTAATGCAAAGACCATCTGTGTCAGGCTGGAAATGTGGTTCTGCTGACTCACTCAGACATCAGTTTGAAAAGAGTCGGGTACTTTTTCTTAGGCAAGAAACCTAGGAGCTTGTCAAGGACAGAGAAAAAGTGCGAACTGCTGAGCTGCAGCACCTGATAGATTGTCAATACTAATTCTCAAGACAGGGCCCAGTTTGAACAGCACAGACTATGTGTGGGATTGTGCATCTGTATGACATGATGCATAAGCCAAATATTTGACTAGCATAAATCAACAGGGTAATGAACTCAGTGTCTGATTTAAGCCAGCGTCCAAGGTGGGAAAGGCCACTGAATATACCACTGCTTTTTCTCTTGTTCCTTTCCAATGCTAACTAGTTTTAGGGTTTTTCTGGCATCTGAGATTGCTAGGAAGAAGACAGATAGGCCATTAGGGGTTTTTCTGGAAGGACAAAAGTTGTAATTATCCAAAAATCACAATGCTAACCCACCTTATCATTTCCTGATGTCAATGATGTTGCTCATAGCCCAAATAGAGGAAAACAGATATTCCTCTCTGAGTTGAAGAATAGTTTTGGAATATATGAGAAGTCAGTGTTATGAAAAACATACAACTTCATTTAAATATGAATCTGATTTTAATCTCTGGGTATGGGATCCACTCTTAGATGAGATACTTAGAAAAATTATATTAAGAGCAGCAGTAAGCTGAAGAGATAAGAATGAACTACTTAAACCTACTACTTTGACATGTGTTATTGATGAGTTCTGTGCAAACATTTCTTGTAGGCAATAGCATGATGTATTTTGTTGACTACAGGGTGTACATTTATGGGTACTGAAAGTTTAGGACATTTGGAGCTTTCCAGTGATATGGCTCCTCCACAGGTAATTTGTTCATTTTGGGAGCCTGTAAAGGACATTGCCCTGGCCCTTTGCCAATGGCTTCTTCTCTACTTTCTTTCCCTCTCAAGCCTTAATGTATATTTTAAGCTTTCTGGGGCCAGAGGTCATCATTTTGCTACCTATGTGAACCACACCAAGTGCAGTGAATTCCTGCTCCACATCTAGGTTGCAGCCCTTACAACCAACATCTACCACAGTGGTGATGGCTCATCCCAGCTGACTACTAAAATCTGGGACAACCTAAGCGAAGTGGACTGAGGGCATGGCAGGGAGAAAAATGGATGTTCCTTTGTATCAGGGGGCTGAGCAGCTCAGCCTGAGGTAGGTCTCATTAGACTCCCACCTGGCAGAACATGGGGAAAGGAGTAGAAATAAGCAACATAAAAGCACAGTGGGATCCAAGCAGTACAAGATGATGAGAGCAGAGTGGAGAATGGGAGGCGAACCTGGAAGGAAGGACTGTAGTTACCAGAAAAAGCCCAAAAAAGGGAGGTAGGACTATCTGAAAAGTGGGAAATAGCACGTGCAGATGACTACAGTCAGGACAAAGAGACAGACGGCGGCTCTGTTCCTCTTGCTCTTTGTGAGAAGCTGGATCTCCAAAAAATGTCAGTGGAGGTTTGACCTCTCTATTCATCTCCCTGCTCTGTGGCTGAGTGGGGAGCTCCTCTCCTGTTCAAATGCTGATTTTAACTGCTGTCCACTCGATATCATTGTGAGAGGGGATAAAGTCCTTGATCATCACATGAGGGGTAGATTTGGTATGCTGTTGAACCTAACACCTTCCTCCAATTTCACATTTTGAAACATTTATTCATCTTTCTGTGCAAAGCTGCACTGTTCTAAGTGGAGCTTTTCAGTCAGCCAGAGTATGTTTCTATATATCTAAACAGGGCTTGAATTTAAACTGCCGTACATGACAGAAGTCTCCATATCTGTGTGGTGCTAGCAGCCCTACTGCACATCATCTACGGTATTATTCGAGCCTGTAAGAGGTTCTGTGTTTTCATTTGATGCTGTCCTTTTCAAAATAGGATTACCAGAAATGAATGCTTCGGAAAGATTTCGCGACCACACGCTATTCAGTGCTGCTGTCCCGCAGCACGAGAGTTCCCAACTGAAGCAGTTCAGTCTGTGGTGTTCAAGGCCGTAGGGCTGTGCCCAGCTGGTGGGGCTGATGCATTTTCCACCTTCTTTTCATTTTTTAAGCTTTTAGTTTTGGATACTTTTAAGTTGTGGATAGCTGCCTCTATGGTCAAAGTGTATAAGGATGAGGGATGTCCTTCTAGATGCGGAACATTGCTAGATGTGATATTGTAGTAGTCTCAAAGGAGTCAAAACAAACACATAAGGCACTATTCACTGTTCCTGTTTTGGCGCTTAGGTAGATTGGAACAAAATTAGGTGCTTCTCTTCAGATGTTTTATACCCCAGATAGCTGCAGTGAGATTTGTTTCACCAAAGATCCACCACACAAAAACCTCTTGTGATCCAGTCAGCCTGGGCTTGCTGGGCAGCCAGCAGGAAAACTTTCAAGGCAATTTCAAATGAAACATGCTCTAAAAGTGTCTATATTTCTCTGTCTTGGCTATAGAGGGAGCTGAGAGTGACTAACTCTCAGACAAAATAGATGTCCACACTGTAAAAACCACAACTATCTGGGATTCAGCCCTGCCTTAAAATCCAGCAGTACCTTCTGCTCACCATCTTGCCTAGTGTCAGCAGTGCTCAGAGGGAGAGTCTGCACTTTATTTCAATGCTGCTGTTGTTACGGGAAAGGGCATTAGGAAATTTACTGGATAGGGATTCCTGGGAAGAAGTTATAAAATCAGCTGTAAAATCTGTTCCCTCCAGTAAGAAGTCAAATACAAGAAGAAGGAAGACAATTATTCTGCCATTGTGCTGGTAGGCAACTGGTGATCCCATCAAACTGCAGAGCTTGGATAGGTGTTAGGAAACATGAAGAGGGTAGAGACAACAGATTCACTTCAGGGTCGAATAGCCCAGGCAACATTGAGCAGGGCTGGAGTTGACAAAGCAGCAATAAGTCGGTTCCAAGGGCTCTGTGTGAGTTTTGGATAATCACGGTTTAGTTAATTAGGCTACATTTCTGATGACTGCATAGGGAATTCTGTCATGAGCACTGCTCCTTCCATTTCCTTTGACTGTACTCCTTCAGTTTCCAATATATGAAAAACTGTAAGAGAAGGAACAACCTGCACACTTAGGCAGGCTTTGTCAACAGCACTATGATGCATCAATATCAGAGGCACATTTTTTTAATTGCCACATTTGAAATCCTATTGGAGATGCATTTTTCGGCTTATAAAAATTACTTCTACTACTTGTTCCTCTTTCTGTACAATACTAATTGTGAAGGCATAAAGTCAGTTCATTTCAGTGTATTCAGTCCACGTTAAGGAACTTGTATAGCTTTAAAAATACAAGAATCCTTAAAAAGGTACAATTCTTACTTTAGATAAGCCCAGAGATCTTTTCTTACCATAAGGAGGTGTGTATACTTTTTCTGTTGTCTTTGATTTTAGGTTTAAAACTTATTTTGCTCATATAATAATCATTAATAAAACCTCTTGATATTTAAGTAAAAGAAATGGAAAAGCTAGTCCCAAACTACTGATCCTTACAAGAAGTTCAGGAATATGTCTTTTCATCTACAGAATACCATTGTCTCATTTTACAGGTTCCCTGTAATTTCATTCTAGTTTAGGAGTCTCAGATGCTGATTCAGCTAGAACATTTTTTTACTGTAAAGAGAGAGAAAAAAGTCTTGTTAATGGTTAATAGAGTTCAATTTTAATATCTTTGGTCCCATTACCACACCAGCTCTGGTCCTATACTCACATGTTTTGTAGGGTCAAGGAGACAGTTTGTGAATGGGAGTGAATATAAGCTGCCGTTCTTAGAAAAAATGAGTCTTGATGCATTGACCTCAAGCTGAATTTCAGCTTTCCTAGCTCGCCAAAATTCTGGGTAGCTTGTTTGTAAAACTACCTTGAAATTCAGTTACTGGTGCTAAATATTCACATTTCTTCTGACCGATTTGTCCATAAGTATTGAGATGGGCTTTCCAGTTTTCACCACATATGAACTATATGAGAAATCATTCACCTATGAAAACCAGCCATCTCTGTAATGAAACATGGCAGGTTGCTAGAACGCAATATAATGTTCTGTATGGGCATAAAAGAAGAGCAAATAACTTATTCTGAGTTAACTACACAGGGAATTTTAGGTCAGTAGAAGGTAATTACCCCAAAACGAACTTGGCCTGCATGTACGGGCTAACATCTGTATCATTGCAAAATAAATGCCACAGATGTTTTAATAACAAATAACAGATGCAGTCAGTGCCTAGGTTTCAGATCTCATCTAAAAATGTTCATCTTATAGGTGACCCTTTCCTCCATCCCTTCCCCAGTCCTATACAGAGCACTCGCTTGCCCCCATTCAGACGGCAGGCTGCTGCACAGCTCATGGCCAGCTTCCTATATTTCAGCTTTGCCTTTAAGGACTGGCGTTTTATTTACGAGAGCTGGCAGTGCAGCCCTTTATTTGCAAGTCAAAAAGTACAGTCAACTGCATCACCAGAGAGTACAACTCAGAGCACCAGCCCAGCGCAACACAGCCATTTACAAAGATAACCTTTTACTTGGGTTGGAGGCAATAGGTTTCAGCAGATCTGGTGAGTCAGTGGAAATAAATACTCAATGATAAGGCACAAACACAGATGTCGGAAAGCAGCAGCCAAAGAAACTAGTACTGTTAGGGGGTGCTGTGCAATATTAAGTTTCTGTTAAACAGGTATGTTTTAAGTGAATAATGACTTTAAACTGATGGGGTAGGCCTTTGTAGGGAGTGTTTTCCCATGGGAGCGGAGAATGGTCACGCACATCATGCAGGTGGAAAATGCAACGACTGTGCTAACACTGCTGCACAGCCGCTGGACTTGAGGCCACTTTGGCTGACTTGGGCATGACCCAAATGGTAGTCGGGATGGGAAATGGCAGATGCATCCTGCACTTTGCAGCACGTTGAACGCTGCGTTTGCCTGCCATGTGGATGGGCCCTCATATTTAGGGCAGCTTCCAGCTGTATCACCTGCCCCTGCAGTGATGTCTCGTGGTTGGCACCAGAGTTTTGGCACCTGAGGTGGATTGGCTGCAAAGGCAGATGGGCTGTGCTCACCAGCTGAACTCATTCAGGTTGTTTATAGGGGTGGCCTGGGATTCCTGCTGGCATGGCCGGGCAGTTCAGGCACAGCAGCGATGTGATTGGTGTCTGCCAGGTTCCCTGGGGAGCTGGAATATTGGGGAGTACAGCCTGCATTTGTCAAATAGCTGTAGTGGCTGTGACGGAAAGGGTGAGGAAGCGGGCATCTCCCCTTCCCAATTTATATGGGCACAAATCCTGCAGATCAGTCTGACGCCGGGCACTGTCAAAGCCTGGGACATCTCTGTGTGCTCCTGTCTTCCCAGGGGTGCTCAGCTGCCCTCAGTAACGTGCTGCCTTTTTGTACAAGTGCTCCATATGCTGCACTGGGGACAGGCTGTAAAGGTACTGGCTTTCTGACTTCCCCCTTCCCTTCCAGAGGACATCTCTCTCAGCATTGGAGCGGTCAGAACAGCAGATCAGGAGAGCATCCAGCCTGGAAGAGCTGCTTCGCATCACTCACTCTGAGGACTGGAAGCTGTGGAAGTGCAGGCTAAAACTCAAAAGCCTGGCCAATTTAGACTCCCGCTCTGCATCACATCGCTCCACCAGATTTGCTGCTGCTTTCTATGATATCGATACACTGAAAGGTAGGTGCAGGTTTGCAGGTGAATGATCTCAGCTTCAGGACCACTGATTCTTAACCAGTAAAGGGTTAACTACCAGGGGTTTCCGAGAAAACACCCATACTGGAAACAACAGGGCATTCATGGAAAATTAATTTGTATGAAAAAATTTCAGGCAATAGTCTGAGTCTGCCTCCCTGCTTTGAGGCCAAATCAGGCTTATTGTTCTCTGTATACTCTCCAAAGGGAGGATGTATTATGTATGGATTTGTCAGTCCACAGAAAGGAGGGGAAGTCAATGTGCAAAGAACAGGTTGGAATGACCGGCCGAGCGGCTGGCCAGCAGCACTGGGCTAAAGCTCAGAATGTGCTTGCAGGCAGAAACAAACGAGTTTTCCTGCAGGCATAGAAATCTCTTTTTTTATTAGGTGTGCTCTGATATAAGGCACTGTATCAGCTGCAGTACCTGGGTGGGAATTGCAGAGGAAGGAAGTAGTTCCCTAATCCCAATCTATTTGAGGAAGTCTCTCCAGAGAGAAGGAGGAGATCTTGAAAGAACCAACCAACAGCTGAATGTGGGGAATCACAATCTATTCCCTCACCTGGAGCAAAAATGAATGCTATTCCGTGTAGGTGAGAGACGCGGGAGGCATTATACGTTCATTGATGTAAAATAAAGGATCAGTGACTATACTTTGGTCTAGCAAATGCATATCCTACAGCAGAACTACACTGTAGCCTAACCGAGCTATTCTTTTTTGTTCAGTCTGTACCCTGAAGTGATATGATCATATCACTTTCCCTTTGGGAAATAAGATATTGCTGATCCTGTTCCAATACCACTTTTACAATAACCACAGCCACATTTGCACACCATTACTCAGTTAAATTATGGCTGAGCAAAGGCCTTAATTTGCGTCTCTGAGCCACAGCACAGAAATGCAGACATGAGTGCCAGTCTGGAAAGAGTTTTCATATGACAGGCATGGCTTTAAACTTCTCATAGAAATTTTGTACAGAAACAAATAATCCAATATACACTGGAAGAAGAATTAAGAGGGCTTTAATTAATGATACACATTTTGTTTGCTCACCTTTACAAGTCTAGGAGTCCATAGAGCTGTTATTAGAAGTAGTACCCAGTGTCAAATGCTGTAATTCTCTATTCTCTATTGCTCATTTATTGAGCACCAGCATTTCTGCAAAATTAAAGTATTCCTTTTGTCCATACAGCAAGACAACAGAGGATGTTGTCAAGTCTTACTGAGGCAGTGCGTATTGCAATGGGCTTTTTTCAATAGCAGAATAATGTAACTGTTCAGGTAATAAAGTCAGATGACTGTAGTCATACAGATATAGTTTTCTTATAATTGCTTGGAACAGCTGTTAAGTCGTTTCTTATTTCTCCTTTAAAAGTCTAACTCTAGACACAGAGATGTCAGCTTTCTTATTCAAAGTCAAGCCACTGAAATTTAAGTTAAAAAAAGGCTATTGGGTCATCTTCTCCATTCTTCCATCCAAAGTGGAAACATCCAGGACAGAAACTACTTTTGTTCTAATATCTTAACATGTTCAAGGTACTAAAGCTTCTTTTAAAAAAAACAAGTCTATAAACATGTATTTCTTTCCCACACCCTTTCCAGTCATTAAGCATTGATCTTTTTGCCAAGGGCATCTGTTTTGTTTTAATAAAGTGTTTTGATGAGAGGGCTGGGTCAAGGCTCCTCATTGTTTCACTGCTAGACCATCTTCCACAGCACCCCAAACTCCAGCAGGGCGAATTTCTAGAGCTTTAACTATGAATCTGCTGAAAGCCTGTATCACCCCACCTAGCCCCAGCCTCCCCTGAGCAGCTCAGCTCACCTAGGATGGCAGCGCTTTCAAGCTGGAGTCTGTATCAGAGCCAAATTTCTCAGCAGATACCCTGCGCTTGCTCATGGAAAAGATCAGGGTGACCACGGTGCTTCTGAACAAAATGTGACACCCACTTCTTTGACCGCCCCTTCCTATAACAGCCCTTCTGCTAAAGAAGTGGTTAATAACGTGAGGATGTGTGCAGTTGGAAAGGTCACCATCGCGTACACTCATTGAAGTGACATCTGAAGTGATTACATGCACATACCTTAATGAGTTTGGCAAACACTTTATTTTCTATTTTAAGGATAGGATTGGATTGCTGTTTTGATAGACTAACATTGCCCTAGAAAATTCTATTGATTTTTGTGATTCTTCTCTTAATTTATGCTGTAAAATCAGAATCCGGACCCCAAGCTCTTATTTCTTGTACTTTTTGCATGACTGGAAAGTGGAGTGAATCATCCCTGGGGAAGAACTTTGCAGGAATAAACAAACTGATTTAAATATACACAGGCAGTTAAAAAAAATAATAATAAAAGGAAAGTCAGGTAGGAAAGGGAGAAGTAAATTCTCATCTGAAAACAAAGTATAGCATCTAGATTAAAAGTCTTCCAGAATTTTTTTTTTTTTTTTCCCAGAACTTCCCTGTAAATGTATGTAGTGCTTGCACAGTCTTAGGGAGGTGGACTGCAGTGGAAGAGAGAGCAATTTTCTTAACAGTACAAAAGCTGCTTTTGATCTTTCAGAAGCTTGCTGGAGGGGGGCAGAGAGGAAAAATGTTTTTCATAATTTTAAGAAGGACTTAAAGCATAAGCATTGATGATTCTCGAGTGATTCCACAACTTGAATCAGGTAAGCAAAAGCCAAAAAAAGCAGGGCCACCTCTTAACAAGACTCGAGATAATATTATGTAAATGTCACTGCTTTCTCCCTCTGGTTCAGTCAGTTAATGCATTATTCCTTCTCGCAGTCAGAATTTGACAGATCAGTCTAAAATAAATTACTAGTCGACAACAATTCACTATTTGAAAGATGTCACAGTGTTTTGAATAGATAAATCATGCTTGAATTCATATTCCTATTATTCAAACGCGAACCCCCTGAGGGTACTGAGGTGTGAGAGTGTTTGTCTTGGATTTCATTAGACATTTTGGAAACAGTGCTCGCTGGCTGACATCCAGTAGAAGTATTAATACCCTCTGACCAGAATCTGTTAATCATTAATATGCTTTTGCAGTCAGGCCCAGGCTCTACTGAGTCCGCAGTGGGGTACATGTGAAGAGAGGATAAAATGACAACACGGAGGTCTACCCTGGAGAAAAGGAGAACAGGGTGTGGGCCAGCTTTGTCAGACAGAGGCTGTGGAGCTGACTCTTGGCTAGGGGAAATCAATGCAGCTCTACTTAACCCACTGGAATTAACAGAGGTTTTGGTCATCTGCATTGAAAGCTAAAGGCGTATAAATGCAATGACCTCTCTGCCAGTGCAGCTGGTGTAAGTTACAGGGATAATTTTGCACTCAGACTCTCTCTGGTCCTTAGATCGATCCAAGTAAGTGCAAATCGATCCAAGTAAGTGCAAATGGCCTGCCAGCACTTCGTTTTTATTTATATAATGCTTCTGCCTCACTAATCAGAGGTTTAACTTTGCCATGATTGCTCATAAAAATGGTGTTTTCTTCAGTCATAGATGAGGAATGGCAAAAGACTCAATGCGTGCCAAGGGAAACCTGCGTGGAAGTTGCCAAGGAGCTGGGTACAACAACCAACAAATTCTTCAAGCCTCCCTGTGTGAACGTGTTCAGATGCGGAGGCTGCTGCAACGAGGAGAGTCTGAGCTGCATGAATACAAGTACAACTTATGTGTCAAAAACGGTAAATGAGGCTATTCATCTGCTTTCTTTTTACCCTGGCTCTCCAAGAAGGGAAGGGAAAGAGGATGTTTGGTTTCTGAGATCCTGTTATGAAGATCTGCCTGCACTATCATAACAAACAGAAGAATTAATCTTTTATCCATGCGGAGTGAATGCAGGCATGTGCAATGATATTTTGCATTCATGTTGCATTATTTAAAATGGCTATATATGCGTAGAGATGGAAAATCAGGCCCTGGGAAAGTGACTGCAGGCTCACGTAATGTTAAGGAGTTTAATCTTTCATTTATGTATTGTTACTTGGACCTGGGACCTCTTGAGAGTAGTGGCTCATGGGAATCCTCTGCACCAATGTTTAAGAGGCACTCCAGGAAATTTTGTTGCGTGAGGCCAGGAGTCCAAGAGCTGCATTTTCAAAATTGCCATTAGTGCCAAAAGGGCTGGCTAATAATTTTGGATATGCAGTTTTGCAAGCTTAAAAAGGGGACATTTTCAACAGGAGAGGACAGATGCTTTCAATTTGGATGCCTCAGGATCTGAATGTCCCAAATCATAAATCACTTTGGAAAAGAAAGGCTTAAACCAGCAGCCACTTACTGCTTAGGTGCAACAGGCGACAAATACTTGAGTTTTAAGGCAATGCCGGTGTCAAAAAGTGAGCATAAAGAGAGTACCCAGAGAGTTGCTTTCTGTAGACTCCCTCTAGTGTCTACGTACAGATACCTTGCTCCAGTGGGTGACTGAGCAGAGCTCCAAGTTTAGTACTTTCAATCAATCAGCTCTACAGATGAAACTGTGATCTGTGTTCATACCTACAGAAGGAGCACAGGACACTGGTCCTCCTTGATTAATCTTCACTTTGTGCATCCCTACTTATAGTTGATAAAGCCTTTTGACTTGGAGTAAGATACTAAATTCTAGTTATGAAAAAGGCTTTTCCTTAAATCAGAACAAAGATTGAGGGCAGTTGTTTTAAAAAGAAAATTGAAGTCCTCATGGGGAGCAGGTCTGATTCACGTCTGTATTTGTTTCAGGTTTGTTGGAATGTAATTCCACTGTGTCTGTACTGGAATACAGCTGGAGTAAAATAAATCAGGGCCCATCCTTCTTGCGTCAATGTTCATTAATTGCTTTCATTC
Source organism: Platalea leucorodia (assembly GCF_965183815.1). Lineage (NCBI taxonomy): Eukaryota > Metazoa > Chordata > Aves > Pelecaniformes > Threskiornithidae > Platalea > Platalea leucorodia. The sequence continues at coordinate 83,114,275 of NC_138824.1, read as the reverse complement.
CACACCAGAAGGAGAAAGCTGTTATGAGCTGTTGACCACACACAAAAGACATCCGATCAGCTCAGGGAGCTAGGTCAGGCTAAAAAGTATTTATTTATTTATCTGTTTGGAGCAGCAGTTCATAAGTTTGTTGAAAAACTGCAGTTTTGCAGAGTGTAACATTCCTTTAGCATCCTTCAAAATAAAGATTCTCTCAAAAACCCCCAGATAAATTCCACTCCTGGATACACCACCATCAGTCCAGATTTACTCCCCTAAAATGAATGGAAGTACTCCCATATTAGTGAGAGATTTTTTTTTTCCTTGATATAAAATATCCACTGAAGGATACTCGTGACACCTAAAGTTAGACACTGTGACACCTAAATTTAAATGTCTAAGCAGTCAGGCTTAGGAATACTTCTCAGCCCCTGCATGTGGATGCAGCATTAAGCCAAGACATGCTGGCACATGAAGACGTACCCTATGCTTTTGTTTCCACGGGAAGGAAGCTGGCTGGGGGGGCAGAGGGGGTGTGAGTTGCTTCAACAGCTCCTGCACGTAGCTGCCCAGGGAACCAGGGCTTCCACAAGGCTACTCAGAGATCACCCTAAACAATTTGGATGCAGTGAAGGAAGGCTGCTTGGTTCCTTCAGCTCCTGCTACAGTCAAGAGAGAGATGTTTCCAGGATGATGCCCTGCAGGAACCCAACTGAAGCGGAATAAACTCTCCTCTATTTACTCCTCTTTCTTCCCTCTCTGAGGAGGCTGTGGGGGTTAAGTTAGGCCCCTAAAGATGCATGCTGTGACTATACCCTAGGACAGTTAAATAGCTGTCTCCATAAGTGGTTGAGATTAATCCGGTGATATAATTGAGAACAAAGTTTCCAACACCTGTATCTTTCCCATTTGCCCTAGCATCCGTAACAGGCTTTTGAGTGTGTTTGCAAATAATTTTGAATGATCTCAGGTGTTTAACAGCTGGTATACAGCACTGGAACCAGCATTTTGGCAAGTTCCTACCTTGGTGGGCATTGCTTAGTCTTCAAAACCCTCAATGCCCAGTGCTCATTTATACCTATGGTACCTGTCTCTAGAAAAGAGCAACGTCAGGGAAAATGGTGGCAAAGGATAAGAGGTTTTGAAAACTCCAAATATTAACTGTATAATGGAAACTGAAAAATAAATGTTATTTCACCCACCTAGCTCTTTGAAATCTCGGTTCCCTTGACAAGTGTTCCTGAGCCCGTGCCAATCAAAATTGCCAATCACACAGGCTGTAAGTGTCTATCAAATACCCAGCGTCATCAGTACACCATCATACGAAGATCTGTCCAGTATCCAGAAGAAGATGGGTAAGTTCCCTCATTTAAAAACTTCTACACATGTTGTGCAGTCCGAAGTGTGAAAATTATTTTGTTTGGGTGTGGTCATTACAATGGTCCCTTCACTTTCTGTTATCCCAACAGTTTTTCCAAATAACTTGGTTATCACTCAGGGTTAGAAAGTTTCAACTAAACCTGGTGAATGGACACCGGAATGGTGTGAATGGGTGAATGGACCACAAAATTATAAGTGAATGGACACCAGAATCCAACAAACAGCAGGTTAGGCTAGCTCAGCAGGATCTGGAGTCATTAAGACACTTAGGGGTTTGAGCAGGGACTCAAAGTGCACATATTAGCCCTGTGCTCCAGCGCAGCTATTTGGGTATTTGTGCATAGACTTTTTCAACCTGACATGAGCAACTCTGCTTGCACATTATTTGGCCAGGGCACGTAGAGTGCTATGCTCAAGCTAAAGCCCTCTGCCATACCTCATGGCATGTCAGGTCAGAAGCAGTGTGAACTGTGGCTTTGCGATTTCTGGTCCAGTCTTGGTTTGCATCGGTCAGGCTCATTGCCTGGAGAAAAGCGATCTCACATCTAACTCCAAAATATGGTATAAAATACCTGCAGTCCTGATGAGAACAGGCTACCTTAATTTAACAAATACTTTAGAAGCACAGCCAGCTTGAGTGACTCTTGAAGTTATACCTCAGGTGTCTCTGTCTAGCCTTGCGTGTAGGCTTGCCCCCGTAACTGCCCTTTAGTTAGACATCTGGGCTGGGGGAGAGGTGGCATTTCAGCTGGCCACTCTGAATTCCCTTCCTACACAAATACAGAACAACCACAGCCTTCTTCCAGTTTGTGAGTTCCCCTCCCAGAGCCAAGTGCCTAAAAGTCAAACTGACCCCTCTGACCCTGAAAACAGTCCACTGTACATCCTTAAGCATGGGCAAATTTAAACTGGATCTGCACTTTCTGGCAGGATGGCAAAATTGAATACAGTTACATGGCATGAATACTGTAAGACAAAGATGACGCTGGGTGGGCTAGAGCAGTTTTATGGAAAAGTAGAACTGAGAAATTGTAGCTGTTCCCTAAGGATGTAATCTGAAATATGTGCTGTACCTGCTCCTCCTAGTTGCTGGGAGCCAGACAGCTCAGCCCTATCAGCAAGACCATCCAGTCCCAAGGTCTTCTGTTTGCAGCAGTAACGCACACAGATGCCGTACCTTCACGTAGTACAAGTGGCAGACCCAGCATACCAGCAGGCTCATTTTGCCAAATGACTACACTGGTGCTCCTAATTTTTTTTTTTTAATTCCTATCTTAATTTTTTTTTTCTTCTAGATGCCCCTTTACCAACAAACTTTGCCATAATGGATGGATCTGGGATAGTGACAAATGTGAATGTGTTGTAGATGTACAGCACCCCAACAGACGGGAAGGTAAAGATGAAATTACAAACGGACACTTTTGCTTACTGTCTCCAGGCTGCCTGTGTTTCATTTTGGTTTTGTCCCATTTTTTTAAGGAGAGAGTTATAGTTTTGATTCCACATCCCCAGAGAGACTTGGCTTATGGTGTAGAAATGCACCTGAAAATAAACGCTCACATGTGCTTATCCCCATCTCATGTTTTTTGCTTGGACATTTTACTCCTCCTATGTTAGCCACCTGAATAGGAAATAGGAAAGTATTAAAAAGATCTAGTGAAGTAGGCACCCTGGATACATTTTTATTTTACATGGGCCTTAAATTGTATGATGGGCATTAGGGAAAACTTTTTCACTGCAGAAAAAATTGCGTCCTGGAATATATTGCACGGGGAAGCTGCTAAATCTTTATCGTAGGAAATTCTTAAGAACAGACTTAATCAGAAATAAGACAGGAAATTCAGTCCTGTCTATTAGCTGTAGTCAGTGCAAAAGATTACAAGACCTTTCAAAGTATTTGACTACTTTTTATGGTAATATTAAGGTATTTAGGAAGCTTTCAAACTGATATGCCATACATACTCAGGAGTATGCACACATACCCCTTCAGGTCTGTGGAAGGAAATGGAAGAGGGTAAAATTTGTAGAAGTGTACACTACTTCCCTTCTCCCTCTGGTTTTCATGGAAAACTTTAACCTATCAAAGAAATTTTCAGGAAATATTCTGGGGGGTAACTGTGTAAGTCTAAAGATACTTGCTCGCAGTAAACATTAAAAGAGGTTAAAATTTCTCCAAGCCCTGTATAAGGTTTTTAAAAAAATTGTTTTTCTCAGGAAATCATACTGGTCAAAATAAAATTATGATAGCGCTAGAGTAGACGGACACAGAAGGAAGCCTTGCCTTTGTGGTTTAACCTACATGCAGCAAGCAAAAGAATAAGCCATCCAAGACAACAATAAAAGCAAGCTGGCAAGCAATTCCTAGGCTAGCAAGCTAAAATAAAACTAAATAACCTCATAAACTGGTCTGTTGATTACAGTCTCCTAATGTTAATAAGGAAGAAATCAGTTGCATAGTGGTATATGTAGGATCTATTCTCACTCTGGATCAGATCATCTGACCATCAGGTTAGGCAGTTAAGCTCAAGTTATACTTTTCACTCAAGAAGGAATTAGTACTCTATATTAAAGTCCAAAGGACTGTGAATAGCCAGAGTCCTCTTAACTCTTAGCCTTTTGTAAGGTCAGCTTGGAGCATTAAAATTTGTGGCTTGCTGAATTATAGCTTTTGTTGACATAGACTCAGTATTTCCTCAGATAAAATATCATTCTCTGAAGTACATTGTGTTTGGCAGTGGCTGGGAGAAAATAACTTAAAATCTGTCTTTGAGGTTGAAACAAAGTGAGACCGAACCACTCTACGCCACTTCACACATGCCAAGCTTTATCATCCCAAGGAAGGGGTTTGTCTTCCAAGAATTTGGGGCAGATTGCTTCCTCCCTTCCAATAGGACTTGGGTTTTATTCTGTCTGGATATTGGTTTTCCAGCATGAAGTAAATAATAATGAAGGTTTCTTTCAAGTAATGTGCAAGCCTTTTCTGGCCACTGAGATCAGAGCTCAGGCTGCAGAGGTCGCAGACGCAGGTTACATTCCACATTCCATAGGTTAAATCCGAGAGCTAATTGTAAAACTACAGGAAATTACCTTCCCAATGACACATCATATGGCATGACCTTTAAGCGGAGATGTGCTGCTAGCATTTTAATAAAGGTTTCACAAAATGTGTTCCCTTTTTGCTGGGATTAGCCTCATATTGCACTCCAGATGTGTATTTAGAAGGAAGATAGATGAGGTACCAGACAGTGCGTTCACTTGGCTGAGGTTTTGTGTCTGAAACAAAGTATTTTCTTCTATCTTTAACTGACAAGTTTGCATATGCTCCTTATTGAATCGCTAGACCAGCTCGCACCTTACTAGACGTAGCATTACTTTTGCAAAATTTCTGCAGCCTATGGATAGCGAAGTACATTGAGTAGTGAGTGTGACAGTTTGCATGGATGTGCATTTTGTCATGGGTATAGACTAAATCCTTTTCCAGGTTTTCTTTTTAAAACCTGCTGTCCAGTAAAGATTTGTGCATTCCAAAACCTAACACTAGGCTCATTTAATATACAGCCCCAAAATAAAGTCTTTTTATGTGGGGCTCAACCCACAAGAAATAGCAGTATTAGAGTGTGAAATAATCAGTCCAATCCTCTCAAGTCCTTTTCTGCACTGTAACAGAAATTCCGAAGACTAGAATCTATCAGCGAGTACATGTGGGAGTCATAGTGATTGCAAAGAAAGAGTCTCTTCAAAAGCAGGATTTAGACCTGTAAAGCTTACCGCTAATAGATGTATGTGCTATTGCAGGACTCCCTCCTCTTGCTGAGCTGGCTATGTGTGGACAACATATGGAATTTGATGAAGAAAATTGTGAATGCATCTGTAGACAGAAGTGTCCCACAGATTTCTTTCAAAGTAAAGAGAACTGCAGCTGCTATTTGTGTAGGGAGAGCCAAGAGAGCTGTGCTCTAAAACACAAGATATTTCATGCTGAAACCTGCAGGTAAGTGTGCCTTGTCATTCAGTGTCTATGCTGCAGAATCTGAATTAGCTTGCGTAGATGCTAGAGGTGCAAGTGCTGAATTAGCTAGGAGGTCCACCCAGGATAAAATACCTTGCTGCAGTTAGAGAGATAATAATAATAAAGGTGATATTTACAATACTTGCTTCATAGGAGGAGTCTAAGATTTATTTAATTAACATGTTTTAAAGAAATCTGGACAAGGATGCTATTCAACTACCAATAGTTATTACTTTTTTCCCCCTAATCTTAAAGGAATGATGGTTAAAGCTGTGCTACAATTGAAATTACTGTGTGGCACAGGGGATGCGCAGTGAGATACTGAGTCTTGGATTTGTAAGCAGGTAGAACCCATCCTGTGTTCTCTGTCACAGCTGAATGCAGACTCACGGACGTCTATGGACAAAAGCTCCCTAAGTTGGCACCCACACCATACAGCTCATTCCTTATTCAATTTGCCCTCAGAGCAAGTGATTTTCTAGAGCTCATGCAATTTTGTACACATACAAAGCCACTCAATCAGCGCTGATTCCACTCAGAAGCTGGAAAATTGTTCTGGGGCTGTTATACTCCATGCATTTCCCTAATCCTTTTGTGTAACTAGTTTTGAGGTTTCTCTGGCAAAACTTCGATAGAAAATACCCTTTTAAAATACTCCTTTTTCATGCATTAGTTTATTTTCAAAATTTCCTTCTCAAAGAGCCTTGGCTACATGTAGAGACCCAGGAGCATGCAGGAGCTCTGTCTGAAAGCTTATGTAAGGACAGTCAGCATCCAGTTTCCCTGGGTACCTTAGCAGAGCTGCAGTTGACTGAATGATCACCCACAGGGTCCACTCTCATAGACTTCATAGGTTCATTCATGGAGAAGAAGCTGTGGAAGAAGTAACCTTCTTCCAAGAAGGGCAAGCCTAAAATAGTTGACAAGTATAAAAATAGAATCAGCAGAGCTGAAAGTGAGCATTAGAGACTTGGCCATTTCTGTGTTTCAGACAGGTGGGAGGGGATCAATGCAATCATTTGTTTACATGAGTTTGGCTTCTAGAAATTACTATAACCTGGACACAGGACTTTTATGCCCAGTATTCCTGGAGCATCAAAGCTGAAGCGTCAGGTGTGCTAAGGTACTTTGCAGAATTTGAGGGCAGCACTATCCCATGCTGACACCCTGGGCTTCACTGCTCAGGAGAAATGAAAGCATTACGTAGGCCATGGCTGTGGACAAATGGACAACAGCAAGACATGTTGCTGTAGACAAGAACTGTCAGGCAGCAGTCTTGTCTCCCTGTGTTGTAGGGTGTTAATGCATTCCCAAACGTTGTCTAGAGAGCATTGCAGTGTTCAATGATGAAAAAGTTGAGGACTGCAACAGTGAGGAATTATCATATTACAATGCTTCTCTCTTTTTCCTTTTTTCTCCTTTATCAAACAGCTGTGAGGACAAATGTCCATCTCAACCCAGAACATGCCCAACTGCAAAACCAGTGTGTTCCAGGCATTGTCGTTGTCCAAAGGAGAAGAGAGGTTCTCATGGGTCCCAAAGCAAAGAAACTCCTTGACTGAGCTTCTCCTATTCTCTGAAAATCCACTGCTTTGCAAAGTAGCTGTCACTGACTTTCAAACAGTAGTAAACAAGAACATCTTCCATATTAGCAGCAGAAGAATGAATCCAGTCTGCATTTATTTATTAATCACCAACTACAGGTGAATCCTCTGGGACACTGGTAATTTTTCTCTAAGAGGTAACAACAACCGATGAATTGCTGGCTGCATGGAAGAAAGAGTGGAAAGTGCCAGTTCAATGTTACATTATGGAAGATGAAGCTGGTATACTGGTAATAGAGTCACAGTCACCAGCCAGTCTTTCAGAAATTGAGACTATGTAATCTTAGCCTCTGAATCTTTAGCTAATGCAGCTCCTGGGTGAAACTTTCTTCAGAAATACAGTGTACAGGATTTGGCTTCTAATAGGTTCAGCACTGAGTTATTTGATCTACTGTCCAGCTTTGATTATCATTTTGAGTTTATTGTACAACTACTGTCAGATGTGCCATATTTAAGTGTATATAAGAAAATAAATACATCAGTTATTCGAGTGGTTTTGATTTTTCTCTGTTATTTTAAAACTCTGCCCAACAAAAAGAAAATAAGCAAAAACCCAAAGCCATCTCAAGTACAGCCTTCTTATGTTTGTCCCACTGAGACTGGCTTCTGCCCAAACCCAGGTCGAAACAAGGTCACTTGATCCAATAGTTTCAGTAAAGAAGAATCATTTTTCCCCACGTCTGCCTGACAACCATGTGTGATTTATTTATTTGTTCCTGGTGTAGTGTGTTAATCTCCCTAAGGGGATAACAGCCACACTAGTACTAACTCTTTAGTGATTTTTGGACAGGCATGTTCACTAAAAGATGGTTTTCCTTTTAGCTTACCAAGCTATGAAAATATCTCCTTTGCACTGAAATTCCTTTCACCAGTGTGAGGCCTGAGTTAACAGTGTTTTAATCAAATCAAGTACAAGGACAGCATTATTTTCTGAGCCACTGAAGTTTGGACTGAGCCAGTCCAGAGAAAATATTGTGAGCAATAATCCTGAACTGGAAGTGATAGTCTTGACGACTGAATCATTTTTTCCCCTTTGCTGAATTCTCCAATTCTACACTGCACTGTGAATGAAGAGAACAAATGAAACAACTGCTACAGAGATGGAAAGGTTGACACAACGCGGGGAATAGAAAATGGCTTTTTGATGTGCATCTGAGATTTTTTCATGTTTATATAGGGAAAAAATAGATTGCTTTAAAATAAAATTAGAGCCAAATCCTGTAAGACTGATTGAATTGTTGGACAAAGCACCAAACAATTTAATGTGTCTTTTGTCTGAGTAAGGCATTTAGGATTCGACCCTGGATGACTGCTCTGAGCGCTTCCTAAACTCTCTGTGATCTCGGTCTGTGCAAACATACCGGCAGGCTGTTTTTGTTATCCGTACTGGGAACTGGCCTGAGATTCTCCGACCAAGCAACACCGACTGACCTGTGAGCGAACTGGGTGGAGCGCCTGGGGCAGGGTTACCTACTGGTCTGCCCAGGGCTCGCCTGCTGAGGGTTTTGTTCCAGAGCGCAGGCCACGTGCAACTAGCGTGCACCCGGCACCGACAAGAAGGGGAACGTGACACAAGTGCAAAACCAGGTGAACCAGCTTGGCAGCAGAAGCACACCCTTACATTGCCCTCGCTCCTCTGAGAGGCTCTAAATTCAGACACACGTAGATGGTGGGCGAAGTCCCTGAGCTATACAAGGGGCCGTAAAAGGAATGAACTGCCCCATCACTTCTCACCTAGCTCAGTCGGGGGCACCCCGACCTCCTGGTTGGATTGCTGATAGGCTACACCATTAGCACATTCCTCAGAAAGCCAGGGAGCTGTAGAGGCAAACCAGACACTTAACTGGTGGCACCAGAGGCGTACGGAGTAAAAATACACCTTTGTGTGACACTGTACAACAGCATTTGTACAGCTAAATTCTGTGGAAAGAGTTTAAGATTTTGCATTTCCTAGCTTTTCTTAAATTGAAGTTTAGCAGCTGGAACCCTGTATTAATTATGCCTGAGTCTTGTCAGTGTTGATCTGTAGAGGCTTCCTCAGCTTTCTGTCCTGACCCACGAATATATTAACTTCTTTTTACAAAACAGAACTGCTCCAACCTGAGAGACAAATAAGTCTGCTTCAACTCCAGAAGGCTCTTAGATAAAGCAGTCACTGAGGGGCTGAAAACCATGTTCAAAAGCTTTTCTCACTGAGGCAGAGAGGGATTTGAACATGAGCTGCCTAACCCCCAGGAGAGTGCAATAGTCATTAGGATACCCAGGCTAGAAAGGTGCCATCGCTGACCACCGCTGTGAAACCCGCTCTGAGGTTTTCACACCTTCCTAGACCACTGAAAAACAGACCTGTGCCTGGAGGTCTAACTCAGGACTGACGGATCCCAATGGGAAGGAGTGAGATGTTGCCATGTCCACACGCTTTGTTCAGCCTAAGTCTCTGGGTGAATTTAACCCTTAACCTCAAAATTTTGTGATTTCCTCTTGCAGATCACTTTGTGAAATGCTTAGGTAAACATTTTTTTTGATAGAAACACGCTCAAACAACAGAGAATGCATGATCATCAAAAACACACTTGACAGCCAACATAAAATTCAGTGTTATTTTCACATTTAATCCCCTACAGGTTCTTTTACCTGTGAGGGACTTCCATTTTGCAGCAGGTCACAAAATGAGGTGGAGGTGAGCACCCACGCTGTGCCAGGGCTGGCAGGGGAAGGGACACCTCTTGCCGGTGTCCCGCACGCAAGGACACCACACACACCAGGACAGCGCTGCAGTCCTGTAGCCTTCCCCTGCAACTCAGTGGATCCATCCCCTCTCGCTTCACCTAACGCACAGCACTGTCCTCGGCAAGAAAGCAGAGACGCCCAAGAGCTCTGAATTGACCAGATTCACGCTTACCTGCGCAGGAACATGAAAATATCTTTCCCTAGCCCTACAAACCAATTGCTTGAGTATGACGATTGGCCATCCTTCCCCTCCTGTTGGCTCCTGTAGAAGAAAGGCACTTTCACCTTCTGAAGCCTTGACCCACCTACTTTTTGGACTGCACTCATGCACTACTGTGTTTGCAGCATGGGGATCTTACAGCTTCTTTCTTTTACAATAAATTCCCCTCCTAGCAGATCATCTTCTCGTAAGGCCCTGTGCCAGTCTCTGCATTGCAGGGTGCTCCTCTTTTCCATCCTGCTCCCGTATGATTAGAGAATGACCAAAGCTAGAGCATAGACTGCATATTTGTAATATTCACTGAAATACTATGGGGAAAAGCTCAAGAATTTAAGCACAATGCTGTAAATGCCAGTGCTGCATGATGGTCTTCATTGCCACAGCCCCAAGAATATCTGGATGCCACTAACACCGTTGCACAGCCATAAATCCTTTACCTGGAAAACCATGACTAAAAGGAGGCTCTGGGTGGAGATGGAAACACAAACAGATAATTAGAATTTGAAGAGGATTTATAAAATCTCATAATGTTATTTTATTTGAGAAATTCTGTATTCTTCGATCCATTTAAAAATATTCAACAAACTTTAAAATAGAAATGGTTTATGTTATCTTTCATATTGATACATCAGAATTTAGTAACAGAGATTTAATATAAAAATTCAGAAAACTTAAATGAGGTATGTAAAATTCATAGCAGATCTGTTTTTTGACTGATGTCATTAGCTCTTAACCTATGACTAAATCACCTTCTCAGGGGAAAGGTTATTGAGCGGAGGAATGTTCTCTTTGAAGTTTGAAATGCCTTTTTTTACTGTGTTCAGCATGACTTGCTTTTTAAGCATATGGACATGATTTACAGATTTCATAGCCAGAACAATAATGCTACAACTTCCTGTTATGGTGTGTCTTAATTTTTATATAGTGAGGGAGGTCTTTAAGGTGATATTTGTATTATGGCCTCTACATATTCATGTATATAATAGGAATGAGAATACTTAAATAATAATTGTTAACTCTAAATAAATGCACATGGAATTTCTAAAAACATCGGTTTTTATGAGTAGCTAGCTTTCACTTGCATGTGCTTTTTGCAGGGAGGGGGCAGGGAAAAAGACCGAATGAGAATAATAGCAAAATATTCACACTACATTTGAAAGAGTCAGGAAATCTTTACCTACTTGCAAAAAATGTACTTGACTTCTAGAAGGACAGAGGTATGTCTGATCTTACAAAATGCCAGCGATACTGAAGAAATTCAAGCAAATCTTGAGAGCACTGCTACCATTTACTTTGAAAGCCATATGTCACGTACCGTGACATTGTTTACAGCAAGCATTATTCATAGGAAGGTTGACAGACCATATATAAATCCTGTCATACTCATATACATTGCAAATGTATAAATCTATATGTATCCTTTGGGCATCAACGCCAGCTGACTCTTAAGGTCCCTTCGTGTTTTCCAGCCAAAAAAGTTGTGAATCTGTTTGGTTTTTTTGTTTTGTTTTGTTTTCTTGTACCACTGTAAACCAGGAGTTATGCTATTTAAATCAAGAGTTACTTTGCTTTACAGTAGTGTAAAAAAAGGAAGGTGAAACCTTGAAAACCCAAAAGTTTGTGGAAGCTCCTTCAGCTGCCGGTTTCCTTTGTATTTTCTAAATAACTGATAAATGCGTTTCAACTTTAAAATGTCAAAGAGGTTGTTAGCTTCTAATTTTGGACTCATGGAGTGAATTGGTCTCTCTGGGAAGTACAAGGTGGTTACCAGGACAAGTGAATCTATACTCTCATTTATTACACTCTACATTAAAAAACAAATAAGTCAAGGGTTAGAAATTATGTACTGCCATTCATTTTATTTCTGTCAGACTCCTACATCAGCAGTTACACAAAACCTTCAATAAAAACTTTTCACCTGCGGCGGGAGAAAGTCTGTTTTAAATTAAGTCAAAAGGAAACCATTCCTTTAGCCAATAAAGTGAAATGAGTACATAAAAGGATGCTGTCAGGGCTTGGTCTGTATTTTGACTTCTATGCCATTAACACCCTTCTTTCTTTGTTTCCACTTTTATCATACTCTACAATACTACTCAATGTGGAAGGTCCTCCAGGTTGAGAGCATTCAGGATCCATGACTTAGCTTCATTTCTTAAACATCAAAAGCTACCTTTAAAATGTTTATGACTGAATAATCAATGATTTAATTCTAGTCTGCATTAGTATATGCTATATATTTAAAAATACAACAGCAGCTATACAAAAAATATCCAGTTATTGAGTGTGATTACAAATTAAGTGACAAGAAAAGAAGGTAACAAAATAGGAAACATTCCACCTAGTCTTCTGCCCCACTTTTGCTAAGTGGTGTTTTTAATTGGTGAAGACTGTATCTCTAACGTTTGGCTTAGTATCACAGGTCCAGCTGAAATGGTGATGCAAGACATCCAGACTAACCCATCTGTTTCTGTTAGGTGACTCATTGGCAAAGCATTTATCCAGAACTTTCCCCTGACCCCTGATCCCGCTGTCTAAGCACACTCATGTGCCTCCTTTGCTCTTCCTTCCTTCTTGGGAAAGCGTTTCTTGCTCCCTATGAACGGGCTAACTGTTCAGAATTGTGTTTGAACACTCAAATACGGTTGCATAGTGATTATTTAGCTTCACTCCTCAGAATAAAATTACCAATACAAGTGATGAAACACAAGGAAAAGTTCAATGTATTCACAAGCACTATGCAACAGTTCTTATCAATATTGTCTCCATAATAAACTGCAAGATTTTCCTGTAGCTCAATTACAAAAGCATATAATGAAAATTCCTTTAAAATCACCTGGCCTCTCTGATCTGGCATTTCCCTGTGCATCCCATTTTAAAACCACCCACAGCTCGCTCCTAAAGATTCCATAGCTAATAATTGCCTTTCCCTCTCCACCTGTCCCCTGGGGGCCAATCATGTTATCACCTTGCTCTGCTCCACATTAATTAAATTAAACTCAGAGCACTTGTTTCCAACCTGCACAAAGCTTGAAATCTGTGGCTTCCGTTTCAGACCTCAAGAAGGCTTTGCGTTCCTGGAAGCCTCTCTGAGTCTTGCCAGTTCTAACAGTCAAATAAAAATTCCTGCTCCCTCCACGGACCTTACCTTGTTTTTATCTTCAGATGTTCAAGGTTATAATAACACTATCAACTTAAAGAAAACTTTGTTTCATTTCATGGATTTTAAAGTATAATTACAATGAATTATTCTTGCTTTACAGTTTAAAACTGGCCATAAACTATCAAAATATTGCATAGTTCATGTTTAGTTTTTATAAGAAACTCAGTTTTCTTTTAATTCAAACTATAGAAAACAGGCAGGTACTACACTATTGGGTATCAGGGAACAGTGTTGATAATGTTCTGGAGCATACGTGTAGTAGGAGCATTAGTAGTAGGAAGTAACACAGACCAGGTGCAGGTTGTTCAGCTTTGCACATAGAATATTTTGCATCCCCACCAGGACGAACACATTTGAAGTTTCCAACAGCTCCATCTGCTGTTGTCACTGCATCTTTTTTTTTTTTCCTCCACCAAGAAGTCCTTACACTTGTTTGACTTTCAGTTAAAACCATTGTGTTAGCATTTTAATACTGAAACCCATCTCAGGGTTCTGGCACTTCAGTTTGTATTGACTCTACGACATAAATTCCCAGAATTTTTTAAGAGTTCATCAAGTATAGTCTTAAAGGTACAAACAGAAGACCTCTAAGACAGGCCTTCTCTTCTAACGCAGCTGATGGATAAATGCTAAAGCACTTCGAAGTGGCCTCAAGGCTGCAGAAACAGAAATTTAGATCTGCAACTAAATAGGCAGTAAAAACTAGTAAAGCTGAGAAAAAAAAAGTAAAACCAAGCCTAGTCTGGTCAACAGCCTGTGGCTTCATAATAACTGATACAAGATCTGTGTGTTAATGTATCTCACTTGATCCAGATCAGATACAGGCACACGATTGCATTTCTGTCAGATTAGTCAGATGGCTTGCTAGAGAGTTGACGCTGGCTGTACGCTGGCTGCAGAACAGATATCCCTTAGGTCTGCCGGTACAAAGGTCCTTCCGACTGACTTCAAGTGTCAGGCAGAGCACAGCCGTCACTTTGCGTTGTGTGCCCAGGAATTTTTTCTGCCCCGTTCTGGGAGCCCTTAAGGTGGATCACTGACTCGGCTGACAAGGCAGAAGACAGACAGCACGCCGGCTCTGTTTGCGACGACTGCTCCTGCTAGGGATCGGGAAGGACTCTGAGACCAGGTGCTCAGGTGCTGACATGGTCCCTGCATGGAAGTGGCGACCAGCTTATGCCTAGGTGGTGTAAAAGAGGATTATTTGCAGCAACTGTCAATGCACTGTGAGCAGCTGTCCTGTACTGGTAAGGACAGAGACGTGACCTGTGTGTCAGACCAGAGGACTGGACTACATACCCCCCGACGGCTCCCAAACCCTTGTGCTCCTCCCCACCTTCACCGCCCTGATCTGAGCCGGAAGGGAAGCTGGGCTGTGGGACGGGAGAGCGTTGTAGTACACAGAGGGCGACTGAGTGATCGAGACCTCGGGGCGTGCGTGAGGGGCACAGGTTAGATGTAGTAACACACATAGACCTGCCGATCAACTTCTCACTTCTGTCAGTAAATTCATCTGCCACAGATGAATTCCAGCCTTCTTGGAAGGGAGACATACCTGTAAAATGGAAAACTAACTTATTTTCTGGCATCTAAGAGATAAATCTGGCTTAAAGAAAAGAAAGAAACCCTTTTTACAGATTGTATTTAATGGTGACTAAATACACACTGCAGTTTGTTAACCTTTCAACTTGAAACCTTTTTTTTTAAAGTACATTAACATGTCATTTCATCCAGCTTCTGTGGAATTTCACGAATACAGGAGAAAGACCGTAAGAAAACGCAGGTGCTTGAATAAGAAACCTATGATTTTTCTTGGCTGCTTTCTGGGTGGTATTGCAGCCAGATATGGGATTGGCTGTACCCAGTAGAAACCAGGCAAAACCAACCTTTTTAAGGTACTATAGAAACCTGTTACATCCTGTTTTTAAATCCTAGTACCAAAAAAAACTGCTGAGGTAGGCAGTTGGGCCCTCACTCCCTCTTCGCAGGAGTCTTAGGAGAAGTGACAGGCTCTCCAGCCTTATCATATGAAAGTAAACCAAACAGAAAGACAGTTCATCCTTTCCTTCAGGACAAAGATTCCAAATATTGCTTTCCTCCTCGTTTTGGAGCATATTTAATTCCAGCAGGATCAGAAACTGAAAACACCGTGTTTTTTCAAACAGGGTGTTGGGCTGTCTCTGGCTTTTTCCTGCTTGGTTTCACTACTCAATCTCGCTCTATGCTTGCACCCGTAGGCCACAATTCTCCATCCGGCAGTACTATTTTTCACTAATGTTCTCCATTTGGGGCTTCCAACAGTTTCTGCTTTCCTGAATCCTAGGAGAGAAAATGTCCTTCACTGTGAGCCAGCTGTGCACTCTCACAGTCACTATTCCATGTCACGAGAGTTCTCCAGGAACGCTGTGGCTCCCTCGCCATGGCATCAGGCTCTGGAGCACCACTGCTTCGCAGCTCTCTTGTGAATTACTTTGTGAACAACTGATCGCCTGTTTTTGTCCATTACTGATGTTTTGAAATAATAAACGTGCATGCTTTAGGCATATTAAATGTAAACAAATGCATTAATTTAATACACCAGCTTATTACACACAGCAAAGCCACTTCATCAAACTGATACTTTTTGCTCGAGACAGACATGCAATAGAAGCAACATTGTCCACCAGGCTGGGGACAGAGTAGCAAACTCAGCATGAGAGGACGCGGAGAGGGAGATGACAGAGCAGAGTACCTGGCAGAAAGATTTCCTGCCTTTTCAAGAATACCAAAGTGGCCTCCTGGAGGCAAGACGGCATATGCTACCAGAACAAAGCCATGGGAGTCTCTAAGTCTCCTTCATCTTCTCTCTCCATTAACTCGATTTATGAGGGTGCTTTAGGGAGCATTTGAGGACCAGGCTTGGAAGCAGTAATTACTCTGCTGTCACTGGTTTAATGTCTTTACTCTCTACTTTACATATCCCACAGTCTCACTCTGACTTTGTACGTGCTTTAAATGAGGGATTGAATGCATCCAGTTCAGGCATGTAGAAAGGAAGAAAATTTGATTCTCTCTTCTGCTGTTGGTCCCTTCACAACAGCTTCACCTCAGACCAGGGCAGGACACACTCTGGATCTGCCCAGGATCAGTGACAATTTTATGAATAAACAACACAAAAACACAGACGGTGAAAAGTGTGTGGTACCCCATCCTTGTGAACCAGCCGCAGACAGAAAACTTAGCAGCACCTTTGCCAGCTTTGCAGTGGCAAAGATTCCTTTCCTTTCCATTAAGGTTTTTCCTAGGCTCCTTGGTAGACAAATTTTCCAAGGTCATTTGAACATGACAACGGGAGGAGGCTGCTGATATAGAGGAACTGAGTTGGACTACTGACAGGTCTGACATTAAGCACAACTAGACACGTTTAGTGAGGAACACAGATGTCAGACCACCAAAGCTAACATGCCAGGCCAAAGGCAGGAAGACTTGGCCACAGTACTTTTCCTGGCCTCCTTCAGGAAAGATGTTCAGAGCCGATGGCCAGCTGCTGAGAAAGCACCAAGTCCTCTCCAAAGTTCAGATCAACATAGAGGGCCAAAAAATCACAACTGCTGTGGCATAAAAACACGTTTCTGAGATTAAGTGGCTCTGTTCTGTGGAAGGTTTTGTAGGTCGGTGCCAGTATTCTGGATTTGCATAGTGGTTGGTCAACAGCCGCTTATGGAACATGCCAAATCCCACTTCTTTTCACTGAAGAGAGGGGCTGCTATGTTGTATACCAGTTAAGATTTCTCTCTGGATTTTTTTAAGCTTGCATACCAAGAATTACAACCTCTCTAGACAGCACACAAGAAGAACTAGTCTAAAAAAAAATAAAATCATTTTCCAAATAGTTTAAACCATAAGCATTGTTTTTCTGACAGCTAAAATTGGAGTGACTAGGACAGCTTGATTCTTCACTGAGAGAGGTCACCACCATCATTTACCAGCGATCACATCATCGGGTGCTGCAACTGAGAACCTCCAAGTGCTTTCCTCCTCCTCCTGGCACTACTTTGGTTTTTTTTTTTTTTTTCCTAGATGGAATTTAAGGCAACTGCTTTACACCCAGGCTCCAGCTTCTGCTGAGAACTAGGATCCCTATGGCCTCCTGGTCCCTGGTCTCTTCTTCTTTCACAGCAGGATACCTGCCGCTGCAGGTGAGAAGCCTCCTCCCTTCTGGCCTCATACTCAGCTTCTCATCTGGAAATTCAGGTTCTTGCCACCCTGGAGGAGCACCTGATAATGAAGTCAGATTTGCCAATACTGGTCTTGCCTTTCTGAACACGAGAAAAACTTAAAAAACAAGCAGTGTTTTTCTTATTCAGCACACTAACATCTTTCACGTCTTTCAGTCCCAGAATGGCCTGATTTCCCCCTTGATCCTTCTGGGGATCAGCGCCTCCAAACCACATCTGTCCAAGCTTCAACCTAACCAGGAATCCAGCCAGCACTACAGCCTAAGTCAGCTTGTACTGTCACTCATGGCACACATATCTGCATAGGAGCGATGACAGAATCAAATCTGACAAAATTCTTATCAGAAATCTTGGCAAGGAGAAGTAGCTGCCAAACATAATCTTGGGAACGTATAGGGAAGGCATGAACACCCCCAGCCTGGTGAGGTAACATCTTTCTTG
Source organism: Platalea leucorodia (assembly GCF_965183815.1). Lineage (NCBI taxonomy): Eukaryota > Metazoa > Chordata > Aves > Pelecaniformes > Threskiornithidae > Platalea > Platalea leucorodia. The sequence continues at coordinate 83,096,535 of NC_138824.1, read as the reverse complement.
GCGTTCACCAGCAGTCCGGCTGGTGCTGCAGCTGCTAACAGCTGATTGCAAAGCTCCTTGAGAAGACAGAAATACACGGCCAAGCGATGCCAGCCTGGGGTGTCAGAGCACAACCCACACAACCCAGCTGCATTTCTCTAAGTTCAAGCTCCTGGACTTTCTGTAAAAATCATAGTATTTTTATTTTCATTTAGAGAGACCAAGCTTCCAGCACTTGTGGTGGAAGACTTAAGGACATTTTAGGAGTTCCAGCTGTGACTGACCCAAAGAGTACACCAGAAGAGCTTCTCCACCGGGGGCAGGGCAAAGCCTGTGGAGTTTTAAGGCAATGCTATCACTTTACAGCACGCAGCTCACTTTTTTCATCACGTTGGGACTATGCTTTTTTACATACAAGCTGTTTTTTTGGACAGCAAGCGGCCGAGGCGGCCTTCCCACGACAGCAAGGGCAACACTGCTGCAGCAGAGCGGACAGCCCGCTGCTTGGCGGCCGGCATCACGGCCAGAGGCACCAGGAAGAGGCCTGAGGCTAAGCCCGCCGCAGCCACGCTCCCCGCCCCTCCTCAGCCCGGCTTCCGTCACGTCCCTTCACCCCGCGGCCGCTCCGATTGGCCGCTTCTTTTCCCGCGTGACGCGGCGCCGGCCGGCGATTGGCTCCGGGCTGGAGGCGGGAGCGCTCGTCTGCGGGGGGGAAGGGGAGGGCGGGGAAATAGCCGTGCGGTTGCCGTGGTGACCGGGCGCCCCTTCCCGGAAATGGGAGGGCGCCGGGAAGCGCCCGGGAAGCGCCGGCGGCCGGCAGGTACGTGCAGGCGCGCGCGCGCGCGCGCGGACGCAGGCGCCCCCGCCCCCCCCACCCCCCTTCGCCACCCCTCCCCCACTCCCTCAAGGAGGTCGCCGCGGGCCCTTTAAGCGGGCGATCGCCCCGACGGGGGCGATCGCCCGCTTAAAGGGCCCGCGGCGACCTCCCCCTGAGTGCGCTTTGCTTGCCGGCGAGTGATGGCGCCTTGTGGTTCCCCCGGCAGGAACGGGCCCGGGATGGCGGCGGGGGTCCCGGCGGGGGGAAGGCACAACGTCTGTATGGTGTCGGACTTCTTCTACCCCAACATGGGGGGCGTGGAGAGCCACGTCTACCAGTTGTCGCAGTGCCTCATCGAGCGGGGCCACAAAGTCCTGGTGGTCACCCATGCCTACGGCCATCGGAAGGGCGTCCGCTACCTCACCAACGGGCTGAAAGTCTACTACTTGCCCCTGAAGGTCATGTACAACCAGTCCACAGCGACGACGCTCTTCCACAGCCTGCCCCTGCTCAGGTACATATTTGTGCGGGAGAGGGTCACCGTCGTCCACGCCCACAGCTCCTTCTCCGCCATGGCCCACGACGCCCTCTTCCACGCCAAGACCATGGGGCTGCGGACGGTCTTCACGGACCACTCCCTCTTTGGGTTTGCGGATGTCAGCTCGGTGCTTACCAACAAACTTCTGACGGTGTCCCTGTGCGATACGAACCATATCATTTGTGTCTCCTACACAAGTAAGGAAAACACGGTGCTGCGAGCAGCTTTGGACCCTCAGATAGTCTCTGTCATCCCCAATGCTGTCGACCCCACCGACTTCACTCCAGACCCATCACGGAGGGATGACAGTACAATAACAATTGTTGTTGTCAGCAGACTTGTTTACAGAAAAGGTAATGGGGGCTAAAATGTAAGTTCATTTTGGTTATTTTTTTTTTCTTTAGGGTATGGTAAGAAAGGTCTTGGTTAGGTGCCACTTATGCTGTATCTGTGGTATGGATTGGACCTTAAATGGGAGTCGTAAGGTGACAGTTCTGAGCTTTTATGTCTGTGCATTGAAGAAGAAGAAATGTATGTTTCAGTTACGCCTGTTGGGTTCAGAGGTGTATTTCTTCTGTAATACTGAAGATATTGAAACTTGAAATTTGTAAAATGGAAGGTCTGGCTTATATTGGGGATGTGATTTAGGCCCTAATCCATATATTCTGTTAGAAATGTTTTAACTGGTTTTTATTTAATCAAGCTACAACAACTTAAGTGGTTTTTTTTGGGTAAGTTCTAAAATCAAATACAATAACGACTTGCCCTAAATTTTGTACTCTTAGGTATAGATTTGCTTAGTGGTATAATTCCTGAGCTCTGTCAGAAGTATCCAGAGTTACATTTCTTAGTTGGAGGAGAAGGACCAAAACGAATCGTACTGGAAGAAGTCCGGGAAAGATACCAGCTCCATGACAGGTTTGTTCTGTGTATGTCTATGACCCTTCAATGTACTTTAGGGATGGGGAAAACAACATCAACGCCCTTTCTGCCTGGCCCCCTCCCGCTAAAAAAACCCAAACCCCAAAAACTTGAGGCTGGAGAAAATGAGGACTGTTGAAGGCAAGGCAGGTAGACCAGACACTAACTGAACACTTACGGAGTTGGACTATGATCCTGCAAGTTAATTCATAGAAACAGACCCTGTATGAACCTTCACTCGAGTCAGAGAAAAGCTGACTTTAGCCATAAATTTATCATATTCCTCTCTGAAACTGTGATGCTTGGATCACATATTACTATATGGCATACGGTGTTAGACAGCTAGTTTGTGTCACTACTGCTTGTGAGGATGACTGCTAGTAATTTATTTTATTATTTCAGCATGAAACTTTTCAGGGTAGTGCTTATCTAATATGTGTTTTTGTGGTACTACAAACAGGTTCCTTTGCTGCTACTGTGTTACCAAAATGTTTCTGTGATGCATATGTATTTGTGTATTTCTTTGGGGTTTTCTTCTTGTTCAAAGACAGTTTTATGTGGCAAGGACAAGGTTCTTAATTTTCCATTTCCTTTTCTCTGTTTTCTGTTGCCCGTTCTGTACTTCAGTCAGTGATTCTTCTGGATGGACAATAAAGTTGTTTCTTAGTATCATTCTTATTTCGCCTTTTTCTGTTTCCCAGTATGTCTTCAAAATAATAGGTCCTGATCATTGTATCCTAAATACTTTCCCCCCAGCCCTCAGACTTTGAGATTGATCAGAACTCACGCTGAAAATTCAGATAATACATCTAAAGAAAGAAAGGATGACAAATCTTAATTATTAACTGCATGAAACCATGTTCTCTTACAGAACTAGAAAGCTCAGTAGTAATGTTTTGAAGGCAGTTGCCATCAAAACAAAGAGAGCAACTTCTCCCTCCAGCTTTATTTTCAGAAGTTTCTTTTAGTGTGAAAATAAGAAGCTGAGTCTTCTGTTTCTTCATTGCTGGAAAAATTTAGAGAAAACGGAGCAAACATGTCTGTGTTCCTTCTCTCGCTATCTAAGTGTGAACCATTGGTACATTTTTCAGAATATGTGTAACATTATACAGCATTATTACAGTCCAAATCTAGTGTATGTCTGGTTTTTTTTGGTTTTTTTTATATGCAGGGTACGTCTCCTAGGAGCCTTGGAACACCAGGATGTTAGAGATGTTCTAGTCCAGGGGCACATTTTTCTCAACACTTCCCTCACTGAGGCCTTTTGCATGGCAATTGTGGAAGCAGCAAGCTGTGGTTTACAGGTAATAAAAAAAAAAAAAAAAAATCTCAACTATCTATAATGCATGTATCCAATTTAAACAAAGTTTATGATTAAATAATATGTGCTTGTAGCATTTGATTTAATCTGAGGCTCTGTCTTTACAAAGGTGAGAAATATTATCCCCATTTACAGATCACCTGGAAGATGAGACAGAAGGGTTAACTGAATCTGCTTAAGCTCCCAGAAGAAACTTGTGCAGAATTGGGAATAATATGTAGATCTGCTAACTCAGTTCTCTAAACTAACCAGACTGCCTCTCCAAAATGCTATTTTGTATGTCGTTTTCTTATATTAACTGAGGATGTATTTGCCTTACCATGTCGGGATTCAAGATAAGAGTTGGAGAGAGAAAAAACAGTAAGAGCCCTTTCTGGCTAATGTACAACTCAGATTGACAACTCGAAAAAAAAGTTAAATCAACAGCCATAAAGAACTTAGATTCTCACATTAAAATATAAAGAAAATTTTTTAAAAATACAGACTGATAAGAGTATCTAATATACAAGAAGTATAGAAAATGTGAGGGACTTTTTTTTCCACTCCAATATCTTTTGACAGTAGTTACTACCTAGTTATGGTAGTTATTCCTTTGTCATCTGTTTTCCTCTCTAGAGGTGAGGAAGTTCTGCAGTTTTCTTATTGTTGCCTGCTGTTTAGAGGTGATTGCATAATGTAAGTCCTAGTGGTTTCTGATTTCCCTTTAAAAATAATAATTCAGATTAAAATTACTGAACTTCTAAAAAAATTCTTGTAAATGTTCAGTAGCCTAGAAAGCATAAATTAAAGGCAGATGTGGTAAAATTGTCCTCTCCAGGTAAAGGTAACAGTTTTTATGAGGGACTAGAGAGAGGAAGTCCAAAATCTGGTTCCACAGATTTAGTTGTGTACTGTGACAAACACCTTTAGGAAAGATGTCTCATAAAACACTCATTAGACCAAGTCTTCTGCCTTATCATGCTGCCAAAGAATCATTCTGAGCATCGTTTAAGGTAATCTGCTGTGCTAGGTCTTTTCTAGGGCCTAGACCTTCAGGTCGCATACAGGTAAAATTCCCAAAGCATGATATCATCTTTGCCTTCATGGCAACCACTCATTGTATTTTTTTTTTTTCCCCGATTCATCTTAAGTACTGCATCTAACCAGTGTAATAGCAGTGTCATCACTCTATTTTATTGTTATGCAGCATATGTGCTATTTCTTTTGTTTCTTTCAAAGGTGGTGAGTACAAGAGTTGGCGGGATTCCTGAGGTGCTTCCAGAAAATCTCATTATTTTATGTGAACCCTCTGTGCAATCATTGTGTGATGGATTAGAAAAAGCTATTGCCAAGCTCAGATCAGGAACACTACCATCTCCAGAAACTGTTCATAATAAAGTAAAGACATTTTATACATGGAGGAATGTAGCCGAAAGAACTGAGAAAGTATGTATGACCACTTCTTTTAAATTCTCATAAAGTACATTTCTGAAACAGCTACTGCTTTGAAACATAACTAGGTACATTGTCTGTAATCTTTCAGTGTCATTTTTCAGTGTTTCCTGTCAAACACATGTGGTTTAAAAAGGTTCAGAAAATACTTCCTTTTTTCCCCCCAAATACATCCCTAGATAGGTGGGGTTTATTTCTGTTTGCATTTTTTTCTATTCCATAACTGCTGATAAATATTCTGAAGAGCAGTTTAGATCCTTAGTTACATTTCTACTCATATATTTTTTTTCCAATCTTCACATTAAGTAACTTCTCTGCCATAACTTGAAAACATGCTGTATAAGATGTAGGAAAAGGAAAGGATAGAGTTCATGAGAAAGTTTTGTGTGCCATGCGCTAACAAATGGTTTAAAATTATGAGAGGTAGTTTAATGCCAGTAGGCTGAACATAGCTGAATTTATATAAGCTATGGATGTAATGGAAATAAATGATCACACTTCAGAAATCGTATTTCAGAATTAGAACTGTGCTTCAGCATAAAAGCCCTGCCTCGAATGAAGAAAGTTAACTGCAATAATGTTATAAATGCCTGAGGAGATCTGTTGCTTCTGACTTTGGCCCCTGTGTTTTAGGCAAGGGAGTAGCTGAATCACATGCCTCTTAATTACATTGTAGTGTACTCAGATATGTATCTTTTCTAAGTCTCCTTGAAGTGCCATGTACAATCAGTTTATTGTTTTCAGCTACTGTCAGTACAATTCGCTTTATGGTTTCGTAACTGCAAGCAACATTTCAATTGCAAAGTTTTTATAGAAGTTAGCTTATATTTCAGTTTCTTTTATAGCCCTTTCTTAAAAAACCAAAGAAACAAAAAACCCCTCTGTGAAGGAGAACGTTCGTATAATTGGAAGAAGTACGCATGGAACTTACATTGTACAAAAGACAGTTGTTTGTTAGCTCATTAAGTTACCCGTAGGATGAAGCCTGTAATGTTCTCAAGGAAAAAGCTCTGTATCCTCTAAGCCTTTTTAAAGCTGTGTGTATTGAGTATTTATGTTTCTGTTCTATGAAACACAGGACTATAATTTTTATTTTTCTTTTAGTGGTTGTGGTCAATAGGTATATTAAGTCACTAGTAGCATGTATTTGCTTTTCCCATTCATTGAATTTTAAGGATTTTACTAAGAATTACTGGTGTTTCTTTAAATAAAAATCAGTATCCTATTATGATTTGCTTGATTGTTCAAATACAGAGATTTGGAAGATTGCCAACTCCTCTATGAGTTCATCCATCTTTGTGTTGAAAATCTAGTAATTGCATGTTCAGACTCTTCCTATGACTGGTGTGAATATCAGATCAGAACCCACTAATTAATTAAAAAACCCCAGCCCTCTCTGTATAACACTACATGAGAGACAAATTATGCAGCCTTCCTATTTAATGAAATGCTCTTGAGGTCTGTAAAAAAAAAAAAAAAAGAAAAAAGAACATTTATTTTCCTTTTTCTCCTTAAATTAATGCAATTTCTAGAACAGTACTCATAAATCAACATTTAAAATCTGCAAAGCTTTTTTGCAGTAATATTTGTCCCATCTACTAGTTAGGAATAGATAATTTATTTTGCACACCGATGACGAAGTACTGCCTGATTTTTGAGGTAGAAGCAACATCGTTTTAAGATCTTACTTTCTGTCTCTTTTCCATTTAGGTGTATGACAGGGTTGCAGATGAAGTGGTTTTACCAATGGATGAGCGCCTTAACAGACTAATGTCTCACTGTGGTCCAGTGACGGGGTGTATTTTTGCTCTTTTTGCTGTTCTGAACTTCCTTTTCTTGGCGTTTCTGAGGTGGATGACTCCAGATTCCATTATTGATGTTGCAATAGATGCCACAGGACCTAAAGGTGCATGGACTAAGCAGTATTTTTTGGGGAAAAAACGAAGAGTTAAAGAAGAACTTCCAAGCTCCTAAAATGCTCAAATGGAGAGGAAAGAACGCATCAATCACTAAAGGTTTTAATGCTTGCTGATAGAGACATTACTCTTAAGATTCTGCAGTTTCTTTCTGAACTTCTTGGAAAGAAACTTGGCTAAACATGCTACCTCAATTCAGGATTATGTTTTGGATTCATGCAAATTTATGGACATCTCTTTTGCACTTAAAGCTGGGAGGAGAACATGGGTTTTTACATGGGTCAAAAGCCTTTGAGACAAAAATACAAGATTTTTCTCAACAACTTGAATATTACAGAAAGTGACTGTAAACTTCAGTGGTATTTCGGAAAGCAAAACACAAAAATTATTAGCTGGCAGTAGTACCTGCTATTTCCTCATATTTACTGTGATTCTTACTTTGAGACCTATTTAAAAATATTTAATTAAAAACCCAACAAAACATAACTTTTCTCTCCTAAGATGAAAACAGCACTTGAAATTAGTCATGAAGTCCATTACCATGGAAATGTCCGAGACTTAGTTCTAGCAGTTGTGTCCCAGTGACAGTGTTTTGCCTGCATAGCATTATTTTGAAGTTCTTCCCTAGTCAAAATTGGATCATCCTGTTGCTAAAAAAAACCTCCATAATGAATTTTTGATATTTTCAGAGGTGCTAAATTTCTCCTGTTCACTGACATGTGTCAAAGTGATGTAAAGCTTATGGTGTTTTCTTAAAGTACATAGGTGAAGACATTATATTATTTAGAGATAACATAGCCTTCAGAAACAGCTCAGGCCTGAAAACTCCTCCAGCAGACTATGCCAAAGCGTGAAGTAACACACGTGTGTGTGTGTGCATGAGAGCGAGAGAGAAATCTGTGAAGGGCTTAACAAGCACCATTGTGCGCTCTTGCTCGCTCTCCTCTCCAACCTCCCCCTTTTTTTTCTCTTCCCCTCCCCGCTAGTTATGACCAAAATGGCATTTCAGTCCATCTCTGGGAGGGACAGTGTTTAGTGTGCGTGATTTCACCTAGAGCACATCAGAGACACTGTTAGGCAGGTTCTGCAAGTGAAATCTTGGGAAGGTATCCCTTAAATGCAAATAACCAACAGGTATGCTTTTCATGGAGAGGAAAAAAAAAAAAGGGAAGTGGCTCCTTGCCTCTGTTAGCAGTCCTAAGTAATGTGTACCTGGGACAATAGGTGGCACCACACACGAATGTGTGAGAGGAGGCTTTTATCTCATTTTGTAGAATCATAGAATCGTCAAGGTTGGAAAAGACCCTTAAGATCATCGAGTCCAGCCGTCAACCTATGTCAACCACCTCTAAACCTCCCCTGCCTAATGCACTGGGTTAATTTCTTTTTCAAGCATCACTGAAGACTAAAAATCTTAGGATTTTATGATTGACTATTACATAGTGTTGTACACTGTATTAATATTAAAACTGTGCAATACGAAAATACTGTTTCCAAACCCTTGAAGGGCAGTATTTAAAACACAACTTCTGTTGATATCATCTTGTTTGTGTAGAGATGTAGTTACTCTAACATCTGACATTTTATATTTCATCAAACATATTTTCATGAAACACAGAAAGGCAATGTGAAATAAACGCCATATACAAAGTCTATTTTCTTTTACTACAATTTTTAGCCTTTGATATATAGTGTACAATATGCATTGTATTACAATCTGAATTTTTCAAACTCTACATTAAAAGCGGAGGTCAGCTAAAATGGTGCCACACAGATTATGGATAAATGGGTGGAATTAAGGTAATATTTTACTTTTCAAAGTTACTTTTTTTTTTTTTAATAACATTCAAGTTTGTAACAACTTTTTTAAAATACTGATTATCCTTCCAGGGAAATGTTATATATATATTTTTAATAATATTTTGTTGATTCTGGTTTATTTCTTTTTGGTTTCCTGCAACATCTACAAACAGAAATCAAATTTTCAACAGGATTGTGAGAATCTATTCAAAATACTTCTCACTTTTCTTTTGTGAAACATTGTGTACTTATGAATACCATAACAAAACCTTGTTATAGTCTTGTTTACAAGACAGATTTACAGTTTATCTAAAAGTTTATTTACCTTTCTCTAAAGAATGGATATGTTGTATTAACATGTGGGAATATACAATTAGAAAGTACAAAAATAGACTCCATATTGCTGCTTCCCATCACTGACGGTTGGGCTTCCTATGAGAAAGATAATGATTAAAAAACATTCTGCACAAGCTGCCACAAAAATTTAATCCATAACTGGTTTAACTGCAAATATGCTGTTTCTCAAGTAATGAAGCTTGTATCGCGCATAACTCTTTGTGGGACTGATTCACTCATCAGCCTCGTGCAGTGGAGTAAGGGATGATGTCACTGAGTCATTCACGGTTTTAAAAAGCATCAGTGGGTGGAATGGAAAAGTTTAAATAAAGTAATCACAATAATAAAAAACCGAAGAGAGATAATGGGTGTATTTTAGGAATATGTGTTTAGAAATGTATAAAATAACTATTTAAGAAATCTAAAATGTTTCGGCTGTGCTTGTAGGTGACATTTGATCGTTGTGAAATACTAAGGAAATGTTACCAAAGAGAGAGTGATACCAACTGAGTTATGTCTTGCACAGAGCAGAGCCTCCTGCGTGGGGGAGGAGGGAACGCCCCAAACCCTTCTGTTCAGAAGGTGTGTGTCCCCCCTTGCATAGAAGGGACCATTGATCTGCAATGAAGCCCCATCCCACAGGCGCAAGGAGAAATTGTGTTTCCAATACATTATATGCAGACACTGTGAATTAAGGTATAGACAGCGTGTTGGTAACGGAAAATTGTGTGTTAAACCTGAACAAGTATCAAGTACGAATGTAAGATTCATCTTTCAGATTGTGTTCTAGGGGATGTGGGTAGATCTGTAAGACTGTAACTACACTGTAATGTACTTATTTTTGTGGTCCAGTTTTTCTGCATCTTTTTAAAATAAACTTATTTTTCCCCTTTTGATATTTATTTCTCTTCACTAGTCCTTTTTTTCACATATGCTTAGGCTTATAAGCACATAATTGTAGAATTGCATCTTTTTGATCCAGTAAAATACAGACTTCATGTAAATAGATACAAGAACAAGCAATCTCAAAAGAAAATGTTTTACCATCTTTTTTTTAAATTAAAAAAATATTTAAATATTTTAAATGTTTGATTTACTATCATTAAACTATTCTCAGCATATTTGCTGTACATCTTCTATGACACTCAGTGGCACATTGACTTCCACAGTTTTTCCTAATTGCTTCAGCATTGACATACTCGGATAGAAGGTGGGTATTTTTTGTTAAGGGAAGAAAACTAAAGGCAAGGTGCGGTTATACACCTGAATTTACCTTTGTACTGAAATTACGCATTTTTCTGTAAACAAGTAGATCGGATTGTTTTCAGATTCTGACTTGCTTCAACACTGGCATAATTCTGGAGGTGATATTTGGGGGGGGTTCGCTGGACTGTAACCGTGCACGAGCTGGCTGTCTAGCAGACGCTAGTTCTTTAAGCTGGTTGTTGAATCGGGAGGGACTGATGGCATGCCTCTGGAGAAGGAGCCGTCCCCTGCTAGCGCAGGCGTTGGAGGCAGGCGGGGGGAAATCAGTCCCCTGCTGGAATTTGCCGTCTTCCAGCCCAGGCAGCAGCAGGGGTTCAGGTAGCCAGCCCTTAGCTGGTGCGATGGGATGGGCGGCGGATGGGTGAGGTGAATCCACGGCTGCTTGTGTGAGAGCAAGCAGTGAGTCGCTGTACACACCCCTTTTTAAAAGCAGGAGTGTTTTAAGTGTGCTGACCTAAGGATGCAAACGAGGCAAGGCTCGTAGGGGAAGTAGTGTCATTTATTAGATCAAACTGATAGAAAAGAAATTGCTAGGCTCTCCGTATGTCTTTGTTCTGATCTCTTCCCTTCAAGATAAAGGGTTTCTCTCTCCTTTTCTTCCCCAGTTGTCTTACTTTGATTGAATATGTTGGATGCTCACTCTTGACTATACACATTAGAAACACACTGCTGTAATGCAGAGTGTCTAGCGTAAGAATAGACCAATACCTCTTCTAATTTCTTTGAGAAGAGGATCCCTCTAATCTTTATTTCTTTGCCAAATTCTTCAGGTCACATCTGACATTTCTCACCTCTGGCTAAAGTTAAGGTGAACCGTAGTGAAAATGAGTTGTCTTCTAAGCTGGACGGCCTTTTCTTTTGTGCTTATTCCTTGCATGTTTGTAAACTAAGGATACATAAACGTTAGCTTTCCAGTTCTTTGGAGGATCTAGCTAAACTATTTCTATTCATTCACCATCTCATGACTATTTTATTGAAGGATTAATATATTTTCTGGATATTTTGATTTGACAATTTAGTAATTACCTAGCTGAAAGCTGGAGTGATTCATGGAGTAGTCTGGGCACCCTGCAGAAGTTCTCAGTAAGGCATGTTTTTTCTACAGAGGGCTGACTTGTTCGCTCCACTCTATCGATGGAGTTGCATAATCCATCTCATTCAGCTCACAACGATGCTGCCCAAAACAGCGAGGGAGGAAAGATGAGATTCCTGTTTCTGCGTTGTCATTGCTCTTCCGTTGTGTTATATCTGTTCTCATGCGTATGTTTTGTTGCTCACCTTTCTTTATTTTCAGAAATACCAGACTTTTCCGAGTGATCACACCAGACCTTTGCTACAGCTTACCTACCACCTTCACCATATTAATACTTCCCACCATGCTGTTCAGCCATCTTCCCACTGATGATTTTTTTTAATCCACCGCAGTAATTTTCCTAGTATTCTTGTACACTAAAAGCAGATTAAGAGATTACTTGAGTTTTTCTCAAATGACTCCATCATTTAACTAAAAATCTTTAGTTGTCTTGTTCTGAAGCCAGGAGGGTGATTTTGCTACTACACAAATGGAGCTTGTCCTTCTGGAAGAATCACGTTCCTGTGACGGCTTCCAAGTGGTCAAACTTCCTCATGTTTTTTTAGACCACCTGGAGAGCTCTTCAGTATTATTGGAATTCCACTGTCCTTTAGGGATAAGAGAATTTCAGTGGAAATCAACTGATCTCCAGTTTCTTGTATTTTTTCTGTGGGTTCTGGACTTGCACAGTTCTACCTGTTATCTGGCAGGCTGACTGTGAAAGAAGATCAATGGACTTCCCTTGCAACCAAAAGTCTGTTTTCTGGTCTTTCTCTTAAAAGGTGCTGTTCCTTCTTGCTTACGTCCTACTGAGTGCTAGTTTTGTAGATCCTACATGAGAAAGATTTCTCCATCATTTAGGCTGACCTTTTCTTTGTAATGATCCTTTTTTTCTTTTTCTGTTTGTTCTTTTTCTCTGCATCCTACATTCTGTTCTTTACACCTTTTGCTATTCCTCTGGCTTCAGGAGGAGTGTTTTCAGTATCTCACATTTTTCTAGGGCTAACTGATCATCGCTTTTTTTGGTCCTCCTTTGTTTGCTAAGCTCTCCTTTTTGTTTCCCAGTTGAGCAAACTTAACTGTTCTTCTCCGATTCCTTAACTGAACTTTTCTTGCCGTGTAATCCGTGTCTTCAGCTGTCTTGTCCTGTGGCAAACAGTGTTAAAGTGACTAAAAATAGGCAATTTTCCTCTTCTGGATTCATAGGTGTTACGGTTTCTACAGGCATATTATATTACTGTGGAAGGAAAGGTGTACGTAATATTTATGTAAGGTGTTAAGTTATTGGTAAAAATGTAATATCTTGGTTTAATGCAGAATTTTAGAGAAATTGGTTCACTTGAAGAATGAAAAAATAACTTGGGGTGTTTTTTTCAGTCTGTCTACATGTATTTTACATAGCGTTCTAGGGCACCTGGGAGGGCCGAGTGCTGAAGACAGCAAGGTACTAAGCCAGCTGTATTGCTGAGAAACAAAACAAATTGCATCTAAAATGTCCAGGGAAATAATTTGCTGTAAAATTTCCTTCTGCATATCCACCATCTCCTTGGGATCTCTAAGAGAGGAGAGTCATCCTGCTCTTTCCCTTGATGGGTGTGTTAATTGAAGGGTAAGAGAACTTGGTCATATAGGAAAACAGGAATCAAGAAAAGTTTAAATGAAAAGGAGATGGGGTATTCTACATAGAGTCAATTAATTACATGCAGAAAAAATACTCTGTTCTCTATGGAAGCTATGTGCCTTCAGAAACAAAAAAAGGCAGTTAAAGAAAGGGTACATCTTCTTCACTTTCAAATATTACACCTTTGAATCAATGATGGATAATGTAAAAATACTTCCATTCTTTCAAAATAGTAAGTTGCTGTTTGCAAGAGATGTTAATGGACACCATTCTTTATCACTGAGTGATGGAAAATACCAGTATGTTATCATGTGTTTCTGATTACACATTTTCAATGTATTTTTTCCCCTCCTAGAATAACTTTGACTTCTTAGCCCTAGCTTTGAAAATATGTGGGTTTATTTCAGATTCTTTCATGCTAATGCTTTTCTTTGATATGCTTGCCTTTGTTCTGTATCTGAGCACCAGCAAGGCCTGTTACTAAGACGGGAAAGACAGAAAATTATTCTTTTTGCAGTATCTCTGAACAATTTCTGCAACTTTACCTATGCAGCCTTTGTAAATGGAACTGCCACATTAAAGAATAAATATAATGTGGATGTATAGGTTTTCAGGTGCTATGGAGACCATCTATCTGAAAATGTATTCCAATTCATGTGGGTTTGGAAAGGATTTTCTGTTTGTTTCCTGTATGGCACGGGATGTTCAAACTATCTTATCCTTGGTATTGTTATTTAGTATCAAATAGCCCATACCAAATAAAACCAGAATGTATTTTTGGTAACTGAGGAACAGCAGGTTCTGGAGGGTTTAAAATAGATGATATATGATACCAAGAATAGCCCGGTGCAACTTAGCCGACCTGAGAAACTATTCAAAGAGCAAACCAAAATGGAGGGCAGTTCTATACTCCATGCTTTCACTAACATTTATTTTGCCATTTTTGCTTTGTTTTGCTTCAAGCTTTTAATTAAGATTTCCTTGGCTTTGCTGACCCATTTCTATATTGTTAAAGGCAACAGAAAAGAGGCTGCCAGGATAGCAGAAGAGATCTATGGAATAGTCCCAGGTAAAGTAAAAATATGGACACTCTAACATTTACATGTATATTTGCTACATTTTTGTAACTTGAGGATTTAAATCATTGAGTTGCCATGAAATGAGGAATCTTGCTAAATGCACGGGTGAATGTTTTAACCTGAAGTGCCTCCCATTTCTGGGGTCTTTACAGTGTCAGTATGTGTTGGCATGATTTAGGTGTGCAAAATATGAGACTCCAACAATTACCCAGCTAGAATGAGGACAACATTTGCTCAAGGCACTATGGTAAATAAAAAGATCGTTCTTGGAAGCAAGGCATTCTTTAGTGGGGGTTACGGATGGTTTAACTAAATAGCTAGCTTTACTGCCAGAGAATATTTAGGGAAAAGTTTTAGCATGTTGATTTTCTGAAAGGAGATACTAGGAGGATATAACTAATGACTTTATGAATCCAAGCCAAGAACCTCTGTTTTGTTAAATCAGATTATAAAAATGAATACAGCTAAAATTATTCTGAGAAATATATGGCATGGGAATATATTGTATTTAGTAGGCTATTTAGTAGGTCATTGATTTTGGTTTTTTTTTTCCCAAGTGATTTTACTCCTTCACATCACTGCCATAATAATGAGTAGACACATGTTTGCACGCCTGGTAATTCCACTAATTAAAATGACACAGTATTTTAAATTTACTACTAATGAGGACATATTTTCCCATTTGAAGATTATCAGCGTTGTGACATCACAGATTTTTATGTGACTCATTTGTTGGGCACTTGCTTCATGATGAATAGTGCTGCCATGAACAGGCATGTGAACGTGAGCAGAACATGGATGGTGCAAGGTGGCCACCCAAAGCAGAGAGACTGATCTGGCCAAGAGAAATACTGCAGCAAAGCACTTTTTACAAAGCCTTTATATACAGGCATGTCTGGGTTATTAATTTATTTGTTATTCTCCAGAATACAATTCCAATCATTTACTATTGTCATTTTTTCCCAAGTGTCTTCATGCAATTGTAGTCAGACATGTGGCAAACAGCAGTTTTTCCTTCATGCAAATTCTTCTCGAAGTGCCTTGAAGTTTAGCAGACCGCAACATATTTTTATCTGCAAGTTGCCATTTGCAAAAAGCCACTAAGGATAATCTTACAAAACATAAGATCATGTGACACTGTTGCTGGGGCACTATATTGTATTACAGGTGGAGCTTCACAGCCTTTTCTCTTTGCAGTGAAGTAGCGCTGCAGCAGCAACAGGGCTGCTTAATTTATCTGTAGACATTTAAAAAGACACAGTGTTTTCAGACATGTCACTCACAGCTGTGAAGGGAAGATGTGCCCCGTATGGGAACTATATTTGCCACACGTTTCAGGGAGGTAGGTTGCTGTGGCTAGCATGGAAGTATGCAGCAGCATGTGTTTTCATGGTGAGGCATGTGTGTGCATACACACGCATTGTGAATGCGTGCGACATGCACTTGCACATGCTATACTATATGCATAAAAGGTTAAATAAGGCACTATAGCTCTGTAGTCTGAGTTACTTCTGAATCTTCCTGTTGTATAAGGGTCCTGGGTTTTGTCACTTGCAATGTCTTCTGACTTTCTGAACTGAGCCTGCCTATTTCAGTCACCAGCATGATGAGGCATGTGGGGTTTTTTGGATGTTTTCAGGAAAATGTTTCTCAGTCCGTACCTGGTTCCCGTTTCCATCATTTTGCCTGGGGCACCCTACTTGGTCCTTAGGAGCCTGGTCGTATATCGTGCCGGCTGGTCTTTCCACGCCACCTTCCTGCCTTAGGATCCCAGGAACAGCTCCTTAAATAAATGGAAATAAAAGTAATAACTATAGTTAAAACCGTAACCCCATGAGGTAAAGTGCATTGCAGTTCTCGGGTAACAAAAGGAGACTCCCTTGGCCAAGGCTGAAACCTCTGCTGTGTCCTTGGCCTCAAGTCCCAGGGGATGTGTCTGTGCCTCTCATTGATTTCTCCCTGCCTTGGATAAACACCTGAAATGGAGATAAATCACCCTTTCCATTCTCTCTGGTGTGCGGTGTAGCTGAAAAAATTAAACAGGACAAGGATTTCAAATACAGTGCTCAGGGGGTTGCTGTACAACAGAGCATGAATGCAAACACTGGTATTGCTTTTGTCCTGTGGCACTGTAAAGGCAGCTGGCCTTTGGAGAAATGCTTACTACACACTGTGTCGCAGTATGGTTAAAAATTTTAATTTAGGACAAGTAAATTTGCACTCTACTTGAGTTGCAGGGATTTAACCTGGGCTGACTGACTATGCCTGTAGGTAGTAGCTAGGCTAAGGAATTTTTTTTCTTGGCACATGAATAGATTAAGATAAGAAAAAGGGCAAGCTAGGCTATATGAAGAAGTCTGAACAGTTCAACAACTCAAAATGTTTAAGGAAGAAAAGTAAAGCCTCAGGCAGAATTTATTTTTCCATGCCTTTTCTGAAACCTTCCAGTGAGGAGGAGGATGAAACCTGTTATCTGGTAGTCCGAGCTAGAGGATATTATTTATGAAATTGTCGGTTCGAGAAATAAAACTGCCAGGGACATGCCAGAATTCATTTGATGGACATGTCATCCCCGCGTCTCCCTGCTATGAGTCTCTTAATGAAGTGCAAGAGAAGCTGGAATATGATTTGTGACAAAATCTCCCTAGGAAAGATGGAGGCTGATATGGTTTTGAATAGGAGAATTGCAGGGCTCTGAAGTCCCCGGGTGAGTCCCAGCAGCACTAAACTCATGGTCTTTGCTGAAGCATGTTTTTAGCTGGTTTTGAAAGTTCTGCCAAGAAGCTTTTGTTTAGGTCCCTTAGCGAGCGGCCAGCTTTTTCGGGAGTGCTGAGCCCTCAGCTGCTCTGCTGAAATCAATTTATCAAACAGTTTTACCACTGACCCCACACTGATTTCAGTCCTGATCTGCATTTACACGCAGCTGTTTTTTCCCTGTCCTCCCAGGATCTGCTTTTGCTGCTTACCTGAATTAACTTTTATGCATTTGCTGTTTCAGGCGGCTGGGCAGACAGATCCCCTCTTCATGATGCTGCCTTCCAAGGACGCCTCCTGTCTTTGAAAACCTTGATTGCACAGGTAAAAGCCCACAGGTAAAGAAAAGGTTGGGAAGCAGCGTAGTTTCTATTGAATTGCATCTGTGAGTTGGTGAGCTGGTAATAGACTGCAGCAGGGCATAAGAAATACAGTTGTATAAATAATATATCCACATGCACACCTTTGGGCATGTATTAGTTTGCTTAATTAGGATGCTGGGGACAAGCCTAGGACAAAGATTGTTATAGCTTGTAGCTTGCTGTATGATAAGCAATGATTCTTGGGTTTTTTCTCAATGATAAACCATGCAAACTGGGCTTGAGATTAGGGACAATATATATATCAACTATTTAAAAAAAATTGGTAGAAAGCTGTAGAAGTATATCTTACTTTATAAAACAGCAAGCATGGTCTTCCCAAAGAGAGAACTGCCAGCCTGAAACCCTCTGCTCCAAATGAAACCAAGCTTTCAGGCAAAAGGGAGAAAGGAGGAAAGAATATACTAGAAAGGACAAGAAGCTGGATATGAAAGTGGGCAGCTGCAAAGGGACAGGTTATGGTTCTTCGTGCTTTGCCAACCATCTTCCTTACCACCTTTGCTTAAACTCAATGCCCTCACCTGGCACGAATGAGCAACTGCCCCCCCCGCCCCCCAATCAGGACAACTGCAGGGAAATTAATTCCCTGAGTGCAAGCTCTGTGACTTGGCCATCAGACTTTTTATATACAAGGTAAATAACTTTTACCAGTGAGACCACAGCTCAAATGGACAACGTCCTCAAGGAGTGGAGCTGCCGGTGTGAAAGCCTCCACTCCAGACATCTATCGAGGCGTGGCTGCAGCTAAAAGAGGTTGCTGTTTACGGCCAGTATTCCCCCTCCCATTTCTGATCCTTCTTTCCTTCACCTGCTGATATCAAATTATTTTCATGGACAAGGAAGTGATGGAGGTTAGGGATAATAAGGAAGACAGCTTATTCATTCAGGGCTTTGTTGGTTTTCTGACCGCCTCTATCTCTATTTATGCTGACCCTACACTGTCTTATTAGTGGGGCACCTGGTATTGTGGTTATACACTAGATGCCCCACTTGTACACTGGTTATGGTTATACACTGTATAAGCACCCGGTGTTGTGGTTATACATCATTTAGTTAATCCACCCTTTCTTCTTCTCCTGAAGACATTTAATTTTGGGAGTGAAGGATGAGGGTCCTTGCTGATGAGAAGAGATCAAGGCAGCAATGTCTGTAGAGACTGAACTGGAGCTGATTCACCACAGCTTGATAAATGTAGGGACAAAGCTGTTCATGGAGCAGCATAATCATTGCTCATTGCTTCTAATACAGTTACACTACTAGCCTAAAATTAAATATGAAGCTATACCTTAGGGTATATGTGGGACACTCAGAAGTCTCTGCCGTAGGACCATAGCTGTCAAGAAAGCCAGTGAGGCTTCTGCTCCCCAGGGGATGCCTGGACATAAGGGGACGATGGAGAGCTGGAGTTTTAAAATAGCTCAAGAACTCTCCAATGCTGCCTGTTCCAGCACTGAAAGAAGAGTTTGATTTTTCACATACATTGAAAACAAGGTTTAACATGAGAGATGTTTGTCAAACAGCTATAGTAAGATCTATAAGTCATTCTCCATTCCGTAATGGAAGGGATTGCTGTTTTGCCCAAGATATCAGTACTTACTCTTTCGCTTGCAATGACTGAGTTTCATTTGTTAAATATATATATATCTGAATAATGATTGAGAATAGATCTCCTTATCAGGAGTCCCTAGAAGACGTTCCTCTTGAAGGAATATGCTAATCATTAAGCATGAAACATCTATACAGTTACAAAATGGAATAATGTCAACATTTTTTCAAGGTTTTATCTGTTCCCCTGGCACTGATGTAACGTACAGGAAATTCTTAGTGACAGCTTTTACATTAATAATGCTTTCACATGACTGAGAAACAATTGTTTTTCTATCATACAATTTCTAGCTTAAAGTGATTACAGTGATTGCTTTTAACGCTCATTGCATCAGGACTGGTGACTCTTTTACAGTGCTACATTGCTCACAGATACTTACTTCTGTCCATCGCATTTTCTGCTGTGTACCAAAAAGTGCATTGCTGCCATCTTGTGAGCTGCCTGGTTTATAGCACATCAGGTAGAGACCAACTGTGTTACAAAATATAAGACATCATGTGGAAAATGGAGCTGCTTCCAGGCCTGTTCTCACACATGGCTGTAAAATCTTAATTACCAGGAGATTTAGCTGCATTCTGGGGAAAACACATATGACAATTGCTTTCTCCTTTGTGAATATGTCTGGTTTCTGATTGTGCAGGAATAGCTGTAAGAACTGTCATTTAGGGAAATACCTGTAATAAGGCATTTGTAAATCACAGTTCTTTCTTCCACTGTAAAACATTTCCTGGGTGGTCAAATAAGAGGAACTGATTTGTGGGTGGAATTCGTCTCATCTATCTTATGGGTTTACCAGGTACTTACTACCTCTGAGTGAAACACGCTGGGCACCCCATATAGTCAGTGGAAGTATTTTTGGGATGCAATTCATCTGACCTACTAGAAATAGCGGGTTTAGCATGGGATGAATCATATCCTAGAGGAGTCTGTTTCTCCTCACTGAAGGAGCTGAGGGCTCCAGCCAAGCTGCTGATACCTGTGCCAGAGGCCTCCCCGTTCCAGGAGGTGAATCCCACCAGCTGTAGCTCCTGGTGCTGAACTTAATAGGGAAGGTAATGCCACCCTTATAAGTTAAGGAAATGCAATGTCTTTCCTGTGATTGACCGTGCATTGTAAAGAACTAGAAATAGAAGGCATAGCTTGTCCTTGCTTCCCCTTTAACCCTATCACCAGCTGCCGTCTTTGGGGACGAGCACTGAAGCACTGAACAGCATTAATCCAACACATGCACCTTCCCTGGACATGCACCCAGGGACATGGCTCTCCCCTGCCACAGTCCAACCTCCGTTTGCACCCGAGCCGGCCCTGGGGGAGCCGCGTGGTTTGGGCAGGGCTTTCCCCTCATGCCCCCCACCCTGCATTGCAGGGTTTCAACGTGAACCTCGTGACAACGGACCGTGTGTCGGCTCTCCATGAGGCCTGCCTGGGCGGCCACGTCGCCTGTGCAAAGGTGCTGCTGGAGAACGGCGCTCAGGTGAGTCCTGGGGACACCAGCGGGGACACGGGTGCCTGGGGCACGGATGCTCCCTGCATCAGCGGGGATGTTGGACGGGCTGCCCGTGGGGCATGGCCAGGCTGCGGATGGACAGGAGCATCCCTGGCAGAAACAGGGAAAAATAAAACAGTGCTTTGTTTCCATGGGTAATGGATTTGCCTTCCCCTGGTGGTTGCTTGGGTCACCCTGTTATTCTGGGTTTTTTTTCCCTCTGTATGTGAAATGTAGTCACAATTGATGGAAAAGGAATGAGAGATGCTAGGTGAAAATAACCTCAAAGAAAATTACTTATCCCTTTTTTCCCCCCTGTAATGATCACTGGAATTGCCTCCAGTTTCCTGTGGGATGGTTTGGGAGTCTCATGTAAGTAGAAATAGATTTGCTTAAAGCAATGAAACATTTTATCTGCTAATAAAATAACATTTCCCCCAGTTGGACATAAGGTAGAATATATGTTAAAAATGGAGCTAGAGGAATGGATGAAATATATAAGAGTATATTTCATTCAGCTGGGTTTTCAAGTACAATTTATATGGCAAGAAACTGAGCAACACCGTAACAGGCAATCAAGCTATCCTCTGTAGAAGAAAATACATTTGTTAACTTCCTAAACTGTATGCCTAATTTCAGTCCCCTAGAGAGATGAAAGGAAAACCCCTTTCTGCTCAGTTTTACTTGGTTTTGATATATAATTGACATATTGCCTTTTTATAAGTCAGAGAAATCAACTCTGAACTACCTGTTGCTTTCCTAAGAAATCAGTCTGTTCCTGGTATAATATATAGCTCCAGTGTTTTTTGGTTTTTGCTTTTCCCCTGCTCTCTGTTCATAAATAAAGTCAACAGGCTGTTGTCTAACTTCTGGGAGAAAATGTGCCATTCTGCTGCTCTCCTTTATTGCTATGCTTTTCTTTATTTCCTTTTTTTACCAAACCATTTACTCCACAACAGCTGCCTTACCATTCTTTCCTCTTCTACCAGTTAAACCAATGCCCAGTAGAGGGGGAAAGCAAGGGAGTAATTTTTATTCTTCACTTACCTCCTTCCTTACCCTTGGTTATCAGCTTGCCTGAATGACTGGTCCTGTTGTGAAATGATGCTGATAGACTCCCAGTGCCTCCAGCACCTCCAGCCACATCTGCCTGATGAGACTGGGGAGAAGCGGGGGGGCAATGGTGGGCTGCTTGGCTGCAGCATGTAATCTGTCTGAAATACAGATACCCCCAAAGCATAAATATTTCTTTACTTTTGCTGTTTTAGAATCTGTGCAGGATGAGGGATAGTGTAGCTCAGCAATTAGCAGGAGGGGAGGAAGATCAAGGAAGAGGCTGGGATCTGTAGTGAGGATGCTGTTGAAACAGAGTCTTAGTTGGAGCCTTGCAATTTCAGCAAGAGCAAGCTGCCGTTTGGTCTCCAAAATCTGAGAAAACAGATGTCCCCCATGCTGTGGTACCTGGTATCTCCCCATACCATGCTGGCTTGCCCACCTCCTGGCCCTGTCACGATTATTTTCCAGCCAGGTCTGTTCCCCCCACTGGTTTTCCATGAAGATGAGCAAGCAGAGGAGGTACCAAGGAGCAGGGACTGCCTCCTCCAGTGTACCTGCCTAATCTGCTGCACGGTTGGAGCCTGCTGAAGACTGCAAGGACTGAAATGCTGGAAACGGCAAGGACTGGCTTGTAATTGTGGGAAAAGCACCTTGTGGAAAAAGTAGTTAACTCATACAGCATCGTAAACAAGTCAATAGTTCAAATGAACAAGGACAAATGATATCTAGGAAGGTATCAACTGCAGATGGTTCACTGCTGAATTACCCAGAATAAACCAATAGGTTCTTAAACATCACTGTCTTTCTCTACTTTAGAGGCAAAATATCTTGCTAGTTAAATTGTGTGGGCTAAGGTAGTTCTACCCTGGTGCTCCGATGCCTTTGCGATGCAGCTCCTGTGCTTGCACTGGTAGCAAAGTCCTCCAACTTCCCCGGTGGCCCAGGACTTCTCCAGCCCTTTCTCTCCCGTCTCTTTCGTCTTCTCCCTGATTTGGAAATCGCACAAATTGCCGCGTGCTTGCATAATCCATTGCTCTTCTCTAGTGTGCCACAGAATTAAAGACATGCAGATTTGCTGAATAAATTGCCTCTGAGGGCTTGCTACGTAGTTAAACATAGCAGCTACGGCTCTGTGCACAACACAAGCCAGGGACTGTGCTGTCCCAGTGGGGAATGACGGATGGCGGTTCTTGCCAGGTCTTTACATCGGAGGTGGAGGAAGGAAATTCTTTCTCCGTTACACACACACATACCCACATATGCATATGAACACAAACTTTCAAGCTCCCTTTCTGTTTGGGATTAAGACTGTGTTTCTGTGAAAATTTCTTTTGCGGGAAATGTGTTTTCAGGTGAAAATATTAAACATGAAGTAAATGTTTTCATTTAAAAAGAAAAGTCATTTTCATCTGAGCATATTCTGGCTTTGGGTTGGTGCAGAAGATACTCAAGTCCTCCACATAAAAAAAAATTAAAATCTGCATTTTCTGAGCAACTCTAGATGGAGCATTCATAGCAGGCAGTGTTGCTGCCTTATGGCACTAGCTCTCCTGGAAAGAAGGCAGACCTAAAAGGAGAATGTTATATATGTTGTGCCACAACATATAACTCTGAAAGTTGTTAACAAAATCAATTCTGAAATTAAACAAGACAAGCGTCTTTTTCTGGTGCATTTCTGGTATGCACATGAGGCACGCTGCAAGGGCGTTCTGCTTAAATCGGATTATCCTGAGTGTCTCTTGCTGTTCCAGGTCAACGCCGTCACCATCGATGGGATCACTCCTCTGTTTAACGCCTGCTGCAGTGGCAGTGTGGCCTGTGTCAACATGCTGCTCGAATTTGGAGCCAAGCCGCAGCTCAGGAACCACCTTGCATCGCCCATTCACGAAGCAGTCAAGAGAGGTAACGTTCAGGCTGTGAGTGAAGCTAATAATAACTGAGGAATACATCTTTTATTGATGTTAAAATATTAAAAAAACACCCCAAACTTGTCTGTGCAGGTATGGATAAATAGGCTTGGCTTATTCCCAGCTCTTGTGCTTCATTGGTTGTATCTGTGTGTATTCTGCTCTACAGCGCTTCAGTGACAGCTCTTCTTCTCTCCACAGGTCACAGGGAGTGCATGGAGACCCTTCTGGCCCATGAGGTTGACATTGACCAAGAAGACCTGCAGCACGGGACCCCACTCTATGTGGCTTGCACGTACCAGAGGACAGACTGTGTCAAAAAGCTTTTGGAGCTAGGTACACCTGGAAAGGGGCCTGGGGGAGAGCTGTGGTGGTGTGAGCCAGCACTGCTGGTCTCTCCGGGCTGCCTCTCCACTGCAAACGTCATGGGTTATTTCCACAAGAGGTGTTTGGGCAGCCTGAGTCTGTGAGACTTGTTTGAGGCTATTAAAAATTTCACCTGCGTTCATGAAGAGTTTATGATTTCCTCAGCAGAAAAAGCCCTAATTACAGCGACCTCCCTGAGACTGTCTGATTTTGAAAATAAAATAC
Source organism: Platalea leucorodia (assembly GCF_965183815.1). Lineage (NCBI taxonomy): Eukaryota > Metazoa > Chordata > Aves > Pelecaniformes > Threskiornithidae > Platalea > Platalea leucorodia. Next base: position 83,072,658 of record NC_138824.1, on the reverse strand, counting down.
TTTTAGTTTTCTAGAATGATAACAGGAAGCACAGACAACATTGGATAATATTAGTGACCAAAATCAACTCTTGATTATGATAAACTGCCATGCTAAGCATTAACTTCACCTGCTTTGCAGTGGATGATGAAGACAGCAGTAAAGCTGTTTAAAAGAATAATCACTGCAGGTCCAGGCACAGCCTATGAGCTAGCATAATGTTTGCTGTCAGTGTACGTTAGCTGACTTACACCTGCTCGAAGTGTGGCCCTGCTGTGCCTGGAGAGCCCAGGGCAAGCATTTTGCTTGCTATGCTCCCAGAGTTATTACAATGAGACACCTAAAGGGTCTTTTTTCCCCTGGTAATTAAATTAACATAATCCATGTTAGATTTTATGTTATTAACAAATTTACAGAGCATATGGTAGGCTTTGAACACCTATTGTGTTGAAGGTCAAGCTGCTCAGTTCTGTCCATCACAGATAGGGTTCGGTGGCTCAGAGGGCATTTATGCAGCAGGTATTTGACCTGCTGAGTTTTTCACTGCTGCTATTGAGAGAAATGAGGGAGGCCTGTGTGCCATCCATCCCCTTCATTTATTGAGGCTACTGGTGGAAACCAGCCTGTGTGATGCGGGTTTGGACAGTTCCTGCTGCCTCCTGGATCTAACCGTGCGCTCTTGTTCACTCAAGGAGCCAACGTTAACGTGGGGAAGCGATTAGACACCCCCCTCCACGCGGCAGCAAGGAAATCCAGCGTGGAGATAGTTGTCTTGCTGACAGACTATGGTGCCAACCTGAAATGCAGAAATGCTGAACTCAAATGTGCTCTGGATCTTGCTGTACCCAACAGCAAAGTGGAGCAGGCGCTTCTGCTTCGGGAAGGTAATGGTTTCCTTTCTTCTCTTTTTTTAAGTAGCACAGTATTTATTTCCTTTACCTAAGTACATTTTCTTAACTGCTTTTGTAAGTAATGTTCTATATAAGCTCTTTTGGCTTTTCTACTAATTTCAAGCCTGTAGCACATGACACAGAAACGAGTAAGAGATCTCTGGTTTGTTGCTAGATCTGCCACCAAGTGTCAGGGTTTTAGCGGGTAAATTGGTCAGTTGTTCTGTGCTTTCTTTGCCTGGCTACTGAAGGAAAATTATACTTATTTACCTACCAGGACTCTAAGGATTAAAAACTGCTATGAGAGTTTATTCATTGGTAATATTTTAGTACCACCATCTTGTGTTCAACTTAGCACCATGGCTCAATGTCCTGCTCAATGCAGAAAAAGCAGCATGAGGGTGTGTGCCCTTGGTCACCAGGAGAAAGCAGAGCTATTTGCCAGGTGGCTATTCAGCTTCGTGCCACGCAGCTCTTCCGTGTGGCTCATGCGGCTGCAAACCCAGCAGTGCCCTTTGCAGATTACTTTCAGCCTTTCTACAATATTTCTGATTGATTATCTTTCCAGTCTATTGGAAGAAATTTATGAGCAGAAATGAATCTAGATCTTCTTGTGCTGTTTTCACCTGCGCCACATGCAGCCAGAACTTGATGCATCCAATAGCAATATCCCTGGGATATGGACATGCTGAATTACGTCATCCCCCTCTTCCTCTAAGCTCTGTGTTTCCCAACTCGCTGGTACCCTGTTAGTTGGTCTGTGCCCCCCGAGGCTTTGCAGGGAGGGTGAATGGTGCTTCCCCAGGTGGGCAGCCTGCCGCCTTCCCAGGCACAGCTCACTCCCCACCAAGGAGCAAAGCATGATGTGCACAGAGAGCCCGCTTCCAGCTGCAAAATAGCTCTTGGATGGTAAATGAATATTGTCAATGATACGCATAAGCTTTGTGGTGGCCCTCCACACACAAGTGGGTTTTATAGAGGAAACGAAACATTGGCTTAATATCCTTCTGTCCTGCTCCCTTTCTCCATGGCTTTTCATGCAGAGCTTTAATTTATCATGTCTAAAACCTTCTGGGAGGACTTTTGCTTGAATGCTTCTCACCTCTTGTGACTTCTGTCCCTGTATCTGAGATGTTCAGGGCTCAGTGATGGCAGGCTGCATAAGCAAAGGCAGTGATTGCAGTCGTCCTGCTCCAGTTGCCCTGTGTGATTGAGACTTTGTGTAGATAAAGAAATATTCCAATATAAATAAATTTCTCTACCTGAACCTTCTTTTTGATTTCCACTTTCAGCTTGTCACCCTCTCCTCCCTTACAGTCAGAGGCACTATAGCCAGCTCCTGCTGGCTCTTCATTTTTCAGAAATGAAGTTTCCTCAGTTTCCTCACCTATCCCTTCAGTCCTGCTTTCAGACACTTTGCTGTACCTAACATCTGCAACTGCTCTTTTCCCCTACTTCTGTGTTTTCTGAGGCCCTTCTGTTGAAATAAGCACCCCAGGGACTTCTCTTGAAAAGTTTTCTTTCTACCCCCTGACTTTTCTGCTGTGATTACTTAGATGGCTCCCTTTAATTGCTCCTCTTCCTAGCTATTAAGTGATGTGAAATATAAAATGTTTCTGTTTTCCTAACTGCTTTGGGAGATGGTAGCTTCTTTCTTCACTACCAGTGACAGTAGTGGAAGTGCTCTTTTCTATATATCCTGTATTTTTCTATTAATTTCTTCTCAGTAGAGGCATTATCAGCCTGTTTAGGCTCCTAAATTTTCCTGTAGTAAAAACACAGATGATGAAGCTTGCCTGGAAGATATAAAGACAGGCTTTTGAGCACACATCTCTACCCATTGTTTGCCAAACACTGCTGTGATCATTACTGTTTGGCCAGAAACCGGAGGGGCAGGGCTGATCCAGGGCTTGAAAACTGAGCACCTCTGAGCAGGTGTAAAGGTTCTTGCTGGAGCAGCTCCAGCAAGAGGGAAGTGAAGGGGAGGCAGGGACACATTCACTAGCAAATTGCATTTGCATGTGCAAGCATGAGATTGCAGAAGCAATGGAGCCTCATTTCCAGTGGGTTTGTGCCTGGTGTGCCCCTCACCTGATCTGCAGTGCAGGGCTGGGGGCATCTGCCTCGTCACCCCATGGGGAAGCCACCGGGGCAGCGCCATGGTGTGCAGAGCCGTGCAAGCCACTGCCCAAGCCGGCCTCCCCATTGTCCCAATGAGTCCTCTGACAGCTTTCCTACCAGTGGACACTCCAGTGTTTAAGAAGAATTTATCACGTGTCAACCTTTCCCTCAGGGCAAGGAAGGGCAAAAAGGCCTCTCTTGTTTTTATTCTTTTTTTTTTTTTTTTTTATGCTGGATGCCTTTTTGCACAAAACTTTTTGGGCCTTTCGATCTTCAAGATGTTTTCCTTTCAGTCAGGCTTAATTAAAATTGGATGACACATTAAGAAATGTTTTTGGGGAACACTGATAGACTAAACTGACTGACATCATACCTAAATATTCCGAGACAGTGTGGACATGTAAAAAGGCTGAGTTGCAGTTACTACTTGTACAGGTACTTGCTGAGACAGCAGCAGCTGGAAGAAGCATGTTCTGTATATATGAACAACTAACTGTGTTTGCCATATCCACCCTGTTATGGCTGGTCTGCCCTGAGCACCTCTGCAGCTCCCTGTAATCCCTCTTGTCTTTATCCTCGTAACACTGCTGGGAGTTGTCTTATTTCCTTAGCAAGGGCTATGCATCCTGGTGCTCTCTCTCCAGTACAGACACCTTTGTGGTATTTTAAGTATTTGCTCAAGAAAAGATGCAGAAAAGCCTAACCATGCATGCAGAAAAAGATTTTTAGTGCTCATAGTTTTCAAATTGCTGAACCAATTTTGACAACGTAAGTTAGATATAAATGATAATGTATTTAGCTCTCCCTGACTTCAGCAAGTCATTGTCTAGTGCTTGATTTGAATTGCAAATCTTGCTGGTGTTTATTGCTTTCTGACTTATACTGGTGGTGGGGTTGGGGGTCCATGTTCTTGCCTTTTTTTTTTTCCAGGTCCTGCCAGCCTTGCCCAGCTGTGCCGGTTGTGTATCAGAAAGCATCTGGGTCGGTCGTGCCTATATACAGTCCACAAGCTGCACTTGCCTGAGCCACTTGAGAACTTTCTCCTTTATCGATAAGTCTGTGACTATCTTTAAAGAAAGAGGAACAAATGGTTGTTTACTCCAAAATTATTATAACAAAGAAAAAAATCAAAGACATCATTTACTGTCTACTGAGGATACCAAACATTAGCTGCTATGTGACAGCGCAAATTAAAAACACCTTTTTGCAGATGGTGCATGATATTATGGATACTGCTCACAGTTTATTGCCACATCCACTTAGGCCAGCCTGAGAAGTTGTAATACATGAACAGCTCACTTGACATGTGTTTGTAGATGCACATGTACACATCCACCCACCCATAGACACACACAGAGATTTCCCCTACATTTAGTGTTATATTTATTCCTGTAGTATCTGTGCAGCTTCTTGCTCTTGTCTATCCAATCTCACTGTCAAAACCAACGTAGTGGCTGTTATTCTTCCACTAAGTGTGAGAATGAAAGCCTTCAGAGTCTGATGTGAGTCATGTATAATATATTGCACATCTTTTGTCAGCTTTGACTTGCATCCTGCCACCTCTTTTCCATGGTCTAGTGGAGCCGTAGCAACTTCCAGCAGGCTCTGGCTGCCCAGCCACTGTACATCCCCTCGCCCTGAGCCCAGCTGCCCCCAACGCTAACACATCTTGTCTTCTGAGGTGCAAATGGTGTTATCAAAGCAGATGCAGACGGAGTAAGCCCACAAAAATGTGTGAAATTCTTGAAAAAAACCCTTCATCTCTTCTAAAAGAAGTCTTAAGCTGTATCACCTGAGATCTGGCTGTGTTCATTACATGACCTATTTTTCTTGGCTGAATTCCAGGACAGAATTGCAAATGTTTTCATAGGCACAGTAGGTCAGCTTTCAATGTCTGTCCTTTGCAAGGTTTAAAGATAACCAAAGCAATGAGTTTCTTCTCTTCTTTTGGGCTTTGCATACTTTGACGTTTCTCAAGGTAAGTCCTTGGACTGCAGAGCAAGAGAGAAGCAGGGCCTCTAAGGATGGCTATGCATCACTTAAATATTGTCCTTGAGGGAATTTGCTGACCAGGAGGGGAAGTTTGCAGGCTTGTTTGCTCCCTCATCCCCTGCTCTAGAGGCTTTCATCACCTTCCTGTGAGAAGGGATTTTTAGTGTTATGACTTTGCCCATTGTGGTATTAGTTTAAATATCGTCAAGGTTAGTAGCTTGGACACAGCAGAGTTAAAAATGTGCACCTCTTTGAGTCGAGAAATGTGGGATCCAGCGACTGGTGCAATGCCTGCGTGGATCTGTAAAGGTTCGTTTATTTTTCCCATGGAGGTTGTTTTAAGGGGAGAAAAGTTTCTTCAGACCCGAGTTTTGGTAAACTTCTGCCATGAGACAGGCAATGGTGTTTCACTAGTTGTAGTAAAATGGGAAATAGAGGTAAAAGGAGAGTCGGGTGTTTATACGGTGGGTTTATTATGAGCTATGCATGCTGGTACCAATTTTCACTGTCCATTCATCTTAAGTCAGGGGGAACTGGCCTGCTGGCATCTTCCAGCAGCCTTGAGCTCCTGTCCCTGCTCCAGCAGCAGCAGCCTTTCTGGTTCAATGCTAATCCCTTCATTTCACAATGACAGTTTCCCTCTCTGAGACATAGGTCTAATGTTTTCTGTACTTTCTTATGATTAATTTAGCACAAGTAAGATAAATTGTGCTCCCAGCAGTTCATGAGACTGGACCTGCAATGTTACAGCCAAAAATGAATGTGGTTTTCAGCCTGTGTTTGCACATATTGAATGCTATCTGACGGCAAGAACTATTGCCCATAAAGTTGTCAGTGACATGAATGACCTTGTATAGTACAGTATATAATGAATCTCAGAGATTTGAACTCTAAATTCTCAAGAGCCTCTGAAAATCAAATACTATCAAGAAAGAAATGTCTACATTAATCTGATGTCAGCAGATCTCTCTCAGTCTTATCTTTACTGCTAGCTCACCTGCTCTGTTTATAAGGTGGCAGTCAGAATACCATCTGCTATCTAAATAGAGAGACAGAGCCTCATCTGTGTGGGCTGTCAGACTTGCATTGCAATCAAGGAGCTATGGCAATTTATGGGATCTATTTCAGAATGTGTAATACTGAATTGATTTCCTACTGCAATCATCAATGAAAGCAGTATTTCACTTGCATAGGATTTTAAATTGAAAAAATGCATCTTCATTAAGGAAATGCAAAGTCTATTCAGCCTCTCAGAAAGGTTTATGTTAAGAAGCAGCAGAAGCTGCCCTATATTTACTGCTGATATTAGCTTCCCATCAAAAAATCACCTCACCTTTGCTTCCTCCTGGAGACATCATTCTTCCTGAAATTCTGTGTATCAGAGAGTATGGAGAGAACAGAGCCTTAATAAATCAGAAGAGAAGCTCAGAAGTCTTGATGTTAAGAAATTTGACTAGAAACTTTACCTAGACTTTCTTGCTCTTGTCTCAGAAAAGTTACCCATTTAATTTTCATTGACCCTGCTTTGTGTTGTAACAATGCACGGAAATTTTCCTGAGGAAATAGCTGGAGGAGATATTTCATTTTTTTGCAAATATGCTGTCTCATGTGAGGACAGGGAAGGACTGGGACAATTTGCTAGGAGACTACTGAATCTTGTTGGTGATTTTTCAGAATGAGTTTGAAAAACATCTGTCAGATATGGATACAGCAGCTTTTCCCCAGGCAGGAGAAGGGCTAACTAATCTCACAAGGTCTCTTTCCTTCAAAATAGGTGGCATCTTCTCTGTCATTCTATGGTCGTTGACAGAAACCAGTTATTTAGGTAAAATATGTTTTTTCTTGGAACACAGACGTTTTTCTGTGCTGCAATGTCCATTGCTATACCACATCTGTATGACTTTACCCCAAACAACTGCCAGTGCTATCTGCTTCTGTGAAGAGTGCTGCATATCTCAACAGGAATAATTACACAATATCCTGGCTATTGGAAAAGTTTTTCTGAACCACAAACACTTACTGATTCTGAGTACAGACACTGACTTGCAGCGTAAAGCTTGGGCTATTGATGCTCGCTAGGCATAAAGTCTTTGGTCCTGGATATATTTTGCAGGAGTGGCTTAAATAGGTTACTCATGTACAGTATAAAACCAAAAGATTTCCTTTTATCATTCTCAATCTGTTGGGCCACTTTTCAGTTTTCTTATCCATCTATCATGAGAGATCCAGTGTGGACTCAGAAATGCCAGTGATGAGGACCTCACAGATCTCAGCCTAATCAGATGTTGACTTAAGCCATCATTAATTACTCAGTATATGTCTATCGTTGCTTATGATCCAAAGCAAAGCAAAATTACATATGCTTTGTATCAGCCCTGTCTTTATCTTTACTCTAAAATAAGCAGTCTTCATATCTACGTTATTTCTACCAGTAGATACATTCCCATGTCTCAAAACATCTTTGCAATCCTTTTTTTCCCTCCACTGTATCTTTTCTCACACCACTAAGCTGCTGTTCATAGGCATGTCTTTCCTGATCACCTTTCTCCTGTATTCACATATTTCTCCTCTGTCACTAATAGTTTTTAGTTTCCTTCTTGAGTCTAACTTTTCAACAGCAGGCATTTTAGCCAAGGTCAATCTTGTCTCCTGTTGTCTGTGTTATTTCTCTTGCTCACCAGGCTGCTGTGTTGGAGTTCCCCCAATCCGAACCTGAACATCTCAGCCCTCCCTAGCCCTGGGGGAGGGCACTGGTGTTCAGAGAGCTGTCACCCCCGTGGCACGTGTCCTGCTCACAGCCTCCTCAGCTGGCGCATCCTTGTGGGAGCAGGACTGTACTGGCCACCGTGTTCATCCAGAGCTGGAGCAAGTAATTTTACCGTGCCAGGTGCTGTCTGGGCTAACTCCAGGCACAGCACCGCTACTTGCTGTCTGTCTGGCTGCACATATAGCTGGTTTTCTCTGTGTCTGAGACACGCTGCTGTTGTTCACAGTTTGCACTAATTTGTGAAGACAGTTGTGGCAATGATCTTCTTGCTCTGCCCTTGTTGCTATCTCAGCACCCTGGCCCAAAACCTGGCTCCACAGGTTTCCTTGTAGCTTGAGAGCACTTTTTTCCAGAGTCTCATCTGCAAGCGGTGTGGCTAATGGGCTACCTCCTCAGAGACATACAACAGTGGAAATAAATAGACCAACACGTTTTGAAAGGGTTTAATGAACAATGTTCCTCACAGTCAGTAGGAAAAGAAAAGTTACATTCTAATTTGGCCCCTAAAAGATCCCCATTTTGGTCTCCTGACCAACCTTTTGGGTTCAAGCTGACCTCTGTCTCCTGCAACGCAACTCTGATATTGGCATTTAACAACTCTCCATCCGCTCTAGGACTCAACTTTCCATAGCAGATGTGCCAGTCCCTGATTTTCTCTCTGTCCAGCTGAATCTGCCGTTCACAGACTGAAATTAAAAAGGGGGGAAAATGCTAAGCTGCTGAAACATGTGGTCATACTGTAGGAGCTGAAATTCCCCATGTCTGCCTTGAGGTGCTGACATCCCACTTCCCTGGGCAGATGCAGGCTCAGAGGGAGGTTGTCCATCCATCCATCCACCTGTGTACTCCCTCTTCTTGTGACGGGACATGCCCGTGCCACTTTGGACAATGGGACCGGCGGCTCATCTCCCCCCAACTCTGTCTTCCTCCAGGCAACTTGAGCCTGGTCAACATCCACCTCACGGCATTTAGACTTCTCGCCACCAGTGCTAGAAATTAGTGTTGTGCTGCCCCTGTGCAAACCCTTGCGAAGGGGTTCAGCATCCCCTCCCTCCCACTCTTGATCCTCCACTTGCTGCCTACTCTGCAGGGCAGGAGGCGCAGGGGCTGCCCGACACATTTCTGTCCCAAACCTGACCTCCGTCTCCTGCAGTGCAACTCTGCTACCGACATTTAACAACGCTCCAGTCCTTATTGGATTGAAAATACTGGTGGTGTGTCCCAGCTAGGGCAAGTCTGATGCTGATGAAAAAGAAACACATTCATTGACTCTTGGTTGAAAAATCTGGCTGACCTGTATGCTGGGCTGACAGTTTATGATGCCTTTGTACATTTTTTTTTTTCCCAGAAATTAACTTTTTTCACACACCAATTGCTCCTCACTGTGATTTTTTTTAATGTTCCACAAGAGATGTATAATATGTTAATGTCAAATACAGATTATTCCACACAGACCTTCCATCTAATTTGATTTTTATTTCTTGAAAATTCCTTCATCCGTAAATTCTATACCATTTGTAAAAACTCATGATGCACATTGCAAGTGAACAGAAAACTACATTGGGTTCGGAATTGAAAAATCTTCAGTGAAAGGTAACAGGAATTGTGGAAGAAAGCATAATTTGCATATTCATTTCAGAATAACATCTGGAAAGGGAGAGATACATGAATCATCAGAGCATGCCATTCTAGCATTTTATTTAACAAGTCAGCCAAAGCAACACATTGGTCAGCAAACCGTTGCAAATATTGTATATATTTACAAGCAATGGATAAAGCTTCACGTGTGTGAAAGATTTTGAACTTATTTTTCAGTTAATTAAACTTATATATCCAGAACTTTCATTCACAGCAGTCAGAACAAAACTACCATAAATGCCAAAACCCAACACATTGTCAATATAGCAATTTCTGTCATTATGCACCTAGTCCATGGTATTATCCTCTACAAGTTTGGGTTACCAGAATCACAAACACTAACTTGGCTCACTTTCATTCAAGTGCAAAACTGAGGCCTGAGAAATACAATTATGTTCCAACTACGTAAAAAAAATAAAATTATTTTGGTATTTATGGTAACAAGGTATTTAATGCTTTTAGCTACAAGATGTACCAAACTCAGTGGTGACTAGGAACAGGGGAAAAAATGAGACTCCCAAACCAGTCTTTGTGGGGAAGGGAGGGTTTGGGTTTAAACCCATGCTTTTTTGAAACAACCTAATGGAGTTTCTAGTTTCATCCTTTCCCCCAGATGTAGAGGTTCAGTGGAAAAGATCTGAAGATGGTGAGAGAAGAAACATCCTGCCCTTTAATAGCTGGAGGCTGCCGCTATTTCATCTGATCTGCTCTGTAACACAAGCCACAGGACCTGACCCAGTAACTGCACTAACCAGGACCGTGCTTTGGGCTACAGCGTGTTTTACAATACGTGGAGGCCAAGCAAGCTCCCCTGCGCAGCCGACCTCCCCGGGAGCCTCTCCACCACTGTTAGTGCCCTAGCTCTGGGGAGGTGGTGGGATGGAGGGTTGTCTTCTTTGCGTATGTCTGTTCTTGCTGAGAGCCAAGAGCTGCCACCGTCACTGCCACCAGCGAGACGGTGTGCCATGCCGGAGTGTGGTGCCTGGCCAAAGCCTGCTGAGTTAGTGCCTGTGATTCTGGTAACCCAAATTTGTAGAAAATAAGATGAAAAATAAGGTCAGTAATGACAAAAACTGCTATATTGACTATGTGCTGGGTTTATCTGGCAGTTGGTAGGTGAATTTTGCAGCATCCTGCCATATTTTTAGCTGTATGTTACCAGGAACTTGCTAGCAGTATGTTTTTGTGGTGGATGGTTCATTTTCTGCCAGGTCTACCTGCTGGCTATAGAGGTTAACATGCTGTAACAGTGTAGAAATTAGACAGGATGGGAAGGGAGGGAGATTTAGCGATTTCCAGAGAAAACTTGTTCTAACATTTATTTTCTGTTCTATGAGTGTTTGTGAGTAAAACATGCTTTTTTCTTTTAGGAAGAGAAGAATTAAAGACTCCATAGGTCTTATGACTTACTCATTGTATGATGCCCATGTCATGCTCCACCAACTTCGCAAACATTAATCCCAGCTTCTTTTTTTTTTCTGGGGTGGTGAGGAACATGCATTATGCTTTGTATTTGGAGAAGGGAGATGTACTGAAGCCCAGAGCAAGTTAGTTTAGAGCTAGGATGTTAAAAATCTTTGTTCCCTGCACTTTTCTCACACTACATGCTGACTAAATACCTATTTTACTCTCGTCACGATGAACAAATGGTTATAGGTATGAAAATGGCCCTGTGTTTCTTTGAAGGCTGGTGTAGCAATCCCCATGAGGGTGATAGGTTTTATTAACAGTGGAAACAAGGCATATTTTTTCACATTTTATGCACTAAGAAAAAAAAGTATGCCGACTAGTATCGGCAACTTGGAGAGAAATATTAAATGAAAACTTAATAGTAGCGTAACACTGGCTGAGGACAGGGAGGCTGATGGGGGCACAGAACACGCAGTAACTAAAACGTTCAGCAATTTACTGCATTTTCAAATATTAAATCAGGGTACAGCTATCCCCAAATATGTTTCAAAGAGTATGTCCACTTTACAAATAGACCTTTGTGAATTGCTAACTGCTTAAAGATCATCCTCAAACTCTGCGTAAACAGAGCCACTACCGTTCCCTTTTCATGCTGTCTCCATCACAATGTAAGCTGAAATATTTTTAAGGACACTGGCCTGGAGGCACATCCTTTGCTTATTATTTGTATCTGACTATCCTGCAGAGAGATGCTTGCTTTTGGCATTTTTGGAAGGTGAGTTTCTGCTGCCTGTAGCCTGAGATTTGTATAAAGAAACTTTGGCTTTGGCCCAGGAGCTTTGTGCCTTTCATCGCTGAGTACCTGTCAAAGACCACTCATCCCCAAATATCCAGAATGGCTCCTAATTAATGAGTGAGATAATTTTGGTTTGCTACTTGCGCTTTCAGTGTCACTACAGATTTACAGCAAGGCAGATATATGAACCACGGCATCCTGAGTAACTACAGTTACTGAGGAATGGATTTTTTGGGTCGGGGTTTTCCAAGACTTCAGTGAAAGGTTTCTTCTAAAACGATGCCAACAAGCAATGCCAGCTTGTTTCCACAAGCAGGTTCCCACAGGCTGTTTGTGTAGATAGGGCAAGAAATTTTACCCTAAGCCTGACACTGTTTTTTTGCTAGAAGTGCTTTGTGGTTCTGCCCCTGAAGCACTCCCCTCCCACCCTCTGCGAGCAGCCGTGGTAGCAAGGCACCACAGCTGCTCTGCTGGGTGTCTGGGGGGACGGCAGCTTGTTTGACATTTATTAAAATCTTTGAGCTGAAATGACTCATTCTCTGCAGAAAACTTCCCTGTCTGCTACTCACCCATTGTAAATGGATGAGAAATACCTGGGCTTTTCATGCTTGCAGCAGCTTGGGAAGAAATATGTTTTTGCCACTGACCATGAAATCACTTGTCAGCAATTTTTTTTTTTTTTTTTTTTTTTTTTTTTTGAGGTGTCTTACACATAGCAACTAAAAAGACTCATTCTTGGGACATTTTAACAGCTAATTCTCTTTGCCAGTATAAATCTCTAGCAAACTTAGTTGTCAGAAGAAACAATAAGCTGAGTGAGGAGGTTGCTCCAGATCTTCAGATGCCTGCCCCAATAGTGTCATGAAGAGAGGTGATGAGAAAATAATATCTGGGTGCAACCCGCTCACCTTTTCAAGATGGAGGATGATTTAGAGAACTCTTGTTTTGTGGTCTGCAGCTGCAGGCAACTTCCAGGTCTGCTCTGAAGAGGGTGAGTGCGGGGAGAACTGGCCCCTCCAAGCAGTCTGAAGGGGTGCTCAGGCTGGGAGGACACAGGAGCACGTGGGTCTGGCCCCCAACGCCTCCCTGCAGCACTGCCAGGGCGAGGGCTGGGTGCAGACCTTTTCCTTCCCACCACCAGCCAAAGGGCAGTCGGGGTCCTGGAGAGGCTCTGTTATTCCTGGTCTGGGACACGGTGGACAGCCCCAGGACCTGGTGTGGAGTGGCCCACACACCAGGTTAGGTGCAGCCTTCGGAGAGGTCGGCTGGAGCCTGCTGTGCACAAGGGATATCCCCACAGCTGGGGGAAGGGAAGGGCCAGGCGGTCCTGCCACACACTTTGGTCTTTATGCTTCAGCTTCAGGTAAGCCTTGCACTCTGCACATCGGTTTCCAGAGGTACAACCTCTGGTACAACCGGTTTCTGCCACAACATCAGTTATTCAGATAAGTGGCCAAGCTGGATGGGTGGTAACTAGGACAAGCTTGTATACTTGCCACTGTGCTCGGATCATAATCCTTTAGGAAGGGAAACTCTTATTTCTACAATATCAGCATTCTGAATCAGCATCCGTTAGCTGTTTCAGAGGATTTCCAGCCTCATGCAAAACAAAAGCCAGGCTGTGTTTGGGGACAGCAAAGGAAACATCTACCTAGGCACATTACTGCTGTAGATGGCTGCTTATTGCAGTTCCAACTTTGCATTTTCAAGACAGAAAATATGGATAGCTCCTGATCTGAGCAGCTAATGTGTCCCATACCAAATGTGTGGATTTTTTAGGTCTGAAGATAACATTGGGAACAGTTCAGATCCTATGGACTTGACTTAGGCTGTTCCACAAACTCTCTTCTCCACAGCACCACATGCCATCTTCCAGGAGTGGGTCGGGGAGACAAATATGTTGTTCAGGAGAGTCTAGTAATTTCACCCACCTTAGTAATTTGCTAATAATCTTTGCCAAAAGAAAATCAGAGTGCTTGCTATGCCCCAGGGTGCTGGAGGGAACAGAAACAGATGCAAGGTCCAGGGACATTTTCTATCTCTGCCCTTATTGCCCAAGCAGTTGAGCTGGCAGTGTAGTTTTCTGCAGGCCGTTTTTGGAAGCCAACAGAAGCCCCAGTTCAGGACAAGTGTTTAAGGGATCACGGGCTAATATTTGTGCAAGCCCACAAATTGCATTTTGCAGTAGTGACAAGGTGTTGGTAACTTTCCCCATGGGGAAGTCCTGGAGGCCATGGTTGTGAGAACAGCTGGAGCATGCTGGCTGTTTCCATCACAGCCAGAAGTGTGGAAAGATATGTTACATGAGGGAAATTTCTAAAGGTAAGTTCCAACAAGGTCTGGAAAGCAGCCCATGGGCGTGGGTGGAAAAGCTTATTGCAATGCAATGTGCCAGATGAGCAGTGAACATCTAACCCCAGTGAAACTGGGGAAGAGAAGCACCAGAGCAGAGGAGCCCCTTAATTAGGTACCTCCATCCCATGAGCCTTTTATCACCCTCACTATCTGCCTTTCTGATACTCCTCAGCTGTTACCACTGTTGCCTCCTGGTGCTGATAGGCAGTGGGAAGAGAGAGCAACTAGGAGGAGACATGGAAAGTTGCTTAGTTTGGTAAGACCCACCACGGGCTTTTGGGCTTGGGAAGATGACGTGTTTGCTGGCAGTCTGCATACTGGGGAATATGCTCTGAATGGGACCTGCCACTATGAGTGCTGCTTAACAGGGCCAACTCAGCTGACCTCTCTTGCAGTGACCTTGCTTGTGATACATTTGGGTTTTCTCCACGCAGGTCTAATCACTGGGATTGTTGGAAAACTATAATAACTTCTTTTTTTTTTTTAAATGGAAATTGTTTTTCTGAACAAAATTAATGTCTTTGTGGAAATTGTTTTGCTGTCTTCAGAAGCGGTTATTTTACATAAAAGTTTGGGAACCAGAAAGATCTGCTAGCAAGCCAAAGAATTCCCACTGTTTTTCAAAATTAATAATGAGAAGTTAGAAAAGAGGAGGAGAGAGAAATTGAAATCTGCTCTGTGCCTAGATTTGGGTTTTGCTTAAATTCAGTATTGGACAAGACTACCTTACGGTTAGCCAAATTCTAGGAGATTGTGGTAAAAAACCACCACAGCTCTCAAGTACTAGGTTGAGGTTTTTGTTGTCGTTACACCTACCATTTGCTTACTGGTGTGTACTTGTCACATGAGATCATTTCACCACACTAGTAACCTGGCAGTGTTGACAAAACCATGATTACAACCCACAAGACAGGACAAAAAATCCCAATAAATGCTTGGAATTGCAATGATTTGAAGAAAACTTTCAGGGTTTGGATTCTTTTTGCATGGACTGTAGTGTACAAGTTTTAAAGGCAGTTCAGAAAGCAATGTCAAGATTTATTTTGTAACATACGAAGACACTTATGCGAGTGTTCACTGAGAGACATTTGGCAGCAGATGATGAAAAAGACAGTGTTTCTGCTCTTCTCTCTGTGAGAAGGATGCCCCTAGTCCCCTCTTTGCCACAAAGAAAATGCAAGAAACTTGTGTGCAAGCTCTCATGTTAAGTTTGTCCTGCTCCCTGGGAAATCTTGGTGCTTCTGTATATCTGCAATAAGTTAAAGCACAGATCTAGGTGCTGCTGACACCAAGACGTGTTTGCTACTTCCTTCAGGGTTTGTTGGCTTTTAGAGACTCTCCTGTTAAGTAAAACCACCAACCTGCATAAGGGACCAACAGTTAGTTGCAGAAGTCTGTTTGGTCCCCAACCAGGCTGACAGGATGTTTGCAAAGGGAAGTTTCTGTGAGGGTGAGAGGAAGGGAGAATGAAAACATTGGATGCTCAGAACAACTGTAAGAAAAGGAAAGCCTCTGGAGGAGCGACTTGATTTGAGGAAAGGAAATTAGGCATATTAAGAACTGGACAATATTATGAATTTCTCCAAGGGAGAACTTCTTAACGCTGTGTCTGCTCAGAGATTTCACAGCAGCTTTCCAAAGAGAACTCAGGTACCTCAGAAAATGGTGCTGGTGATTTAGTACTCCTGCGGACAAGCTCTGGCAGATTTAACTGCTGCGATTTAAAACATGGCTGTCCCAGATGTTTGCCTTGCTTCTCGGCTGGAAATTACTGCCTTAGAGAAGAATATGACATGTGCTAGTGACTCAGGGCTCAAGTTTACAGGCTGGAGAAGAAAACTGCTTTTATGGGGTTTTGAGATAACATAACGGACTATGTACTAAGAGAGTTGAGGCATCAGTTTGTGGCCAGTGCTGCCATCCCTTGTAAGGGTGTGGGTAATCTCTGCTGAAAGTGGGGAATGGGGTGGAGGGGCAGCAGCTTAGACCACTGCAGATAAATCTCCCAGAGCTGTCTGTCAAAATCCTCCCCTCTGAGGTATAGGTGCCCCAAAGTCAAGGTTTTGTGGTTCAGGCATTGCAACACTGGCCTTCTGCTGGAGTGAGGGCGTTTCACCCTGAGCTGTTGCATCCAGAGGCTGTGCAGGACAGAGTGCCCAACAGCACTGGCGGGTGGTCAGAGTCAGGTCACCTGGCTGTGAATTTAGCCATACTTTTAAGGTGGGTTTCAGCTGATTAAACGTACACACCTACTTCTCTGCTCATCATTTAGGGCTCCCTTTTAGAGCTGGTGAAGGCTCACTCTAAAGGCCCAATTCATGTCCTTTCAGAGCAGACATCCAATATATGTCACATGAATCATGGTCTTAAAATGCCTATTTTTCTTTGTTAGCTCTAAAGAAAAGCTAGGATTTCTGGTTTGGATTCTGAAGTTAAATTGAAAAAATCCCATGTTTTGTGTCCAATTTTCCAAACATTATCTATAATTCTGTGGTTTGCATCCTCAGAAACAAATGCTGAATTTGCATGCCAAGACAGATTTACCAGCAGTGCATTTTCACTGTTTGTAGCAATCTTTGTGCTAATAAAAGTGAAAAAAGTGTTATGCTTGTCCAAAATAGTAAATAATAATGAAGTATTTTCTGTGATGAATAATTGATGTGCCCAATTTAAAAACTGATTAGCAAGTAGGATAAAAAATCAAGATAGTAGAACATTTCATTGAATTGCTTATAAAAATTTAAATTTTTGAAGGAGAAAAAAAATGTGATTCCATTTATAAGATATGCTGTAAACAGAAAAAGTAGTATTGAGTGTCATAGGTTCAGCTTCACTGTGCACTTTTATCCACTGAGGATGGTTGTGTTTGAATAACGATGAAGTGATTTCTGTAGCTAGCTCTGTTTATGTAGAACTTAGGGATGTAGGTGCTATTCAAATGGAAAATAGTATTGTAATGACTAAAAGCTCTGGTGTCTCTCTGTGTTGTGTAAGCTGTTTCTGTTCTGTATTTGAAGTTGTGTGCTGTTTGTCTTGAGATCCAGGTTGATGTTAAAACATGTTCCCTTGTTGCTGCAGAATTTTCTGCTTGCTTCCAAAAAAGATTTGCAACTAAGGAGGTTAAATGAATCAAAGCTTTCTTGCGTATTCCTGTCACCCAGCAAGGCTGTATAAACCCTATAGGAATCCCTTGACTTCAGGATGTTTTATTTGGGGAGTTTCATTTAGCTTGATGATGCCATTCATATCATAATGATGCTTATGAAGCAAGTAACTCTACATGGTAAAATAACATTATGGTAAACAATACTATTTGCCACACCAGGCCAAAGTCAGTACACTGTCTCTGTAGGTATGTCTGAGCTACCAGCTGAAGCAAGAGCTCAAGAGTCAATATCCATCAAACTCTTGGCCTATGTGTTTTCTAGCTACTCTCTGCTGTAATCTTGCTACATATCAGCATAAGGGCATCTACAGTATAACTCAGAGGAGCACGATTCTTGGTCAGCAGAGAAGGTGACTACACTCTCAGCTCTGAGCATGCCCCACACTTGCAAGAGGTGAAGGAGAACTTGAGCTCACACTAAAACAATTATTTCAGGGCTTTAACCTTCTCTCTGAAGCTCCCTAGAGCTCGCTGCTCCAGGGCCTCACGCTTCGTTGCCAACGTAGGTATAACCAATAAGGCTTTAATCTTGGAACATAATGGTACGTGTCTTATAGTGGAAGTTTTAGGAACCTCACATGCTGATTTCCTGGCTGCCCATACTCTCATGGGGAAAATTGCAGCAAAGAGAAAAGAATGCAATTGTGCAGTTGGGAACAAAAGCAGTGTTTCTTTCTTTTTCACTCTGTTCTCTGTGTCACTAATTCAGCCTTTTTACTCATTGTGGCTCTACTACAAACTCAGCAGAATTTAAAACTAGACTCCTTACAACTGTAAAAAGTACCAACCTTGTAAATGTATATAACACAGAAAATTCCTGAAAGGTGAAATCTGGCCAAACAGAAAATAATTCTTTGAGGAGAAGGTGTGCATGTGCTGGAGAGAAGCTGTGGTGGACACCACACAGGACAAATACAAAATGTGGGGAGACCCAGGAACCTGAATTTTCACAAGCCACAAGAAAAATATTTATGGACCTGTGATTTGAAAATAAGGTCTCATTCATCATGGGTGAGGACCACAAAAGCATCTCCAGAAGTGACAAAGCCTGCGAACTGCCACTGCAACCACCAGCTGAAGAAAGAGAACATGAGCCAATGTTTCCTTCAGTTCTTTGGGGTCAGTCTGTAAATCCAAGTAGACCATCTTGTCCCTTAATAAGTGCAGAGGAAATTCTTGTTCTGCATGTTGGGCTAAGGTGTTCAGTTCTAACAGGTCCCTTAGCAGGTACTTTTCCTGGTCTCCCACCATGTGATGGGAGAAATTTGGTTTTAAATGAAATGGGTAAAAGATGTAATTTGGTTATATATGTGTACACAGACCTACACACACACATACGCACACAAATATACATACATATCTATCTGTATATATGTATGTACACACACACATATATACATGCATATATACACATACACATACATATATATACACAGTATGAAATGAATCCCCAACTTGTGCAGAGCTCCCTGCCCCACCTAAATCC
This sequence comes from Platalea leucorodia, assembly GCF_965183815.1. Lineage (NCBI taxonomy): Eukaryota > Metazoa > Chordata > Aves > Pelecaniformes > Threskiornithidae > Platalea > Platalea leucorodia. Next base: position 83,054,058 of record NC_138824.1, on the reverse strand, counting down.
TAATGGACAAAGGGACCTGTGCTGGCCTCCCCCTGCACTGTCCTAACCCTGCAAAGACTGCTGTGCAAGATAGCAACATAGATGGGTCAGGCAGGGCTTGGGGGAGATCGAACAATGCGGTTCCAGGGACTGCAACATTTCTTTCAAATGGTGGCTTTCCCCGACTGTGTGCATAGAAGTAATACTCTCGACTCATCACTTACCAATTCCCTGAATTTCCCACCTAATAGCTCAACATAATCTATGCCTGTAGGGCCTTTAGGATGCAAAGACAGAATAAGGTGCATTTTGAAATAAAAGCAATGTACTTGTTTGAAGACTTTGAGTGTGATTTTTTTTTAATCTTATGAACTTTTTGTAGATTTGAAGTTATTAGCTGTGCTGTCTTCTTACCTCATACTCCTACCCAAAAGAGCCAGAGCCAGCTGAGTGCCTAATTTTGGGTAGAATTGTTGCTAAGACTATTAATACGTGAAGAAATTCTGCTTCTGCCAAGAAATGGGATGGCTACATCCCAGGTAAGGGTCATTTTTCTCCAGTTTGTTAGCAGACAGGTAGGATTTTGTGATGTAAGACATTTCCAGGCTGGAACAAAGATGGTGGAATCATCACAGGAACTGAAGGTACTCTGACTAAGCAAAGACTTCAGGACCAGCCCAGGGGACAAGTGTCTAGTTATTTGGGAATATACCATGATCCAAAGGGGAAATCATGCCCAAAGACTGAAATTACAAAGTATGGTCCTGTAGTCCTGAAAGGAGACCCAGTTCTGAGGAATGGATGTGGCAACTGGATCCTGCACTTGTTGTGGCTTTGCCCAGGTCTTTGCCTCTCTGGTGCTGCCAGAAGACAAGTATGATCAAACCAGAAACTCCTTTTGTGAACCCTATATCTATTTACTCCATGACATACAAATACCTGTGGACCAGGACACCAACAGCCCAAGATAAAGTATGCCTGTGGGCTACCAACCTGCTGTGGGCATCTCAGAAGCCCCCCTTTCAGCAAGGGTGATGGAGGGCAGGGATCTCTGCCCCCATGGGGAGGGCTGCAGGCTCATGGGCCCTGTTAGGTGCTCTGTGTGACCTTATCAGCCTCCAGGAAGACGAGGCTACAGCTCATCTGTCAAGGCAGAGGTTTATGTAACGCAACATGACCAAAATATGTGTAACAAATACCAGACTATTCAAACGATTACCCTATCAGTCAGCAGGTCTCTCCGTCAAAGGACCAAACGCCAAAGACTCCCTGTCCATGAGTGACTAGGGACTAAGGCACTTCTGTCTTGTAGGTTCCTTCTTAACTATGGTTGAATTTAAAGCTCTTAGCTAATGCTTCTTCGCTTATAACCCCTGTCATTGCCTATTTGGATGCATATGCTGATTCCTTTTAGTGGTGGAATTGCTGACATGTTTCCTAATACTGCTAAAGATATGATTATACATAAGATGTGTCAACCTAGCCCCTAAACTCAAGCAATACTAAAAGGGAAAAATGTTTTTTCCATTCCTCATTTTACGTGTTAATCATCAAAACCAATATTTATGCCACTTTCTCCATTTACACATTTTCCCCCACAATATTTTAAATGCTGAAATTTCAATGGCTAAGACACAAATGTAATTTCCAGTCAGATCAAACTGTCAGCTTGCATCCAGCATGCGGGGCCAAACCCAGGAGCCAGGAGGGCATTCAGCAGGGAGAGCCCTGGAAGGAGCTGGCCCTGTTCTCATCCATATTTCATCAGCAGTCACGTGCTGGCGTGTGAGCAGGTTACCTTCACAAATTCCCTGCTGGTGGGGTTTGTAGGTGACGTTAAGTTGCTGTTTGTATCTTTTAACATAACTGATTGTTTTAAAGATGTGGACAAAGAAACCCTAAACGTGATTCCGGATCTCTTGCATGTGTTACAAGTAGGAATAAAGATGAAACCCAGTTGCTTAGGCTCAGCCAAGTTAGGATGAGAATTAGCCCGGGATTAGCAACTTTGTATCTCCAAATACACAAATGCAAATTCTGCTCTAGTAGACAAATTGAAAAAAACCCCAACTTAATTTTTGTTTACATGGTTTAGATGGAAGTTCTGCCTACTTGCACTTGTACACAAATGAGCAAATATTCAAGGACAGAAAAGGATTTTGCGCTTGTAAATTATAGTAATTTGGGAAAGAAAAAAGTGCAGATGGAGATGATCCATGAGAACAGAATTTTTGCAAACAGACCCAGAGAAATGACGTGGAGGTCCTCCTGAAAAAACCTAGCCATTTGTTCACTGCTGGGTTCGCGATGTTTGTATTAGACCGAGAAATTGCTTAAAAATAAAAGGGCACTACTCAGATACGAAACCCCTGGTGTGGCTGTGACTCAGTGAAATCGACTGAATTGGGGGGAAAGGAAATGAGCCCGTGCAGCACTCTGATTTCCATGCCATGGAGACAGCGCAGGGCCTCCAGTGGGAAGCGCAGCTCCCCAGACATGTGGTTTCAATATCCGTAGGGTATGCGGCGACCACTGCTGTGCAGCAGGCGTTCGGCTCTCCATTTCTTGCACGCTGTCAGGGCTTGGCAGATAAGAGGGTTGGTTTTGCAAAGCGTACAGCGTCCAGGGAGACGCGCGGCAAAGTTGCCTGCAAACAACTTGCTCGGGAGTGGTGCAGATCCCCGCGCGCACTCATATCTCTGTGGGTTTTCTTTGCAAATCCCCTGCAGGCAGAGTTTGCTCAACTAGTTGAACTGGCTCTTTCTGTCTTTTTTTTTTTGGCAAACTAAGAATTTCCTTCCTGATAAAAACAGACGGCGGGCGCCCCGATTGGGCGCCACGTTGGAGAGGATGTGACATCAGGCACATCTCTCACTTTGCCGGATCACTGGCTGCCTCCCAGGGCAGCCAGGGAGCTGTTTTGTTAAATCCCAACCCAGGTGCTCGAGTTTCTGCACAAAGTGCTGCCGGCACCACATCCCAGTCTGCTTCAAGGTCTGTTCGACTCGTGCGCGCAGAGTCTGCTTAATAGATTACTCCTACCGCTGGGGGCTTGCCGAGGACGATGGAATTTGAACTCCCGAGATCGACCGCAAAGTGAAAAAACAGAAATTGAACAGACGGGGCTGAGATGGATGATGAGAGAACAAATCAAAATGCCAGCAAGTCGCAAGGAGCTGGAGGCCAGGCATCTTCAATGTCTCTGTCAAACCCACTGATGAGGGGTAAGTAACACTCCTGCCTCGCCGCAAACCTTCACCTCTGCCAGCAGCAGCAAAGGGCAGGGTCAGGCTACGGTGGGGTGCTCATCCCGATGTCCTGCTTCCAGTGCAGGTCCACAGTCAGTCCCACACAACGTCCCCATGCCCTCACTCTTCAGAAGGGATTTTAATAAGCTGTTCCTATTTGATACTGAATTTTTGGTTGTTCTTTTGGTGCACCACAGAAAAGAGTGTCTGATTCTTTATTGCAGTTTGTACAAATGGAAACAAATGCAGCACTTAAACCACAGCACACTGAAAAAGAAGTTGCAATGTGGCATGTTTGATTTAAGATTAGTGCCAGCTGGAAGCTCAGCACTGGCTCAGTTCCTTTTTTCTTTTTCTTTCTTTTCCTTCCCTTCCTCCTTCCTTTCCTCCTTCCCTTCCTTCTTTCTCCTTTTTCCTTTTCCTTTTCCTTTTTCTTTTTCTTTTTCTTTTTCTTTTTCTTTTTCTTTTTCTTTTTCTTTTTCTTTTTCTTTTTCTTTTTCTTTTTCTTTTTCTTTTTCTTTTTCTTTTTCTTTTTCTTTTTCTTTTTCTTTTTCTTTTTTTCTCTTTATTTTTCCTTTTCCTTTTATTTTTCCTTTTCTTTTTGCTTTCAGATGAGCAGACCTAAGTGTTGTTGCCCAGTCTGAGCCACCAGCCCTATTGGGTTCTTCTGCAACGGCCAGGGTGTTGTGGTCAGTTGTGACCAATGATGTTGTGGTCACCAGCGAACAGTTATTGAGACGAATGGCCTCACTCTGATCATTGCTCTGTTGTCTGGCCCAGAGCCATTGAAAATATGACATGGTGGAAAAAGACAATTTAAATTCACATAGTTTAGCTAGACATGTTCCCTGTAGCTCTATTTTCTGAAAAGCCACTCCTTCAGCTCAAGGCAAGTGCAAAGGGAATGAGGTAAATTAAGATAACGTGACTTTACACTGTCCTTCCTCCTTTCCTGGGCTGTTTAGGACACTTTCATTCATACCAAATAGGAAAATAAGACCCTAAAACTAGATGATCAGTATATCTGCTGTGTTGTCTGCCTCTCCTTATGTGTGTCACATATGTGCATACTGAGGCTGGGGTGGGAGGGAAGGGATGGCGATGTTATTAACAGTGTGAACCGAAGCAGGTCCGCATTGGAGATGAGCTCCAGCAAAATGGAGGCTGGAAGGAGAGGAGCCTACATGCTGCACTGCTGCACACAGATCATTTGGTCCTTTGAAAATCTGAGTTCAGTCCATTTCTTTTGTGTCTGCTTGCTCCTTGGCAGAGTCAATAAGCTCTGCTGGAAACATACAGCAGGAATGTATTTGGCTCTGGCTGCATATATCACAAACTTTAGGGGAAAGCCTTAGAATATGAAAAATACCATTTGTAATACTGTTATATATAATGCCATAAGCATATGTGTATGCAAATGTGTATGCAACAGCATACCTCTGCCAAAAGAACTTCAAAGCCCCTTGTGACCTGCACCGTGCGTGACCACCACAGAAGGAAACCAGCCTGGGGACAGGCCTGGAGTGTGCAAACACCCTCCACATGGTCAGAGGCTGGAAAAAGGTACTTTCAGCCATCACTGCAAAAATGAGTGCTCTTCTAGAAAAGTCGTGTGAATGCTCTGTTGTGCATGGGGAGCAGTCAGGGTTTGCGTGATTGTGTGGTTATTGCTATAAAGCTTCCTCTGTATACACCTTGCCAGTGTTCATGTGCCCAAGTGATGGCAATGCAATGAAATATGACCAGAGGTTTAATGTAACCTCTGGGCTGGCTGGGATTTTCAGCATTGAAAGGGGAGCTAGGTGATCCAATGCCAGTGAAAGCCAGTGGGTTTTTGGATGTCTAGATGCTGAAGGTACTGACGCCTGACTCAGCTTGCCTGTGGACTAAGGCGTGGGTAAATTTCAAATTTGGATAAACAGTCTCGTTCCTCTGTGAGAGAGCAGTTGTACATATTTTTGGCAATTAGAAATACTTGTTGCTGTGGTGGTACATGCAGTGAACATAGCTGTGCCACCCGTGTACACCAGCCTTGCTCTTTAACGGGCAGCTCTTTCCTGAAAGTCACTATTCCATGATTTTAAAAGTCCATGGCCAGTTAGCATCGGCATTTGCTTAGGCTTTAATCAAAAGCCTGTATGTGGTATAAATACTGATCATTTATATTACTGATGGCATGCCTCCTGTGCTGTGCAGAAGGAGGGAGTGAGACCCCAACGTCCACTGCAGCCTCCCTCCTCCTCCAGCTGAGAAACAGGAGCTCCAGCCTGGCGCAGGCAGAAAACGGAAGCTTTGTGGTTTGCCAGAGGGCGATGCCCTGGGTGCAGGAACTGGGGAAATTTGCCTTCCCCTGCAGGGAGGCTGCCTCCCCGGCGTTGCTTCAGGGCGGAGGTGCTTGCTGCAAACAGGAGAGATGGCAGCTCAGGGCCATGCTGTTCACGGTGGCAGATTTGGAAGTACATCATGGCAATTAGTCATCAGACAGGCCATTAAACTCCCTCTTCCCAATGTATCCAAGGCTAATGTGAAGCTATGGTAGGCCTCCACTTCCATTCAGAATAAAAGCCTTGGTTCGTCTCGGTGCAGAATTCCCACCTGGATTACGATGTGTTGGCACATACCTCTTTTTATTTTCCACTCACATTTCGATGCTTATGTGGTCAATCTTTTAATTCGTTGTTAAGACTTGGCAAAATTGCAAGCTAATGGCCAGTCCATAGCTGACTATGGTCTGGCCTGGCTCCTTTTTAGAGTCTCGGTACAAATCTGCATTTTCTCAAGCAAGCACTGAATGGATAAATTCTGCACATGGATGTGATGGCATGACCATGCACCTCCCTCTGTGTCACCAGAGTGCTCACATGTTGATATAACAACTTGGTATTTTGCACAAAACCCCGCCTGTATTTGTGTGGCCAAAAAAAGATCTAGCTGCAGCTCATAAAACTTGTTCCTCAATCTAGATTTTTAGAATTACTGTAAACATGCTTCCCTTGCAACTCATGCAGATTGGGCAATGCCATTGGTTTCTAAATGGGAAAATCAAAAGACTTTTACAGAGCCTGGATACACAAACAATGGTAACAGAGGCAGGATCAGCAAGAACAACAGCATGGTCAGCATAAGCATCATTTGACACACAACACTTTTAAAGCAAAGCTATTTTAGTCAATTAATGATACTGTGCTTTAATAATTGTAGCATAGTTTGGCTATCCTTATGAGATCAGAACCATAGATACTGGAAATAGCTGTCCATTTGCTAAAGGCGAAGGATGTTTGTGAACTTACTGGAACTACATGTTTGTTGTGGGACATGGCCCATGGAACATAGAAGGAGTCAGGCAGAGCTCAAATGATGCCAATAATAAAGAATACAATTTTCTTTAAAAACTGATTGATGTACATTACCCAGATTTCCCGAGTTGATTCCTCTGTTCATTTCATGCACTTGGTACCACCCATAAAGCGATATTAGGTTTACGTCTCTTCCCTCCTTTGGCCTTCTAATTTTGAGGTATCATCTTCCAAATACGAAACATATCTGAACTGATGAATCTTTCTGTGCCTGTGAAGTTTGAGTTGCTTCTCAGTTTCTCATTTTTTTCCCTTTGACTTTTATAGTGAAAGTAATACAAGACTGGAAAAAAATTACCTGACTCATAGAGATTCTTTTTTGAGCTATTTCTATACTGCTTAATAAAAGAGATTGGGACCATTTCTGTCTTTGAGACCAAATGGCACAGACTGACTTGCCTTCACATCTTCACCTGCTTAAAGTTGAATGCTGAATTATCCTCCTGGTTTTCTTTACTTTCAGTCCAGATTTACCTACCAAGTCTGCACAGTCTCTGACAGTGACTCATAGTCACAGGCAACAGTGGAATAGATGGCAGTTTTCAAACTGTCCAGCAAAAACCTAGTCTGTAGGCCATGGTCAATAGATTGCCAAACACCTTCCCCGTTCCCTGGCAACACACTTAGGGTCTGAAGGAAAAGACCCAAACCTACAGCTATAACAAATACATGCCAAGAGCAGGAGAAGGTGCCAAGCTTTCCCCCTGGGGAGAGTGCAGGAAGGAGATTGTGCCCCATGCTCAGAGGATGCTCTCCAAAGCATCTCTCCTTCAGAATTCAAAGCTGATTGATAGTCATTTTAACTGCACCCATGAGCAGGATATACTGACCAGGTAACAGAAGCTCCAGCCACCAGATCTGCATCCTGTCTCTAGTCATGGTCAGTCTCCAGTGGACACAAAATAAACCTCCTTTCTGGCCCCAAGGGGTGCCGAGTGATAGCTCGGATCAAGTAAATATAAACCTAGCATAAACCAATGAATGATCTAGTATTTTATACAAGCCCTCCTCCCTTCCCTTCCCCTAACTAGGTAGTAGTCATAGCCAGAGAAAGGAAAATGAGGAGAAATGGTGAAAATCATGAATCAGCTGCTTGTGCAATCATCCCCATTGAGACCCCTGTTCCTAAGGGCCTTGTACTGCCCACAGCTCATTCCCTTCAGGCTTCAAACCAACCTTGAGGTTATTTCCAGAATGCTACTGAAATTGTCCTGTGAGCCAGGAGCATGCTGGAGCACTGTTAGGGAAGGATTCCCACAAGAGAAGGTGAGGTCTTGATTATTCCACTAGACTTTTTTTAATTACTTCATTCAAATAAGAACTATCGCCAGGACCAATTGGGTTCCCTCTTGTGATGTGCATGACTACTACCAATTTGACTAGCTGCTTGTTTCAGAGACCTACAGTTTTTGTGTCCAAGAAGGGAAATAATACTAAAATTTACCCTAGTTTAGTCCATCAATGAGCCATTGTTCAGAGATGGTAAGATGCAATACATACATATTTGCAAAAGTGTGCTATGCAGATAAGCATTGTGATGGACATCGAGTGGCTCAAAAATGCTGTGTTCCGGTAGCAGAAATATCCTTTTCCCTACATGAACAACTCTAGACAAAGGTACTTCACAGTCATAAAAGAGTCTTGCAAGAATAACTAAATCTATAGCAGACCTTTTGCGGCCACTATGCCCACAAAAAATCACCCCCTCCCACCTAACATAGCTATGCAGGCAAAGATCTTCTGTGTGTGATAGACACAACACATTTCAGATACCACCATCTTCAGGTCACAATTTACTTAGTGCAGAATTTTTCAATCACAAAACCATTGTAAGTCTTGCTATCCTAGATCCTATCATCTTGTTTAAATTTGATGTCCTTTACTGAGCACACTTGAAGGTGAGAGAGCAATAGCCCAACTGGCTGAGTGATGGCTGACATAGTTGGTTATCACCCTGTCCCAGCACATCGTGGCATAGCCAGAAGGGGCAGGACATCAGCCATGAGAGGTTCAGCTCTCGCATGCATGTTCGTACCTGAGACAAGGCAGGATCTGCAGATCTCGCATAAGCACTGACATCATCAGCTAATCTGTAAAAGTTATTTAAAAGAATTACGGTGGCTTATTAGGTTTTGTTGCTGAAGGCAGACTTCTCGCTGTTAAGCATCCTATTCCATGCATATGATCTAGTCTAGTCCTTGAAAACATCAGCAACTTGTCCAAGTCAGTCGTTGGGGTTTTCTCTGTAGTTAGTGGAAGGAGAGTGGGACATCTCCAGAGAGCAGCAAAACGTGTTTCCAAAAGAAGCTGGGTGAAATGCCCTCTGGAAATGCTTCTCTTCCTTCCCAGGGGGAACCTGCGCCATTAACGTAGACAAGACACCGAGTTTTGAGGCAATGAATACAGAAGGAGGTAAATGTCTTCCAGAGGGATTGTTGCTGTCAGCTGGCCCTGAGCCATAAAATCTGTAATACTGAAGATCCTTTGATTAATATTTGTATGGTTCTCAGCACTAAGCTAGTTTATTTCACTATATTAAAATAAAAAACAAATACAGCAACCAAAGAAGTGAAATGTAAAAGTCATTAGCAATAAGTATTTCCTCAGACCTTTATGTTACTCAGCATAATTGAGGAAAGATACGCATGTCTTGTAAAATGCATCAAATAATGCTTATGCCTGGCGAAAAGATCTTTCAGAAAAGCACTCTACATGACTTGACACGTTTGGTACTAAATTTAACCCTAAGGATTCCCTCCCATACCTCCTTGATCCAGCTGGAGCTGTGCTGACTCATTTCCAGTAATTATTTTTGTCATGTGGTATTTTTCTGAACATCAAGCTTTATATACCAAGATTACTTGGGAACACTAGTTAAAATTCAGTTTCTGACACAGGCCTTTCATGCCTCCTCAGTTGTCTGGCAAGGTGACCTGAAGTCAATCATCTTTCACATAAGACCTTATAAGAGCAAATATGAATGTTTGTTTTATATGGGCACTTAAAGTATCAGTGTATTTATCACGGTAGTAAGAACAGTTTCTTTATGACCTACTTCTCCCCTCACAGGCTGGGCCTGTGTCCTCATTGCCATGCAGCTTGTGTCCCATCCCGTCCCCTCAGCTGCCCCTACAAGCTGAGGCAGACCCTTTCTTTGAGCTTCCCTCCATACGTGCTGTGTCTCACTTCATGGTTTCTACAATGCAGAAATTAGCAATATTAGTAATAGCAATACAGCTATCACTTAAAATGTACCACTGCACAGACTAACACCAAACACTGAAAACTGAGGAGCAAAATCAACAGGTAACACGATTTATCTCCTTGTACTTTGGTACCTTCTCTCGTTAGGTATTCTTGACTGTAGCCCAGCTCTGAGCAGGGGTAAATGACTGAGCAGCCGTACCCTCTTCAAAACGTAGTACTTTGAGCTAACTGGTAAAGTGTAATGAGCTTGTGAAAACAAAGGCACTGGAAAGAATTCAAAGTGAGGGACAAGCTCAGTCAGAGCAAGGTAATGTTCTGCAAATCCCTCTCATCTTCTGATGGGGAGTGCAGCCAACACCAACATGGGATGAGCTAAAAACACACCCAGATTGAAGCTGTCCTCTTGTCTCACTCCCTCTCAGCAGCTGCTCCAAGAAAAACTTGGCAGCTCAAGTAATAAATTAGTAGAAGAAAGGTTTGCTGGGGTCACGCAGTTGAAGTAAAGTACGCTGATGAAACAGTCCATGGAGTTGTTAGCCTTTTTCCTGTCTTTCTCTTTTTACAGACTTTGTTTCAGACTGGTCTCCTTTACATGATGCCTCTATCCATGGGCGTCTGCTTACTCTGAAGAAACTCATCAAACAGGTACCCCTCTGCTGGGTTCATATGATCTCTGCTGGGTTTGTTCAGTTGTTGAATGCAGTCTGTGCTTTACTCTGAAACCTCCAGGGTGAAAAAATCATGTTGACTAAAACACAGTGAAATCTGTGTGTAACAGATTTTTTTTTTTCTACATGCGGTTCCTTGCCTAGCACAAGCTCTGTGCACTAAGCTGATGATGTATCAAAATACCCTGTGTCATACATTAATTCTGGTGTAGGTAATGGGACCTCAGTCACTGGGATCTCCGGGCAAGCGGGGGATTCCTTCTGCAGCTCCTGTGCCTGTGAGCAATGTTTGGTGCCCCAGGTGGGGGGCAGCTCCGGACCCAGGCAAGGCTTTGGTTGAGACTTCATTTCAGCCACCCACACATCTGTTTCTGAAATGCCTGAGGGTATCTGAGGCCCCTGCTCCCACTGCAGAAGGGCATGGTTAGGGAGAAGCAGTTTCTGAATGTCACTGCTCCGTTTCCTCGAAATTCTTGGATTTAGCCTGTGGAGGAGTTGACAGAAAGGGAAAGGTTATTGGAAAGTTGGAGAATCTTCTAGCTTAACCTTCTGGAGCACCAAGATTGCTAGAAACAAAAGATCCTGTAGAATGAAACCAATGGTTTCTAATGCAGGGGGTGGCTTTCCTTCAGAGCGTGACATGCTCCGACCAAAGACCAGAAAACACCTCAAAAACATTTCAGGATTCGATCCAGTCAAACAGCCGCAGACTCAGCAGTCAGGTGGTCAGAATGCTTGAGCGGTGATGTAAACAGGTGGCAGTCACGACCCTGCCAAGAACTCTACTAGCAATTTTTAATCTTTGGTTTTTTTGTTTCAGAGTTTGTTATTCATGGTGTAGTAGAAATAAAATTATGCTGAGCTCCTAAAATGATGTCTGTATTGTCCCATCAGACAGTCCACTGCCTACAGCTTTCTGCACTGATTAGCAGTGTGTAGAAGGCATGACCTCTGGTACGCTGTGCCAGTATCCACTCCAGCCAAAGCACCACAGCCTCTTTCTCTGCTTACCTATTGAGATGAGCAACTCCAGGCAGTTGAGGAAGGTGTGATTACATAAAGCTTTAAAGGTCATTATAGAAAGGGTTGGGTTTTTTTTGTTTGTGTGAGGGTTTTGGTAGTTGGTTGTAATGATATTTTCTATTAATTCGTCAGGGGAGTGATGTGAATCTTGTTACAGCAGACCAGGTGTCTCCTCTCCATGAAGCCTGCCTAGGGGGTCATGCTGCTTGTGCCAGTGTCCTATTAAAACACGGTGCTCAGGTGAGTGCGTGATGGACAGACCATTGTCTCCAGTGCTAGTATGTTATATTATCACTTTTTAATGCTAGGTGAGGTACTATTTCGTGACAGCGTATCACTGTGATTTACACTCTGTACTTAGCTCAGCTTAAAGTACATATGTTATAAAATGTTCCTGATAAAGCAATCCAAAAAGCACAGATCTAAACAACAGTTACTATTGTTCTTTAGATGAAGGTGCAATGTTCTCGTCATTTACTGAAAGAATAAGGGGAAGTTCCTCTTGCAAAGGGTTTATAATCCTGCAACAGTTAAGGGTGCATTTTATTTTCTGCACACACTAATCCCATTGGTGTCAATATGCAGAGTCTTAAGTAGACGTGTAGGACTGTTAGGATCAACTGACAATAAAATGGGAAGAAAATGGAAACAACATGCAAGTATGATGGTGAAATGGGCGTGTCTCACGGCCAATGCTTTTTGAGCTAATGTCGAAATTATAGTGAATAAGAAAATTAACTCATTATACATATATTATCTTACAGTTTAATTTTTTTTTTTTTTTTTTTAAAAGAGGTGGCTGCACACTTTCAGCTTAAAAATGGACCATTTCAGGACAGGGCAATGGCCAAGTGTGTTTCAGCTGAGATAACTGAGAAATAGGCACACATTTAGCTCAGTATCTTGGTAACTCCCGAGAGACCCTGGAGTGGCACTAGTTAGACATTCATTTGCAGGAGGAGAGACTTGGGGGGAATTTTTAAAAAGATCTTTTAAATTATCTTTCTAATAAAAACTTGTAATCCTCAGAAGCAGTAGGCAGTTTTTGCAAGGAATTAAATAAAAAGTATTGAGAACCTTATTTTCTGTTGAGAAACTAGATAATTTTAATCTATTTTGAAATATTGAGACGGCGAAGAAAATACCTGATTGTGTTATTTTTCCCCCAGGTGAATGGAGTTACTGTCGACTGGCACACTCCGTTGTTCAGCGCTTGTGTCAGTGGCAGCGTGGCTTGCTTGAATTTATTACTGCAGCACGGAGCCAGCCTACACCCGCCCTGTGACTTGGCATCTCCCATCCATGAAGCTGCTAAGAGAGGTAACCCCATGGGCATCAGCACCCCTTTCCATGTTCCTGGCAACATATTGAAGTGGAAATGAGAGATGAAGAAGATAATTTTCTTGATTTGGGTCATGTGAAATACCTTCCTAGTTGGTCTTATCAGGGGCCGTGCAGTTCATCGCACCCCTGGTGCTCACTGAGGCCAGCTCAGCTGGGCTCTTGGGGCCTCTGAGTTCATGTGGTGACACCTGGAAGGGGCTGCGTTGTCCAAGCCAGTTGCCTACAATGTGGACCTTTGAGGGAGTTGTTTGGCTATCATCTTCAAAAGCCGTGGAGAGAAACACAGCGTGATTCATCTCATCTTTGGTAGACATTTAAAATGGGTCAGATAAAATGCGAGGACTTTAGCCTGTTTTGCTAACAGTGGCTTTGCAGCTCCTGTTTTCCAGGTTGGAAACACTGGAGTGGATGAAAGTATTACACTACGATCTCTTGACAAAACACTGAATCTTTGCCAAATTACACCACTGCAATAGAGAATTTGCTGAAAAAAATGCCTGATCTCTGTGAGTTGACTCTTCTTTTATCCCTTTTAAGGTCATGTGCAATGTGTTGAATTCCTCGCGTCCCGTGGGGTAAATATAGATCACAACATCAAGCATCTGGGTACTCCACTTTATGTAGCTTGTGAGAACCAGCAAGTGAACTGTGCCAAGAAGCTGCTTGAGTCAGGTAAAAAGAAAAATAAAGGATGGTGTACTTTTGTTTCCTGCAACATCTATCTTTGGATTCTTTTTGCATCAAATATTTAGAGGAGCTCCTGCTCTGGGACCTGGAGATGTTTTGCTCTTAATGGCAGCCCTCAGTTAAATGAGGTAGCTGGGTCACCGGGGTCTTCTTGACCCAGGAACTCAGCTTTACAGCTCCCAACAAAATGATGGATGATCCTGGATTTCACATGGATGGTAGTGCCTGGAACAAACAACATCCTTGCCTGTTTCTGTGTGTGTGATGCTGCAGTTATTTGAAGTGGGCAGGAAGAAATTTCCTTTTTTTCTTTTGCTCCCTCTTTACCCAAAACCTCTTTACCCAAAACCCCAAACATAGTATTTCTGCAAACATGTTTTAATTCCCACTGAGTTCATAAAAATTTTGAAACATTTCCAACACAGAAAAACGTTCAGCGCTATATACTTTGCATCAAACAAACCTAGCTATAAGTCTAAGCACTTGGATAACTATACAAGACCATTTCTTGTTATCTACAGCAGTGCATCTCTTCTAACCAAAGGGGCCATATAGCCTAAAGTAGCCACATAGCTAGTACAAAAACAATGGACCAACAAAGCCGCTTTGGAAAAAACAAGCAAACATCATGTAGATCACCTTATGCACTATTTAGCACAGTGATCTTTTTTTGGAAGAAGTCAAATACAAATTAATCTAAATAGTAAATGTTTGGCTAATATTTTCTGTTTTCTGCCATTTTGGTTTTTGCTGCCTTCTATATATGAGAATGTGTACTATAAAAACATTATAAATGGTTTTGAATTAGTTCTGCAGCTCACCCTTCTTAGGGTGTTTTAGGTGCGATTAGCCCAGGGTAATGGATGGGGAAACACTCATCAGGGGTGCTTGCTCATATCCTCCCCTACCAAGGACCGCTAGAACTTTTCCGTCCTCACATTCTTTCCCCAACAGATACTTTGGCATTTGGAAATCCCACCAGCTTAAGCCTCCGGTACAGAGCAGGTTAAAACCCTGCATGTGTTTAAGGGAATGGGGCACTGGGATGGGGAGCAAAGGTGGGCTGTAAGTGGAACTACATCTTTGTCCTGCTTCAAGATATCCATAGGCTGGGCGGTGGATGAAGGACTTCCTCATGTACCGTTCCTCTGGGATCATTTTCTTAGTCACAACCCCACTCCTCCTTAACCACTGTGAGTTGTGCATGTGCAAATTGTAGTACCAAGCCCCAGCATAAGGAAATCCACCTCCGGGCAGATGCTACAGCATTTACGGATTATTCGGAGCCATAGCAGCTAGTGCAGGAAATGGAAATAATCTACTGTGTAGTCATTATTCTTTATCATAATGCTTTGTCATCTCTTGGTATTCAGGAGCAAATGTGAACAGTGGCAAGGGCCTGGACTCCCCTCTGCACGCAGCCACCAGGAATTGCAGTGCAGAGCTGGTGACACTGCTGATTGACTTTGGAGCGGACATTTGGGTGAAGAACGCTGAAAGCAAGAGGCCGATGGAGTTGGTTCCACCCGGCAGCCCTGTGGGCCGACTTCTCCTGCAGAAAGAAGGTGCCCCTTAGTGCTTGTTTTATTTGTTCACTTGGGATTCATTGGGGGAAAACCATGCAAACTGCTGCAAAAGGCCATGCTATTCCATGCTACAAGTGCTACAAAACTGAGAGTAACTAAGTTTACCTCCATTCGCTGACATACGGACACTATGTTTTCTAGGGTCAGAATATAGTGGCGCACTAACAGGGATAATGGTAACAACAATAACCCATCTTTCAACCTCCAGGTTGTGAATCTACTGTATTGGGGAGCTTGCAATATAATGCAAAATAGAGTTTAGGGTGAAAAAACAAGCAAAATGCTCCTTAGAAATTAATGGTGGCTTTTTCTGATTATCTAAAGTACTGAAGTCAGTGGGAGTCTCTCAGTTCGCTTGTTTCTGAGATGGGAGTAGACACAGGAGTGTTATCTGGAGCGTGCCGACAAACGCAGGCAGAAAATCACCTCTGATGGGAGTTGAGGCTAGCTGGTGAGTGCTAGGTCTGGGATCTTTGGTTATGCAGTATGCTGACAGTCAGGTACATGCCAGATACCAGTCTTAGCATAAATGCAAAATTGCAACCGGAAAATTTTGAATGTATGTGATACTGAAAAAAAAAAAAAGAAATATTGAAACACTGATCTTCTAGTTCTTTGCCCTTTACTTTTATTGTTTGGTCAAGATCTTATATAGCTGCAAAAGTATCTTTAAAATTAAAGACTCCATATTAGGTTTTTTTGTGGGGTTTAAGGAAAATTGCACAAGAATGATACAATGAATATATTTGTATGCATATGCATTTATAAACTAGGGTTTTTTTAAAGGCCAACATTATGTGCTGAATAATCCAGCAGTATCAAACCATAGGCTTAACCCTTAGGAAGTGCTTATTTTGTACCTGTAAATGAAACATTTTCAGATCCATTTTATTTTATTTTATTGGTTATGAATACTTTAATGAATTATGGAGAAATCTTACTTACCAATCTTCAGGAAAATTAGAATAAGGTCTCTTGTGTCTAATTGTTGGTGTACTTGTGTTCTTCGTTAGATGTTCTCATTCAGTCAGAAAACTATGCACATGACTAAATGATTTTCATTATTTTAAACAAGTTGCTGATGGTGTGGTCCATGACTTTATTATTCCCGTTACATGTCGATGTGATTGTTGTCATGAACAGATTTACACCAAGGTAAAACTGGAATAATAAAGTGATGAATCATGCCCTACTTGAAATAGTAATATCAAAATAATAGCATGAAAACAACTCTGCTGTGCATGTTATGTATGAGCAATGGATATTTGGCTTCCTAGCCTAATCTATGGTGCACAGAGCGGTGATCTTTTCAAGCTCCAGTCCCTGCTGCATAAGACTCCTGACTCCCGTGGCACTGCGTGTGTCCTGTTTATTTGAGACAGAAAACCATTTCAGGCACACCCTGTGGAGCCGGCCCAAGAAGTGCTGCTCAGGCTGAACTTTTCTAAGTGAAATTCAGCAATTGAAATCAGAAATGATAAATGCCTGAAGGGCATTCTGCTGCTGAATAGTTTTTTTTGTGATGTTCCCCGGCACACCCTGAGTAGGGTCATGCCTGATGGGCAGCTGACGTCCAACTTCTTTGGCCGGCTGAACGGTTGCAACCTGGGGGAGCAGTGCAAACATTACCCCTCTGGTTTCACAGGGAGGGTTGGCAATGTGCTGCGGGGATCTGAGTCACCCTGCCAGCCCCATGGCCCCTCTGCACTGGCACAGCTGAGCTGCTGCTCTCCTGCCCCACTCCCACACACGGGTCCTCTCCCCCCATGCCGCAGATGCTGGGGCGCAGCAGCCCCGTGCCCGCGGCCAGGGCGGGCTGGAAGGAGCGTGTTTTTCCACCAGAGATGAGTTGGTGAATGTGCCAACCCAGAGTCGCCCTAGGACTAACCCAGAGCAGTTGTAGTACATGTGGTGGTTTCCCTTCCCAGGTCTTCACCGTGCTGTCGGACCACTGCCTACCTTGCTTGTGTTGCAGGGAGAGTCCTATGTGTGGGTGGGAGAATTAGCTAATGATCCAAAAATGCAGTTTTTTTGAAGAGTATGCTTGCAGTTCCTAAATATTTTTCAGCGCAGTGACACTGCTTGTGCTTTGATAAGTCTTTAGTTTCTGAGGGGTTTTTTTTGTAAATTGAAGCTTTTTTAAAAGAGATGTTTATGGGCAGGGCATTTATCTGTGGGATCAGGGTGGCCAAACACACATGCAGTGTGATACTGCAATAGCCAGTCTCGCTTGCCCCGTATCGGCTTGCCTTGTTGTCTTGTATGCAAGCAGAGGATAAATCTGACTCCTAGCAGGAGGGCGCAGCCCCTTGTGCAGCCCTTCAAATACTGCAGCAGTTTTCAGCCTTGCAGAGCTGCTGGAAATGTGGTGGCATGCGCGAGGGAAGACTAGAAGCTGATTAAAGCTACCACCTCACTGCATTTTTACTGCAGCCCCCGTTCCTTCCTGCTGCACTTCACCTCTCCACCAGCACTAACATTTCAGCCCTCTGGTGACCCTCTGGGCAGGCACGGCGGGTGGCACCTAAACTGTCCCCTCCCGGCTCACTTACCTCCCTCTCGCTTTCCACTCTTGTCTCCTCCTCACTCCCAGCACCCAACCCCCAAGTTCACACTCGCTGCTGCCCCTGCTTTGCCCTTCTTATCTGCCCTCCCACAGCCCTCCCGGCACCCACGGCGCTTGTCACACTGGGGAGAAAATGATATGTTGAGGGGCTGAACGTTGAAAAGTGCCGCAGTTAAAACATAACACAGGATCTACCTCTTTGTGAAAAGGATAAGCCCCCCCAAGGAAGCATATGATGGCATTATACTTAAATAAAAAAAAAGCACCACAGATTCTTCAGAAGGGCTTGTATTTATCAGCATGGGACTGGTTAATCTGGAAGGTTTAAATAAAGGATTATGTAGTATTTCCTTTGCTATGTGTTTGTCACTATTATGAAATATGTCTCAAGAAAGCAGGGGGCTGCAAACTTGGACCTCACTGGGGGAGTCGGGGGGAAAGGACTTTGAAGGAAGTATCGATCATCTCCTTCTCAGACGACACAAACCACTTCACCCTCGTGCAGCTTAAAAGGGAAAGACTGATGCTGCTAATGCTAATTGCAGCTGTGTAATGACAGGGAGTGACTAGGCTTGAATTGAATCTCAGGCGGGCTGATGTCCTTTGGTGGGCACAGGTCTGGCTTTTCACTGCTGAGCGTCCTGGGGTGGCTGCACACCCCCTGCGCGAGTTGGGGGGAGTGGTAATGCACAGCTGCCATTTCACCTTTACAATTTTGGGGCAATAAAGCCACATGTGTAACCTCTTCCCCGGCTCTTTCTCCAGGCCCGCTGTCCTTGATGCAGTTGTGCCGCCTGTGCATCAGGAGGTGCTTTGGACACAAGCAGCATCAAAAAATAACTGGACTTCTCCTCCCGGATGAGCTGAAACATTTTCTTCTCCATGTTTAAGCCTTTCTTGTTCAAAATGGTGCCTTTAATAACACAGCAAGGTTCGTTGAGGAGCGACTCTTCTCATCAGTAGTGTTGCCAATGCCTGCAATGTTAATTTATGATAGTTGCTGGCCCCTAGTAAAGCCCTGGGTCCAAGAAGCACAGGACTGACCAACTCACTCAGTGCTCACTGCCACCACCCCTCGCAAATCCATCATTTGGAAAGGAACAATTCTGCATGGTCGCATGATGAAGCTTGAAAATGTGACTCAAGAGCCCCCTAGAAAGTGTGGAAAATGAGCATAGCGTTTTAAAATAGATCTCTTGATTCTCTGTATCCTGGCACTGTTTCAGAGGGCTCATGGTTGACAGCCCCTTACAAAGAAAACTCATATCCCAGCCCAGCACTAACAGCACTTCACATATATATTAAGGATACTAAGGATAGCTACACTTTGTCTGTAAGCAGCACTCATGTGCCTGTCATCTGTGAGGGCTGTACCCACATCACTGTACAGATAAGGAAAGGGAACCCAACTAAACCTAGCTGCAAAGCAAAAGAGGCCCTCTGGCAGATGTTATTTATTTGCTAAGTATATCACACTACGGATAGATGAGCACCAACCAACAATCATCTGCATTTAGGCCAGCATCTGAAACACGCGTTTCTGCCATGATATCAAGTAGGTCACTGGTGGTGGCAGCCCCCTACAATGCAATAATAGTAGGGGGAAAGTTTTTAATCATCCATTAAAATCACTTATTCCTGATGCTTTGAGACATAAGGGATCCACACTTCAGTACTACATATTTTCTCCTTGTAGGATATTATTTTTCAAGGACACAGGCTAACAGGCTATCAGTGGCAGGCAATGAGTGTCCCCCCTTTCTGCGCTGAAAATTAGGTGATATTTCCAAAGCATTTCTCAGCATGCACCAGAAAAACTACAGGTACTATCCCCTTTCCCCAGCCAAGAAAAGAGATCATCTTAAGACTGAGATAATTTTTTTTCTTGGAGAGGTGCTACCTTATTCATAGCATTTTCCATGGGAGTGGTAATAATAACACCTCTAATGCAGGGTCATAAACCAAACAATGACAATACTGAAATTAAAGTCCATTCCAAATTAAAAAGATAATGGGTAATTTCTACCCCCTATTCGGTTGCTGAGCTGCTGGCTCAGTGTCTGTCTCTCAAACAAACACAATATGTGTGGGTCTTATTCCACCGAGATTGTAAGAACAATTATTTCCTTCAGCTGAACTTCAACACTGGGTATTTTTCTTTCCCTCCCAGAAACACGTCCTGCTGCCACAAACCAAAGTGCGGTTACAACTGCTCTGTGCTCTCCTGGGCACTCCCCTGGGAATATCAGCTGCCCAACACGTGGCAGAGAAGATGCTGAAGCTCTGGCTCCTCTGCCAGCCACCCTGTCCCCTCTCCAGCTCTGAACCATGGTTCATCTGCATCACCTGGGAGCAGCAGCACATCCACTGCCTCCCCTGCGGGGCTACCGCCATGTCGCCCCTGTGTTAGAGGGGCAGACCAAGCACTTCGGCACTTTTGGAGATCCTTTTCTTCTTGACTTCGCTGTGAAGACTCCTGCAAGAGTGGGCTTGGTGTGTGAAACTGTGACATCATTAACGCCAGCAATGAGATGTGCCGAGTCTTCATCTCGTAAGTGGAAAGACCGGCAGCTTTCAAATACACAAGCTTATTTTGATGTTCGCTAGTGTGCCAGTGTGCACAGTGCAAGCCTTCCTTTTGCATATGGGAAGTTAAAGAGGATGGATCAAATGCTACCTGGATGCTCATATTCCATGTAAATTACAATTCAAATCCTTGGCTGTTCAACATGACTGCTGGCTATAGGTATCCAGTATGATGGTTTGATTTTTTTGTGCTGATCAAATAGAGCAAGAGCAGTTCTGTTGGTTTTGTAGGACATTAATTGTACCTTAACGGGACAAAATGACAAACACAGCTAGAACCGTAACTCCCCTTGTGATAGAGACACCTAGAAATGTTCACTGATCTGACTCAATCCATCACACATAATTTGAGCCATGTGAAAATTCACTGACTGGTTTTGGATGGCCTTCTATATTCTTTCCCTCCTCCTGGGGAAGAAAAATCGACAGCTGTCTTTATACATGGAATAGAAACAGGCATCTTGGATAGGTGGATCCTTCTAAAATCAGTACCTTGGTTAAGCTGAATCTGCATTGAACAGGCAGGGAACAGACAACTAACCTAGTGTTTAGCTTTTGAAGATTAAAGTATGAAGAATCCCAGCTTTGGTGACACATCTGAAAGCTGAAGATCCAGCTTATTATATCTTAGATGATGAAGAACCATTTTTTTACCTACTAGTTTTATTATTTACCTTTAAGCATCTTATTTTGTAATTTCTGCCAATGGTTTGTAGGAGTAATGCTAACACGAGGAGAAAATTGCTCAAAGAAGGTGGTGAGAGTGTTGCTTTTAGATTGCTTTCCTTCTGGAAATTTCACAGTGTGACTGTTTACTTGAATCCCTCTGATCAAGTGTAATTAGGATGAATTCTGTATGCTCAGCTTGTATCATCTCAGTATATTTGCTTATTTATTTTAATATAAATTGTGATCAACACTGGCAAATTACAGCTCTATGCATCAACACTTATCCAGTTATAAACTGTAGAAGTTGTACAAGATGCAAACTGAATAAGCTCATTATAGGTGAGGTTTGGACTTTTTTTTATATTTGAAATCATTCCAAACGTAATGCAGGACTTGAAAGATTGTCAGGAATATATTTTATCAAATACTTTGCTATTATTTTATTAGCAGTTTAATGGTAGTCAAGCCACAACTGTATAGGATATTTGCTCAAAAATAAATGGTTTATACTCTTTTTTTGATTTTTCATTCATTTTTAAATGATAGTAATAATTTTGTGGATTGTGTGCTACTACGGAGTTTTGCACTGAACTCTAATTGTTTGCAATCCTGCTTACAGACAGGTAGCATGCAGAATAATTCCTTTAAATAAACCTAGAGTAAAGATAAGACTAAGATGCAAATACTGTGCAAATCTTGCCTTTTACTGATGTTTTAAGGTAGAATTGGACTTGCAATTATTTTTCTGCTCACTTGAGGGTTAGTGAGAAGGAGCCTGAGATTTCAAGAAGTAGGAGAAGATGTAAATTAAGATGGTCACCATCTTTAGGTTTTTTTTTACTGATTTGCATCAGTTTGTTTCTTCTGTCTCCTCAGCAAGAGGCACATGTAATGATCTGGCTGCCCTTGTGTGTGCCTACGCAACAGGAACTCTTTACTGGAAGTGAACGTGTGGAGATCCCTCTACAGTCAGAAGTCCAAGGGGACTTCCAGCGTCCAGCGTGTCAGAAGTCCAAGGGGTGTCTGCCAGCATCCAGCATGTACACTGTGGGGCTGGAGAGATGTGGGCGGGCAGTAATTCCCTCTGCGTTAGATGCATCTCTGGGTGTCTCTGCCCACAGGGATGAGCTGAAAGAGAGAGAGAAATGCCAGCAAATTGCTTTACAAGATGTTGTTTCTGCTGGATATAGAGCTGCTTATGAAAACTGTGGAACTAAACAACCAACACCTCAACAAAAGAAGACAACTGATTTAAGCAAGAACATTCTCTTTTGATTTATTGAAAGATGTCTGATGCAACAAATCATTGCAAAGTGGTTTTGGCTCTTCAGCAGTTGATAGGTGGGATCAGCCACATCCCAGGACTCAATTCTTCATTCTGCAGTCACATGCAAATGTCCAGAGCTGCCCTGCCTATTTCTCGACATTTCAGTTTTTTCTCTTAACTGGAAACCACAGACATCCTAATCTAGTAAATACAATATACAGCTTTGGAGCCTATGCAGAGAATGTCCTCTCGCCTCTCCACTGGCATGAATTCATTTCAAGATGACTAAGAAGGAAATAAATTTTACTTTACTAGCTTAGCAAAATGGGACAGACCAGCTGCAAAATAGCAGATTAGTGGTACTAGAAGAGAGAAAAGAGAGTGCTTGTATCCCTAAATTGGGATATACTCATTTCCCCTCAGACTCATGTTCTTGAGAGCCACAGGTCCGGGACTTGATGCTCCTGAAGCCACTTTTTCTTGCTTAACACATGCACTGTATCTGTCAAAATGGAGACTGCCTTGCCCTGCAGTCCCAACCAGAACCCTGCTGGCTTTGGATAAAAATTCCTGCAAGTTATTTCTCTGTATATAGAGCGATTATTTGTCATTCCTTGATACATTGCTCAGCTCACTGCTCCAAGGGATACTCACTTTCATGCACACAGGCAACATTTGATGCAAAAGTGCTTTCTAGGATGCATCAGGGAGTTCACTTTTCTTTAAAATGACAGCAGTGAACTATTGCTGGGAAGAGAAATGTTGCAAATTCTTATATCCCCATTCAACATGGTAAGCCTTATTGCAGCTCTACCTGAGTGCTCGCTCAGGTAGCACACCTGGACAATACCTGGGTAATGTCACCGTGCAACAAGGTCTTCTTTCTTTTCTATGCCAGGCAGGTGAAGCCTTTACTTTCTGAACTACTGCCCTTTGCATTTTTAAAGGATTTGAAACTCATTAACCATGATTGATTCAAGAGACACAGAACTAGATTCATGGCTTTAGCACCTGTGAAGTAAAATTGAGTTTGTAATTTGTCAGCTGTGTCACTTCACAAATTAAACTGTGGAGTCTCTGCCGAGTCCGGGGCTTTTGAAATCCCCAGAGCTTTCCTTTCTGTGGTCTGAAAAATACAGTAGTAGCAGTTAAAGCAGCTCTTTGTCTCGTGAAAGCGCACTGACTCCCGAAGGTTCATACAGACCCTGGAAAGATATTATGAATACGACAAGTATAGGGTTGTCTCATTTTCATTGAAACTGCACTTTCTATTAACTTATTTTATGGAATGGGAATTGTGTTGGTTTTGTGTTTGGTTAAATAATTGTCCCAAAACAGGAACTGTTAGTGTTGCAAGCTTCTGCGTGGAGCGAAGATCCCAGCAGCTGCTTTGCCCTCCCCAGTCCTCCCCGAAGGTGCGTCACCCCTGTACATGACTCCCCTTTCGCACCCTCCTGACAAGCATGAGGGCTGAGGCTGACAAACTCTTTGTCGCTTCCAACTGTTTATATATCATTTTTCCTGTAAGCTGGTAGGCGGCACCTCCACCTTTCCAAGTCTCTTCAATGAGAACTATAGACCTCCCTTTCTGAAATAACTACACTCATATTTGTGGGTTCAGAATAGGCAACAAATGTATTTCTGTTCCTTAGCTAG
The DNA here is from genome assembly GCF_965183815.1 of Platalea leucorodia. Lineage (NCBI taxonomy): Eukaryota > Metazoa > Chordata > Aves > Pelecaniformes > Threskiornithidae > Platalea > Platalea leucorodia. The sequence continues at coordinate 83,030,216 of NC_138824.1, read as the reverse complement.
TCAGACCTCAGTGAGTGTAAGGTGTGAGCATGTCCCGACTTCCTTGGAGTTAGATTTATTAATTCGTCCTATAGAACAGGTGAAGCATTCCTCAGGCCCTGGGAGTACCAGCTTACTCTCTTTGCTCACTGATTGCTAAAGGGGGACAACTTTTCTCACAGTTCCCAGTCATTTTTTAGCCATATAGACACCCTACCCCAAACCTCTTCCTCATAGAGCAAAGGTTAAGAAGTAGCTTTTTCTCTCTTTCAAGCTATAATTACTTTTAATATTTCTGAGTCTAGAAAATAAACAAAACCAGCCCCAAACAGTTCAACCCAAATCAAGCAAATTGCTCATTTTTCTTGCAGGAACATGACAAAACATATGAAAAATATTATCCACCAATTGGGATATTGGGACATATTCTTTAGAGGTGATGGAAGAAATTCAAACCCCCTCCTAGAAAGAAATAGATTCAATTTCTATCTTTGCTATCCCTGGTCCTTTGGAGATAGACCCTCCTCGGTTTTGGTGAATCTAAGCCTCTCTCTCACCCAATTTATCCAGCAAGACTGTCTGACTTGAATTCACTAATAGTTTCTCACTGATAGTGCCTTGGTACATAATAGCCTAAGACTGGACATTTGGATTAGGGCATCCCTGGGGTAGGGACTGGCAGCCCCGGGGTGCTGAAATGGGATCCTGGGCCATGGGCAGGGTTGGGGGGAGCCCTGGGAGACTGGCATGGGGCAGTAAGGGCTGGTGATGCCCTCAGGGCTTGGACGTCTGGGTAGCCATGTAAATTCTCAGCATCCATGGCATCCTATACAGAGGAGATTTGTAGCTCCACCACATGTTTTGTGCATGTCTAATTCCCCCCATTTGTTCTGCAAGAGTTTCCAGCTAATTTTATCTAAGAAAATGAACAATTGTTCCTTACTCTCTTCTTGGTACTCCCCTGATAGTCCTCTATCTCATCCTTTCCTCATAGTGTCCTTTTTTCCCAGGCCAAAGACTCCCAGCCTCTGTAGCCACTCCTTGGACAGAAGCTGAGAGACCAAAATATTGTGATTCTATTTGTAAATAAAGTATCCTCTCACTGCCAAAAAGAAAAAAAATGGCCAGAGCTATCTAATGCTTCCCGGCTGCTTTCCTTGCGTGCCCTGTAGAGTTTTTCAGATACTTCTCTGTTCCTAGCTCATTTAACCAGACAGATTAATCCAAAGAAATACCTAGTGAAAACACCCTCAGCTCAGTTCCTGAAGGGGTTTTGCACATGCTTTCTCCTTTCAGTTATCTCATTCCATAAAAATGATCTTAATTGTTTTGCACGCTTACCCTGGATTAAATGGGGACTGCTATGTGCAAAGCTCCAGCAAAGGGCATAGCACAGAGCTCTCTTCTTTTCCTGAGACATGGAGAAGGAATTGTGCCTGATCCCTCTGCACAGTCCGGAGTTTGTGTCTGCTCTTCCTTGTGCCTGGGCAGCTGAGCAGAGAGGTGGTCAGGCAAAGCATTTCTTTCCTGTTAAGCGTGATGATTAAAAGCCTCCAAATACCCAACTCCTATGAACCAGGACTGAAAGCCAGGACATTGGAAGAAATGTGGGACAGGAGTTACTGCATGCATTTCTAGCTTGGGAGGGTGAGATAGGGATTTGCTGCCTTTCCTCTTCCACAGTGGTTCCCTGGGGCTGGCTGCAGGCACAGGCACAGGAGTCCACCTGGGGCAGGAGGGCAAGGGGCAGAAAAGAAGCTGCCATGGGGGCTGTCAGCCCACTGCCTTTGCCTGCTCCTCTGGACAGCGCTAGGTTTAGCCAGCAGATGGTATTGCTGGCACGCGCCTCTGCAGAAAATTTTTGCAAGAGGAATAATCAGAGGAAAAACTGAGTGAGGATAGTCACAGTGCTGGGAGCGAACACAAACTCAGGCTCACATGGACCAGGGAATCTCCCATCATTGCCACTTCCAGCCGAAAGCTGAGCAACTTTCACTTTTTACTGTCCTATTGCCCAGCTTTTCTGCATCGATTGTCCAAAAGTGGGATTCAGCAGGATGCATACAACGCTCAGGGTTTCTCTTAACTGATGGATTAGCTGTGCTTTATATTTACCTTCCTTTTATAGTGAAGACTAATATTTTTACTACTCATAGATGCTGTGAAGAAAGCACTGGGCAGGTTTGGAGAAAATGAACACCAACTTGCTTGGTCACTGGTTGTCAATGACCTGGTAATTAGAGGTATCCTGCGGCACTCCCAGTCTTAGAAAGGTCTGCTCGATGACTTGGTTTTTTACATAGCAGTTTGCTTAAGATATTTTTACCCCAACATTCATTAACAGTTGACAGAAAAAATGTCACTTCCAGAAAATGGAACATCCATACCTACCGAAATTACATATAATTAACCAATTAGACACTGAAATCTGCCTCAGTGTTCAGAAAGAGTACTTACTGGAGTATAACACCCTTCAGAACCCCTTCTCTCTTCTAAGAAAATAATTACTGTTGCTGGCTTCCTAATTTCACAGGCTGGCTGTTACCGCTTTCTAGACAGCAGCTCTAGGCAAGAGTCCTTCCCGTAATTTATTTCGGGTGAGAGTGCTCCATGGAGATCCTTGGAGCCTTCTGCTAAAAAACATGCAGCACAGGACTTTACAAAGCCATTTGGTGTCACAGCCAGGACTTGTCACATCTGTGCTCAAAGCTGTGCAGTGACTCTTATGTCAGGGAAATGTCTTATTTCCCTGTCCTCTCTACAATGTTTTGTTTGTACTGCTTTCCATGACCTACAGCCCAGGAGATGTACGCATTGCATATGATGATCTAATTCAACTTCATGTATTAGAAATAAATGCCTTCACATACTGATTACATGTAGGCTGGGCCTTTTAAATATGATATATGCTGTGAATTATTATGGCAGATCTTCACGCATCCTTCTAGGTAAGGTAATTTAGTAAGACATATAAATGACTGCCTAAAGATGTGCATTGGCTTTGTGCAAACGGAGGCAGTTACTCTGCTAGTACTCCCATTTCTCTGAATCTTATATAGGAGCTGCCTAGGTTATTGCAAATATCACTAAGAAAAAATGTAGGGGGCAGGAACGGCATCATAAACTTAGTGTGTTTGCGCTACTTCTGTGCAGCAAATTGCAGCTGGTTGATGTATATAGGATGCACAGCTCCTTCACCAGTTTCTTCTGGCTCCACAAAAGCCATAAAGGAAAGGAGACAGGAGCTCTGCTTTGCTCTCTATCACCTGCATGCCTCTGGGCTCACTCTATTAGAAATCACCCTTGCAGTCTGAGTCCATGAGAGGGGGAGTACTGTAACTGGCTGAGTGGAAAACACACACCACAGAGATGCAAGCACTGAAGAGTTTCTGGTGCATTTAGTATGGGTCCCTTCTTAAGTGATGCATATTTTAACACTAAGCTCCAGCTGTGGTCATCTTGAGGCTGCTGTTCCCTCAGCAGCACTGTATTTTGTGTGCTGGTTGGTAATACGGTGCACGTGGGCTGGGATGAACAACCTCATTTCATATCACACATCAGCCTTTGAAGCTGTTTTGGCTGACAGTAAAAGCATAGTATTTTAACCATTTTTGGCCTCCTCAGACTTCTATTAAAGTGTAGATATTCTAATATAACTAGGGTAGGAGGAAAGGTTTCTTGGTGGAATTTTGTACAGATGATTTCTGTTCTCTGTTCACTTTAAACAATTTTGTCTCTAAGATCCCATTCTTCCTTTCACTAATACAGTTATTGACTCATATCTATAGAAGCACCTTGCCTCCTGGCTCCTTTTCCTGGCTTATTACATGTATTTATTGCTGCATTTCTCTGAAGCAATTTCATTAAATTCTGCTTTATGGTTATCCCAGAAATCTACTCTTAGTATACAGTGCCCTTTCATGCTCGTAGCAAGTGCAAGTTCATTCTGTCTCTTCAATTTTATTAACCTCTTTCAATCATTTAAACATGAAAAAAAACCCAGCTAAGTTACTGCAGGATTTTGCCTCTTTCCATTAACAACAAAATAAACCTAATTTCCTGCAGCTTTCTGCTTTATAGCTCAAAGCTTTGGTGTAGATTACTTTTTTTGAGAGCCATTATGATTGCCCACAGGCAGAACAAGTTCAGTAAAATATCAGCCACTGAATCTCCAAAGAAACATTCATTGGGGAAAAACTTGCAGGTCTTTGTTTGCAGCATTTTGTAGTCATTTAAGAGGCATTTCTGTTCCTTTAGCCTCCTGAAAGGTGACCATTAGCATTAGTATTTTTAAAGTGCCACAAGTATGAGGCATGAATGTGAACGTTGTTGAGGGATTTGAGAAGTACTTTTGAAAGAGTCCAAAAGACAGATAAAAAAAAAAAAATGCTGAGAATTATACATTGACTGAAAGCCACTTTTGCATCCAAATCCAGGCAAAAAAAAAAACCCAAAATAGACACCTGTAATTTTTGGTGACTATTGTTCATGTTCCAAACGACAGAGTCGTACAGCTTCCCTTGACATCCAGACCCTCAAGGCTATTTAAATGTCATCGTACAAAAATTTTGCTTGGACCAGAGTGTGAATGAAAGGCCCTAGGGACTGACAGGTGGCCAGCCCTTAGTCTAGTGGCATGTTCACTACCTTATGCAGTCCTGCTGCATTTTCAAACACATCTCAGGAATTAGTTGCAAAGAAATCCCCAAATTCCTGTCAGTCCACAATGTAAGGTGTGCACACATACCCTCCCTTTCCCTAGTAGTTCCTGGATGCCTTACATCCAGCTTCTATGACCACAGGGGACCTCCTTCCTCTGGCGTGTGGATGACCTGAGGATTTAGGCTCGCATATCTGCACTTGCATGGTGGCATTTCATCCATATGCAAATGCAGTACAAGGTGAAACTGGAATTAAGGATTCTCCTCTGGTGAGTGTTTCATAATTGCTAAAAAGAAGCCTATGGTTGATTTGGCTTCACTGAGGCTGAACAGCATCTGGGTGCCACAGCACATCCTGATTTCTGCTCCACCTATTGACAATGTCAGGGACCAGACTGGAGAATGCTTTTGCTTTCTTCAGACCACTGTGACTAGGTGTCTTTCCCATGAGGAGAAAGGGGGTACAAAGCAGAGATAGTATGTACCTGAATCTCACCCACCAAAGAGGTAGAATGATGTTTTGTGCACATCTGAAAAGTGGTGGTATGGTCAGATTGTAGATGTTATTCTCAATACAGGTGAGAATCATAGGATGTTGTTAACAGTCCTTATCTATCTAAAGAGTCCAAAGCTTTTGTAAGCTTATTTATCCAATAGGGGAGTAAGGAAGGAAAGGGTGCCAAGTTGTCATTAAAGGAATCAGAACAATTTGCCTGGTTTGTTTCATGAAGTATTGGATGTCATGCTTCTCCCAGAGAAAAGAAGAGAAAACATGAAAAAACCATTGGTGGAGAAATGAAAAAGAAAAAACATTTGTCCTACAGCTTTGTTGAGGAGGAAAAAAGTCAACGGGATAATAAGCACAATGTAATCCATCCTTCCACCCTTCCCTTGTTCTCCCCCCTGTTTACAAAGGGAAACCCTGGAGGCTTTGCTGGTCATTTGTGCTTTGCACAAAAGCTTTAGCTATTTTTCCAAAACACATATTTTCACCTATGGTATCTTGACTTCAAGACTGGGGTTTGGATTAATGCACTGTGTAATACAGTTAGGTGTGTTTGGAGAGTGCTCAAGATACCGCTGCTCCAAAATCAAATTACCCAAACGTTCAGCAAAAAATGGACACTGGGAGAACATAGCAGCATTACTTTTGAGACAGGACTGGCTTCACCTGATCTCCAGCTGCAGTTCAGGACACTGACTTTGATGTTTAAATACTTAGGTGCTAAGGCCCCAGGTGCAAAGTTTGCTTGGCATGACTGTTTCCACTAGCACGACTTGGCCACTGAGAATGCTGTGAAGCATGTTCCTGCAGAGCTGAAACCGTGGGGCTTTGTCACACAAGCACATTACTGGGCGTAAACCACAGTAATACAATAAAAAGAGTGTGATTTAAGGGTGTTTTTCTGCATGGATGGTGAACTACCTCTTTAATGGGGAATATTATACAAACCTATAGAGTAAGATCTCTCCTTTTTAGCACACAAGTCCTTAACCCAAGGATCTCACAGGGCAGACACCCCAGATAGAGTTTCTTGTCACTACCCTAGAGAATAGGTACTAACTTCTCCTATATGGATTCTCTGGTGTCTAATAATGTCTAGGCAGCAACCTTGTTCTCTGAGTGGACACAGATAAGATACAGCTGTGCTAATACATATGCTGGAGCCGTTTGCTGATTCTGGGGCCAATAGAATGGTAGAATCATAGAATATCTCAAGTTGGAAGGGACCCATGAGGATCATTGAGTCCAACTCTCTGCTCCTCGCAGGACTACCTAAAACTAAACTGTTTGACTAAGCGTTGCCCAGATGCTCCTTGCACTCTGACAGGCTTGGTGCCGTGACCACTTCCCTGGGGAGCCTGTCCCAGTGACTGACCACTCTCCGTGAAGAAGCTTTTCCTAATGCCCAACCTGAACTTCCCCTGATGCAGCTTCATTCCATCTCCTTCCGTCCTATCGCTGGTCACCAGAGAGAGGAGATCAGCATCTCCCCTTCCACTGTCCGCCCCACCACCACCACAAGGAAGCTGTAGGCTGCGATGAGGTCACCTCTCAGCCTTCTCTTCTCCAGGCTGAGCAAACCAAGTGACCTCAGCCACATCTCCTAAGTCTTACCCTCGAGACCTTTCACCATCTTGGTCGCCCTCCTCTGGACACATTCTAATAGTCTGATGACCTTCTTATATTAAGGTACCCAAAACTGCACACCGTACTTGAGGTGGGGCCTCACCTGTGCAGTACAGAGTGGGACAGTCACCCTGCCAGGCCCCTACCATTAACCTCTCCCCCTCCAAAAAAAAGTGACTGCATCAGCAATTAGGACTGGTCCCTCTTGGTCTTCACTGACTCCCAAACCAACCCCTTTGAGGAACGCTACTTTCCTAACAGTGTAACAGTATGAGAAGTGATTTTGAGTTTGTGTTTCTGGGAAGTTCTCTCTATAATACACTGGTACAGATTTAGCTATAGAGTTTCTCCCCTCTGCCTGGCCAGCTGTTTTCATGATATGTTAAACGTGATGGGTTAAAAATTTAATGAGCAAGAGTGATGGCACATACATGTCATGTGCTTGTATCTCTTTCAGAAGTCATGCACTGCATGGAGTGTGCATGTCCCTGGGATATCTCAGGTGCCAAAATAACAGGGAAGATGAGAGACGGGCCAGGGAGAAGGAAAAGGAGGAACTGTGGGCCATTAAACAGGCCTGTTGATGTTCTCCTGTCCCTCTCCGTGAGGGGCTGTGGCAAGCACACAGGTTAACCCACCCAGCCAGGCAGGCACCGAAACTCTGTCACCCTTAGGGCTGGCCTTCTTCAGGAGAGGACTGAGCTTCAGAAGATGTAGGTGGATGAGAGCTTTGGATGTTACTGGTGGGAAGTTTACTGGACTTTTATCCTGAATACTACTGGGAAAGGAAGCACCAATGTTTCACAAGCTTTTCTTTAAGTCTATAGGGTTTTTAACATGCATGAAGCAAAAGAAAGCCTTTGAAATTATTTCTCCTCCTTTTTTTTTCTTTCTAGTGCATTTCTTACTAACCCATACAGACTAATCATAATCACAAGAACTAAGGCTTCGGGATGAATCCCAAAAAAGCTGGGCAGTGCTAGGAGTAATGCTGCCCCTTCGACCTCAGCTCAGTTTCCTTGGACCTATAAGTCCTGCCATGCTCTTTAACTATATGGTAGCTGTTCTTCCCCTAGACCCTGCATCCTCACTGCAGATTTGTGTGGAGTAATGTGGTTCCTTCTTATTGCTCAGCATGTTGGCACACTGCCTCATTCATTGTAGGCTATTCAAAGCATGCCCTGATGATAAGGTTATTAAATTCCTCCAGCGCTTTTCTTTGGGACTGATCACTGCCATGACTGTCTTCTACACAAGCATTAGTCAATGCATTGTTACAGTTCCCCAGCAAGGAGTCCCCACCGTACAATCAGGGAGCAGAGTCACAGCAAGGTTCCTAATTTTGGATGCCCATTCGAGGTATCTGGCATCTTTTTTTCTCCAGCTGTTTAGTATTATGTAACACTGAAAATACTTAAATATGCAGCTGGTTTTCATTTCAGTTACAAGTGTGAGGACGTTATTGATAATCAAGCTAGATGTAAAGAAAATGTATGCAGAATGACTGTTTCTTTTTAAATACCATTTCTATGTATCTTGCCTGGCAGTATGTACAGAGTAGTTGATAAAGGCAAAGCAAGACCCACATCTCCAGGACGGCATACAACACCCTGCACCAGTATCTCATCCTTCCCTCAGGAAATGTAGCTTCCAGCTCCTGTGAGAAATAAATCTTACAGGACTAAGCATCTCTGAAGTCCAGAGGACCAGAGGGACAAGGAGTGAACGCTGGAGATGGAGCTGCTATTTCTGATAGTGGGGGATGGTGAGCTCCACTCCCAGTCCTGCAAAGGCTATTCTCACCACAACCTCTGAGGTCTCAATAGACCGGCATTACCACAATTACCATAAGACAACAAAAAATGTTTCTGCAAATACATTAACAACAAAAGGAGAGCTAAGGAGAATCTCCATCCTTTGTTGGAAACACAGTGACAGAGGACAAGGAAAAGGCTGAGGTACTTAATGCCTTCTTTGCCTCAGTCCTTAATAGTCAGACCAGTTGTTCTGTGGGCACCCAGCCCCCTGAGATGGAAGACAGGGATGGGGAGAAGAATGAAGCCCCCATAATCCCAGGGGAAATGGTTAGCAACCTGCTACACCACTTAGACACACACAAGTCTATGGGGCCAGATGGGATCCACCCAAGGATACTGAGGGAGCTGGTGGAAGTGCTCACCAAGCCACTTTCCGTAATCTATCAGCAGTCCTGGCTAACCAGGCAGGTCCCAGTTGACTGGAGGTTAGCAAATGTGATGCCCATCTACAAGAAGGGCCAGAAGGAGAATTCAGGGAACTACAGGCCTGTCAGCCTGATCTTGGTGCCAGGAAAGGTCATGACGCAGATCATCCTGAGTGCCATCATGTGGCACGTATGGGACAGCCAGATGATCAGGCCCAGTCAGCATGGGTTTATGAAAGGTAGGTCCTGCTTCACTAACCTGATCTCCTTCTATGACAAGGTGACCTGCTTAGTGGATGAGGGAAAGGCTGTGCATATTGTCTACCTGGACTTTAATAAAGCCTTTGACACTGTTTCCCACAGCATTCTCCTGGAGAAACTGGCTGCTCATACCTTGGATGGGAATATGCTTCACTGAGTAAAAATCTGGCTGGATGGCCAGGCCCAAAGAGTGGTGTTGAATGGAGTTAAATCCAGTTGGTGGCTGGTCACAAGTGGTGTTCCCCAGGGCTCAGTACTGGGGCCACTTCTGTTTAATACCTTTATCAATGATCTGGACGAGAGGATCAAGTGCACCCTCAGTAAGTTTGCAGATGACACCAAGCTGGGCGGGTGTGTTGATCTGCTGGAGGATAGGAAGGCCCTGCAGAGGGGTCTGGACAGGCTGGATCGATGGGCCGAGGCCAACTGTATGAGGTTCAACAAGGCCAAGTGCCGGGTCCTGCACTTGGGTCACAACAACCCCATGCAACGCTACAGGCTGGGGGAGGAGTGGCTGGAGAGCTGCCTGGCGGAAAGGGACCTGGGGGTGTTGGTTGACAGCCAACTGACTATGAGCCAGCAGTGTGCCCAGGTGGCCAAGAGGGCCAACAGCATCCTGGCTTGTATCAGGAATATTGTGGCCAGCAGGACCAGGGAGGTGATAGTGCCCCTATACTCGGCACTGGTGAGGCCGCACCTCGAATACTGTGTTCAGTTTTGGGCCCCTCACTACAAGAAGGACATCGAGGTGCTGGAGCATGTCCAGAGGAGGGCAACGAAGCTGGTGAAGGGTCTAGAGCAGAAGTCTTGTGAGGAGTGGCTGAGGGAGCTGGGGTTGTTGAGTCTGGAGAAAAGGAGGCTGAGGGGAGACCTTATTGCTCTCTACAACTGCCTGAAAGGAGGTTGTAGCGAGGTGGGGGTCGGTCTCTTCTCCCAAGTAACAAGCAATAGGACGAGAGGAAATGGCCTCAAGTTGCACCAGGGGAGGTTTAGGTCAGATATTAGGAAAAATTTCTTCACCGAAAGGGTTGTCAGGCACTGGAAGAGGCTGCCAGGGAAATGGTTGAGTCCCCACCCCTGGAGCTATTTAAAAGACAGGTAGATGTGGTGCTTAGGGCCATGGTTTAGTGGTGGACTTGGCAGTGTTATGTTAACAGTTGGACTTGATGATCTTAAAGTTTTCTTCCAACCTAAACAATTCTATGATTCTATGATTCTACCAATGCTACTTTCTCTTCCTCATTCTCATCCTTCTCCACGGCTGTTTTTTCGTATCCCCTTCTGTCACCTTTCTCTTCCTTTTCTTCCTTCCCTTTCCTCCTCCCTTCCCCTTGCAATTGGCAGTAACTAGAGAAATGCAAACCTGCTGTGAAATGTAAACCAATAATCCCAGCAGACTTTATTAGTTTATCCTCTGTTTCAGACCACACCAGATTTTCATTGTTGATATGGCCCAAGGGTTTCTCCCTGGCAGTCCAGCATGTTCTGAAGCCCTTCTTTCTTTGACCCCATCACCAAACTGATCCCTGATTCTTCCTCCCTCCTTCAGTAATCTCCCACCTGTCCACCCACACCTTTCCTGTGTTCAGCCTCCATCTCCACACAGACTCAGTCTTTCTCTCCCTAGGTTTTCCATCTCACTCTGGCATCTCCAAGCTCCCAGCTCCAGCCCTGATTTCCCTCCAAGCATTCTCTGATTTATCTTTCCCTGTTTAATCTCTTTCTGTAGTCATTTCCACTCCCCTACCTCACAAGTCTCATCCTCATTTAAAAAGGTGGGTTTCTGTTGTACCATACTTGGGAACCAGCAAAAACAGCACAAAGGAATGGTGCTTGCTGCTCTCTGCTCCAATGGCCAGCATACCATGGGCACCAGTGTTTAGAAAAAGGAACTGAGAGGAAATTCATTTTCACCTGAAAGTGGGATTGAGATTAATAAAGACCTCACTTCTAACCTTTAGTTTCCAGCTGCTAGCAGCTCTCTGCAGACAAACACATGAAGGACAAGGAGATGACTGGGAATAGTCAGCATGGATTTATGAAGAGGAAGTCTTGCTTGACCAACCTGATAGCCTTTTATAACAAGATTACTGGCTCAGTGGATGAGAGGAGAGCAGAAGATATTGTTTATCTCAACTTCAGCAAGGCTTTTGACACTGTCTTCTGTGACATCTTCATAGACAAGCTGTTGAATGGGCAGATAAACGGGCAGCGAGGTGGACTGAAAACCAGCTGAACTGCCAGACTTGAAAGATTGTGATCAGTATCATGAAGCTGAGCTTGAGGCTGCTTACTAGTGTTGTATACCAGTCATCAATACCAGGGCCAATGACCTGGGCAACAGGGCAAAGTGCACCCTCAGCAAGTGTGCAAGTGATACAAAACTCTTGCAAGAAAAGGCTCAGGGTATCCTTTAACAAGAAGTTAAACATCAGCCAGCAATGCATCCTTACAGCAAAGAAGGTCAACAGCCTCCTGGGTGCACTAGGCAGAGCTTTGCCAGCAGGTCGAGGGAGGGGATCCTTCCCCTCCGCTCAGCACTGGTGAGACACACCTGGAGTACTGGGTGCAGCTCTGGGCTCCACAGTGCTAGAGAGGCATGGACATACTCAAGTGAGTCCAGCACAGGACCACGAAGATGATTAAGGAACTGGAATACCTTTCATACAAGGAGAGGCTGAGAGCTGAGGCTGCTCAACCTGGAGAGGAGAAGGCTCAGGGGGGGTCCTATCCATGTGTATAAATCCCCGATGGGGGGTAAGTAAAGAAGATGGAGCCAGGCGCTTCTCAGTGACCCCCAGTAACAGGATAAGAGGCAGTGGGCAGAAACTGAAACACAGGAGGTTCCACTTAAACATAACAAAAATTTTTTACTGTGAGGATGATTGAGCACTGGCACATGTTTCCCAGAGAAGCTGAGGAGTCTCCATCCCTGGAAATATTCAAAACGTGACTGGATGTAGTCTTGAGCAACCTGCTCTAGCTGACCCTGCTCTGAGCATGGGGTTGGGCTAGACAATCTCCAGGGGTGCCCTCCAGCCTCAATTATTCTGTGATTTATTTTAGTATAGGGGGCTTCCAGAGGGAAAGAGCTTGGTCCAGTCTACATTTTGCTTACATTTCTCCATACAGTTGCAACAGCAACATTCAATTACCTGCAAGTCCCCTTCATTTCACACCTGCACTAACTGGAAGCAGATTTATGAGTGCAAGCCTGACCTCTGTTTCTGGTTCTGAAAGGCAGTTTCACAGAAATTGAAGGGAATGCTGCTGGGGTTTTTTTGTACAGAATAACATTTTGCAGGACAAGGAACTGCAGATGTGGTGTGCATGAGAATAGATTTTAAGGAAACTTTTCTATATCTGCCTGAGAAAGATTTCTAGTGACAAGCAGAGCCCACGTAGCAACAGCAGAGGTAAACTGTTCATCATTGAAGTTTTAATTTGAAAAATATGCTTCTATGGATTTTATTATTTTGTAACTATGTAATATGGTATTGTCACTGCTAGTAATAGGCCACAAGCTTTGTACAGAATTTGCAAGGCCTCAGGACTGAGGCTTGTCAGGCTTGCTCTGTATGAATATTTTGTGACCTGCCTGAAGCTTTGTTTTACTTAGTTTAGTTGTAATAGCAATTTTTCTAATTGATTGGGTGTCTGTGGCTAAAGAATAAAGGTGTAAAAGGATGCTAGCAAATATAAAAATGCCCCTAGGTGGATCCTGGGGTGAGGAAGAGGAAACCATCCATGCGAACACCATGTTCGTCCCAGCAAAAGCCTTCAAATGCTGATGATTTGCCCTAACAACCCCCACCATCACCAGCACGAAACCACCTACATTGGGGCCCAGAGGAGCAGGGAGAGGGACAGCATAACTCCTCAAAAAGGGCAGAAAATAAGAACTGTTTGTGTATCAGTTCTGACTGTATTGTTACTCTTTTTGTCTGTAATAATTAAATCTGGACTAATAATGACTATACTGTTAAGATTTCAATTATACTAACAACAAATTCTTTAAACAAACACATTTTTGAGCATAACAATTCCTAGTTTTTAAAATCCAGATTGTAGCATGTCACTTGATAATCACCAACAACTCCACAAACAGTGTATGATCTTAAAACCCTCATGATTTCCATGACTGCAACCAACTATAAACCATGGTAATTCTGTAACGTCCTTCAGCAAAGGAGATTCCATAGCTCTACTACATATATTGTAAGACCATAACTATGAGACAGACTTCTTGATTCAAACTGAGCCCAGTTTAGCTCTCAGATACTATTTCATCTAAAAGTTAACATTTAAGTCAGTCACAATAATGTTTTGATGATTGCTGCAAAGGCTAACTCATTTTCTAAACCTGCAAAAGCATTACTTGGGTTTCTGTACCACTCTGCCACTTTGGTGAGCTGTCAGGAAGGATCAAGAGATGGTCTGTAAAGCCAGTAAGGCTGTTGTACATTAAGACTTCCCAAGCAGGTAGGCTTTGAAAGAGTTTTATGCAGAAGCCTGCAAACTTTTTCATAGCTTTCCTTTTATTTTTCTCCTTGGATGACAAGGAAGAAAGTTGGGGCTAAGGTAGAACAGTTAATAGAACAAATACACAGAAAGCAAAATTGCCATCTCTGCGTTGACCTCAGTACTTGGAGAGATTAATGTCCTCACGTCAAGGGGGCAGATCACCTCTACCTTAATAGACTGAAAGACTCACCATATAAAGTTGAAGGACTTTTATCAAGGACTTTATTAAGTTCAAGTCATTTAACTGGAGAATTGCTGACACTGCATCTATCTTCAAAAATCAGAAAAGTACAATCTGGACAACAAAAGAATTGATATGTCCTTCCTCCCCCAAATTACTGTCTTTGATGTTACCTGAAATTGCATGGGGAGATTCTTTAGTGGTTGAGGAGATAGAACATAAAAATATATTGATTGTTTTAGTAGCCCTGTGTCCACACTTTTCTGCTATCATTCCTTCCTGTCTCTGACAATAGGGTGACATCTTTACTGTTGGGAAGTTTGGGCTCCCTGAGCAGTTTGAGATCTGAGTCATTCTGTGGGATAAAGACCTTGCTGAGTAATACCTTCTCTGAAGGACATCCTTTGTAAGAAAAGGACTGTGATTGTGTAAGATGTCCATTAATGCAAGACATTCTTGAAGAAAGCATCCCCAAAGACAGATTGTGAGTCACCTTGGTTCCTCTGCTAATATAAGATACTTTGGAGATGTGATCTGTTGTTTAGGAAAGTGTGATGCATGAGGGTTGTTCAAAAAGGTGGGATAACTCTTTCCTTCCTTGTGAGACATTCATTAGCAAATGCCCATTAAGGGAAAGGCAGAAGGGAATTTCTCTCCAAAACATGCACTTGTTAACAGCAGTCCCCAAAGGATCCCTTAGCAATTTATCAGGCAACACTCTAAATCCTTGTGGTGTAGGCCGCTCTGGACTGCCTGCACACGCTTGCTCTTTTTGCATTCTTTGCTTTTGGGAAAACAGACCATTGTATGTTTCTCATTTGGTCCATAATTTACTCTGCCACTAAGGCAATAAACAGGCATAATGCTAAAAAAAAAAAAAAAAAAACAAACCAAGAGCTTATACATTGAGACTTTAAGGTCAGGTTTCTCATTGCAAGGTAGGAAACAAAAGGTTATAGGTTAAACAAATACATACAGACAGAATTGTCTCTTAACATTGTGTTCTTCTTGATGCTCTTTTGCTCTTACCTTGTAGTCCCAGGATGCAGCCTGGCCAAAAGAACAAGAGGTTTAGTACTAATGGCAAGACCCCCTCTTCTGAATGGTGCCCTCAGTTCTTATTTTAGGGTTTCCTGCAGGGCAGCCACCTCAGCATCTTCTCCCCATCTTATTATTCAGATTTGGAATATGAATGCAAATGTATTTGATAGCTCTGACGGGAAGCTTGTATTTTGGGTTCTTCACTCAAAGATTTTATAACTCCAGGGTTCATCCCTGAAAGAGCAGGGAGTATATGGACTGTGAAAATAATATGAAGACTCTTACGGGAGGTGGCTATGGGATCCATCCTCTTTAGTCTTGTTATCTTGCTGCTGATGCACTCACGTCAAATGTTATACAGGCTGTTGGTTATAAATGTCTTAGGTAAGCTTGCAATTTCTGTTATGTTACTAGTTTTCTACACAGAATGCAACTGGGCATGGATGACAGGTTATTAGTTACTCTGTCTGAGAACATCTATAGGAGGGCAAGCATCCTCTGCTCTCCACAACTGTTTCATGGGATCCTATGTCATGACAACTCATTGCTTTAATATTAAGCCTCCACAACCCAGTTTCTCATTCGAGAACAAGACAAAGCCCTCAAAATCCAGGGAGCAGTATCTGACGCCAAAGACGTCTGGGAAAACAGGGTTACCTTGGCATATGTTGCAGAGGTGCTCGTTCAAGCAATGTTTGCCCTTTTTGATTCCTTGGTCTGTCTTTTCATTCCCAGACTTTACATGTGCACCAATGGCCAGGTTGGTGCTCTTGGAGGAAGCACCTGTATCCCACTGCTGTGGAGATAATTGTCCTTGTAGTTCTGAAAACAAGGAGGACTGCAGTAAATCACTTTTCTGTACCTTCCAAGTACTTTTATCAAAATGGAAGCTAGATGAAAACTCTCTGTCTGTACAAGAAAACTTTCTGCTGGGACATTAGAAAAGCTGTGGCAAGCTGGAACAGCAATGTCGGAAACACAAATTTTAAGGCTTTTTTACTGTGTGGGTGACTGAACCTTTACACAGGCTGCCCAGAGAGGTTGTGGAGTTTCCACCCTTGGAGATACTCAAAAGCTGTCTGGACATGGTCCTGGGCAACCAGCTCTAGGTGGCCATGCTTGAGCAAAAGGGTTGGACCAGATCAGCTCCAGAGGTCCCTTCTAACCTCAACCAGTCTGAGATCCTGTCATTCTGTTCAAGTCACTGCTCTGCCTGATGCAGACCAGGACTTACCGTCAGGCTCTCACACTGATTTCTCGAGTGTCACGTTGAAGATTTCCAGTGTCTCCTCTGCTCCTGGCCTTGTTTAACTCTGTACAAATATCTAGTATTGGTGGAAGGTGGGATCACAGTGCAGATGAGCACCCTAATCATAAAGCTGTTGACCATTAGGAGGTTGATAGTACACCTTCACCACCCTTGTCTGAAACTCCAACCTATCAAACGTAGTTGATGTACTTCTGTGCTTTTTGTAATCCTGCCTTCAAGTGGTTCACATTTTAGCTTTCATCAGAAAAACTCCCAGTAAGCTCTACTCCTAAATAGTTTAAAATATGTCATTTATAGGGGCTTTTCTCTTTGTCCTTGGAGACTATTCTGTGAGTCAATAGACCTCAGTATTAGGAAACCTTCCTTTATATCAAGCCTGTTTCCCTTTTCAGGATTTCACCTCAATAGTCCAGGATCTGTGTCTCTGTCCCTTCTTAGCTCTCTCACCCTGCACATGCATCTTCATCTGTGAAGTTGTAGGGGAAAGTATGACCTACATCAAAGGGGACTCTAGCAAAGTTGTGAGACAGTGTCCATTCCCAAAAAGAAAAAGAGGGGAAAGAAAAAAGGGGCCTACTGTGTGGCAAAAGCAATTTCTGTGGGGAAAAAAAAGAAAAAAATTACTGAAGCTTGCCAATATATTGAATGGGAAGACTAACAGCGATTTCAGCTGTTGAATGACAAATAAAGTAGTGTTTCCCTGGAAGGGGATACTCTGAGGAGCCAAAAGATGAGCTGAAAGTCAATGCTGTATATTAATGGTACAGAAGGCTGTGGAAGGTCTTAAGAAGAACAACTGTATGCTAAAGAACTGAATTTGAGTTTTCCAGTGCCAAATAGAGCTGACAAGGTAGGATGAATTGTACAAGAAAAATCAAGGCTGTACAAGCTTAGGTTATTAATCAATGTCCTAATAAGAGACTGGAACAACTGCAGAAAGAACCTGAAAACATCTGTGAAGGGTTTTTGTCCAGTATAAATGCAACAAGCTGCACGGCTATGCTGTACATTAATGGGTCATGGACTGACAAAACACTAAAGCGTTGTTGCTATGGTAAATGTGTTGACAAATGCGGTTTCAGGCAACTATGCAAGAACTATCAACATGGCTCCTTTTCTGTCACATTAAAGCTAGCTTTGAGAGATTTTTTAAGCTATACTGAGGAGAATTGTGACTGATAACTGATAGTTTATAAGTCGTTAAGCAAGAAGTAGTTTTACAGTCAGCCTCATCTGTCTATTACAGTAACACATGCTGGGAGAATATGTAGCTTCTTGGGCACCCGCGCTTTCTCATGTGTGTACACAATTATTCTTGACCTTAAAAAAAAAGGAATAAGGATAAGCACAGTCTGCACTGGTGAAAATCAGTAGCACTCTGCACCTGCTGAGGTTCAGTCCATCCTCACCGTATTTTAATTTCTAATCTCTATGCCATATGCAAAATTCAAAGAGAAGAACCCACTAAAAAGGAGAAGAAAAACTATTGCTCTGCAAGGGACACCTACTGAGTGTGGTGTCCTCTAAATGATCCTTCTGTTTTGAGGAAGGTTTTTACACATAGGATATGGTGAAGCAGGGATAAAAGATCTTCCCCTTTGTCCAGCACAACACTCCCCTGCAGCCACCTCTGAGGATAAGGGTGACCTGGGCTCTGTCTCCCATCCAAGGGGATTTAAATCCTCCAGCTTTATCTCTTTGGATGTATGAGTTAGTCTGTGACAGAAGATGAGGAGTGAAGGGAGGAAAGGGAACATGGCTCACTTCGTACCTGCTCTTCATCACAGGGACAAAGGGTTAAATCTGGATGATCTAAAGTAGGACTTCAAAATATGACATTTGGCTGTTTGGTCAATAATAAGTGAACTTTGACAGTAGGAATTAATGTTCTCCTCTTAGGTATCTCTCAAAGTATCATCCAAGGGTTGTCATTCAGCTCTATTTGGAGGAGAGAGAGTGACACACACTTGGGAAAACACAGGATCCCAGAGACTCCAGCTAGGTTTTGAAGCTGGTCCCTATTATTTTGGCCACTGCTTGGAAGGGGGAATGTGACTTGTAGCAGGTGAATTCAAGGAGTCCTGCTTGATAAAGACACACATTAATATTTTGAGTTCTGGAGTATATAAAATATCCTGGTAAACCTTCTCATGAAAGTACAATAAAATTTCTATTTAGGGAAAAGCATCGATAGAGCTCCCAAGGGAAACAGCAATTAATGGAAAAAGAAACTAAAGAGCTGGCCTCACAGCCACACCAAGGAGGTCAATGTCTTCTGAAGCAGTATGCCCAACACTGCATTCCCACTGTGTTCAAAGGGTTTATTCGAAGTGCTGCAAGTTAATTAGAGGAAGGCTGAAGGGCTGTCAGATAATGCTAAGCTTCATTAAATATTGGCTTGCTGGAAAAACCTAGGAGAGAGACATGATACATTTATTTTAATTGCTTTATGGTTTTACTGCATCTTGGCCACCTTAAATATCAACTGGCTAGACAGATATAAATAACCATGCATAAGGCAGAAGACAGCAGGGGAGCCTCACGCTTTGGCAGGGGTTACACTAAGCCAAGAAAGTCATTAGTGAACGTATTTTTGTTTACATCAGACAGACAGACAATGTAACAACGAAGTACCCCCAGTACCCACTAGGTCTTTCATAGAGTTAGGAAATGAGACATATGAAATGTGACAAGCAGAGTTAAGCGGAATTAATTTTTCCTCCAACTTGAATAAAATTAACTGATCTTACTTTCTTTAGGCTTACTGGAACATTTTTTTTTCTTTTTTTCTCTGTATAAACCATTCTCCGCTACGTGAATGAAACTTTGGGACTTTGAAGAATTGAACAAGATTTGGATGAAATTTGTAGTATGTGGGCAAATGTGGATGCCGGTTAAAGACTAAAGTGGGTAGCAGAAGCATAACAGTCCGTGAACTCAGAACAGTCGTGGGGTCAGAAAAAAGTCATTCAGTGCAGTGGTTTTTAGGACTCTCAGATCCATAAATCCATTCCCATGGCTATTTCTACAGTATACAGATATGGTAATTCGAAAGAGCAAATAATTTCTAAACAAGATGCAGTACACTACAGAGAGGGTTACTGAAAAGTATCTAGGGATCTGGAGATCAAAAAAAGGTTGCAAACCACATGTTTAGTCCAGGCTAAAAAGTGAAGCAAGAGTGCATGAGTTTCTAGGGTCCTTTACACATTCATGGCTGCAATTCTGAGCTGACCGACCACATACACACATCATACTCAGCCCTGATGAAGAAATATCCCCTTACTAACATGCTACTCTGATTTGCAAAGTAAATCTTCATGGGTTATCATGCATTGTTTTTAGAAAGAGCATAATTTTTAAATCTACAAAAGAACTTCTATGGTCATTTATCAGTACAAACCATACGGAGCACTTGCTCAACAACTCCGGCATGAAAAATCTTGACTTGGTTTCACTAAATTGTCCCTTCCAGAGAGATTTGAAATACAGTGGAAAAAAATTCAAACGACCGGGAATCTGCCAGATCTCTAGTGGAGTTGTTGCAATGCCTCACTGATGATTAATTGCACTTGAATTTCAGGTTGAATTTGCCTAGCTTCTGCTTTCAGAAGAATGTGTTTTCCCTAGGCCGTCTCCCCCTGCGCTTACCAGAAACTGTCAATTACGTTAGTAACCAATGCAAAATACTTATTCAAGATGCTGGGATTTGGAGGGGGTGAGGAACAATCAATACTGTGTGCTTTGGGAGGAAAGTGATCTCTGACCTCAGGGATGGTGCCACAAATTGCAGCCTCAGCTCTGAAACCTTCCCAGGTAAACTATACCATAGCAAAGTTGAAAGCTGCAGCTTTGATTTTTTTTCCTATTTACAGCTCTGCCCAGCCTTGCCTTTATCCATAAGCATCATCAAGGATTGTGTGCAAATCCTGTCATTCAGCCAGCATGAGATATTTAGATACAGGAGAACAAGGAAAGCAAACACCCCCCCTTTCTCATTATTTCTGTGGAGTTTGTCTAAAGCATATAGCAGTTGCTTACAAACCTCTGGTGATCGCCGTCTGATTTTCCTGCCAGGTATGGCTCTGTTACTCTTTCCTGTTTTACATGCAAGAAACACCAAGCCTACTGCTTTGAACCAGGCATCTTGGAGAGAGTTCATCCCTGATAAGCAGCACATACCTGAAGCAGCCTCCCGCACCCCTGTCCCTGAGGGGACATGGAGAGAGGCCACACAGCCCAGAGCATCCCAAGCGGGGCTTGCAGTGCCCACCAGCGTGACCTGGCACTGGGGGGTCCAGCCTGCAGCACTGCTGCTCTCCCCAGGCTGTGCAGGGGGTCCCACAGCCAGGTCCCCTCCAGAACACTGCTAAGAGGCAGTTTTATATATAAAGTGGCCACTCTTTGGTCTCTGTTGGGAAAGACCACTGCCTGCACAACCTTAGGGTGACAGGCTTACTCAGACTCTTCTTCCCCCCCCTGCCACCCTCCAAGGGAAACAGCAAGAGGAGAGGGAGGATATGGTCTTCTGGATGTCTGACTCATTCACCCTCCAGGCTAAACAGACAGGAAAGTAAGGACACTTCTGGAAAGAGACTGTCCCGAAGAAAATTGGATTGTATTGCCTATGTGCAAAGTTAAGTTGACAAAATTACACTGGTGCTTTTGATCGGAGTGATACATTTTGTAATTCACCGCTAATTCAATGGCTAGTGTCCATCCACAGGACAATGTTTTATCAAGATTACATTACCTTGTGGAACTAGGAGTCAGGGAAGAAGGAGGTTTTTTTCCAAGGAAAGCCAAAGATCTCTTCATATCCCTAGTCAAGGCACCAAAGGATCCTTGCATCCGGAGTAGCAGGGCTATGGCAGTGCACACATTTTGGTGGACACAGGGACATGCACACTGCTGCCAGCCAAGGAGCCATCCCCTCCCCACTTGTACAGTGACTGGGGTGGCTCTACCCATGGACATCTTCCCCACCGGTAAGGGGGTGGGTGGCTCAGGCCCCATGGCTCATCATGGCGTGGAAACACCGTGCATGGGGAGCCCTCAGGATCGGGCTCTCTGCGGAAGCTTTTCATGCCAGCATTAAAAAGCAAAATGGAACTCTGGAGGGCAAGTCTGATCACGTCTGCTGTGCAGCTCCTAGCAGGGACCTGTCTTTTTTAAGTTACATCAAGGACTGACCTGCAATCCAACTAGAAAAGTTACCCCTACTTCTTCTTGATCCGCGGATGGCATTTTTCACTCTGAGCTACTGTGAGCTTCTCACTTGCCTCGTTACATTGTCGTCATTATCAATGACAATCTGCCCTTCAATAATCCCCAGCGAAAGTGCAC
This sequence comes from Platalea leucorodia, assembly GCF_965183815.1. Taxonomy (NCBI): domain Eukaryota; kingdom Metazoa; phylum Chordata; class Aves; order Pelecaniformes; family Threskiornithidae; genus Platalea; species Platalea leucorodia. The sequence goes on along the minus strand of NC_138824.1, from coordinate 83,008,640 downwards.
GTATCGCTGCTTGCCTTATTAAGTGGATGAATCCATGTGTGAATTAATTCAGCTGTGTATTAGTCAGAAAAGCTTGCCAGAGAATACTGCACTTGGAACTGTATGAACCTCTTTCTTTTTTTTTTGGTCTGTTTTGTCATGCCCTTCTCTTCCCTGTCACCAAAGTGCATTAGGTGGAACTAGATGCATGTTGTGTAATTCTTGCCTAAAGAATAAAATGTGGTTTTTTTCAGTTTACTAGGTGATGAGTGCCTTGTAGCACACAGTGCGACAAAGTAGGCAAGATGCCATCAGCCAGGGAAATGCGTGAAACCCCCTTTTCCCATTCAGGGGAGTTACCCTTTAAACATGGAACAAACATGGTTTTCCAGAAATTTCAGGCAGATGGTGGGGTGGGGTGGCTGTTTGAACCAAATAAATTGTCTGAAGCTTGGGAATCTAGGATAATACTTTCTTCTGTGTGTAGTCTTTTTTTCCTGGAGGTCATGTTATTTATTCAGTCTGTGGTGTCCCTCATGCTTATCAGCTGGTGAAGATCTCAAAGAAAAGTTTTCTTGTAGATCTCTGTGTGCACACAGAAGAGGTTTAAGGGTATTATATTGTAAAAAAAAGAGTAGTGTAGATCATTTGTTACGAAGATGAGCCTAACAAGACAAGAATATTCTACTTATATACTGGAAAACAGAAAAAAAGGACAATACCTTGTAAAGGACCTTGTACCTGTCTCCTGTGTGTCCCTTTTCATGCTTAACCTGAGTCACCCACGTCTACCAGGTTGGGGATAGCCAGTGAAATCCCCACCGAGGGCTGCTGTGCAGGCACACGTGTCCTTTCTCTGCTGTGTACGTCCTGCTCCACCACGTGCTGGTGCCTGTCTTGGTGCCGGCGAGTGTGCTGCCAGCACTTGGCAGAGGATGGAAATAAGGCTTAGAAAGATTTTGGCAAGGGTTATCTCCAGGGTAAGAACAGTGTTGTGTTCAATATGAGAAGTTACTCCTGGGCTTTTTGTTTAAAAAGATTGGATGTCCCTAGGTAGACAGCAGGTAACTCGATCCATGGAAAATTTAGCAGATGCCACCATATAGCGCCTTCTCCCCCTTTCCCCTCCCAAACTGCCCATTTCACAGTCTGTCACAATGGTTCCTTTGGCTACAGGAACACAAAGTCATAGAGTCTTCAGAAGTATCTGGTAATATGCACTGAATTTGAAACCAAGTTGGCTGTTTTTGTGTAGTCATTTTAGATGGATTTTTTTTTTTTTTTGAACCACCATACAAAGGATAAGCTTTCTGTTTTTTTTCCCTTTATCGTTGTGTAGATTCAGAAAATTCCTTTTCTACTTTTTTGTCATCCATTTAAACTATCACAGCAGGCTAATGCTTTGTGAGCCTGTATTCACTAGAGATTATGTTTTAGTAGATAACCTTCAAACAAGTTGCATCCAAGGTCATGGGTGAACGCAGCTTATGTCTACATCTCAGTTCCCATCTTGTGAAAATGACAATGACATTTTAGATGCCTGACCACCAGAGTGGGGTCTACTACTCCATAAAGCAGAAGAGTGGAAAAATGAGGGGTTTCAGAGCAGGATATTCAGGAACTAGTATATTGAACAATGAGACATTTAATATCACCACTCAGAAACACAGAGAACAGAAACAGGTCTTAAATCCCAGCCCACAGTGGGATGTAGGCACCTGCCTCTTGGCCACAAGTCCCTGCCTGTCAGTTTCACATTGAACCCACACCTCCACTCCTCCCTTCTCCCCAAGGACATGCTTAGCCAAGATTTGCCACAAGAACTCAGTTGGGTCATCAAGGCTTAAACTTTTTGTCCAAGGCAATGAGACTAAGGGTATTCATGTTGTTGGTTTAAGGGTATTCAGGTTATTCAGGGTATTGTGCTTTTTTGTTTGGTTTGGTTTTGTTGTTGGTTTTGGTTTTTTTTTTCTTCCCTCCAACCAGAGTGTCCTAATCATAAAGCTATGGTTTATTTTGCAACCTGAGATGTGCTTTGGACGTGAGGGGAGACAGATATGCCTATTGAAACTCTTCCATGCAAGTGCGAGCAGGCATACAATCTAGATAGATAGTTTTGGAGGGGTAGGACATAGGCTGAGTCAGGAGAACACAGGTCCTGCACGCAGGGGTGACTGACTGTCACTGCACTGCACTGTGATGATCCTGAGCTGACATGGTGTAAGAATATCTGGCAGATTGGGCCCCTCCACCAGCACAGACAGAGAAGTATCTAGCTCATGAGTGCCAGAAGGATGTAAGAGTGGGCCAAGAGGGTGGGATCTGGGCTTTCAAGGCTTGGAAACATTATTTCTACTCGGAATACTTGAATCTAGCTTGGATTCATACAGATGCTGCACTAAATATGTATATGTGCTTCCAGGCTTTCAGCATCAGATGAGACAGGTTTTAAAGGATCACAACTTTGGACTTAGGCAAGATTTAAGTACTAAAAGCCTTTCATGACTCTATTTCCAAGTCATTTGGAGTAATTAGCTGCCTGTTCTCTAGGGAAAATGAAGAGCAGCAGAGGATATATATAGAAGGTCAGCAGTTAATCACTCCCAGTATGGCTTGTAGATGTAAGAAAAGTTAAGCACCATCCCCTGTCTTCATTTCCCTGAATGCTAATGTCATCTGCAGACTCTCTTGGTCTCTATTGCACTTCCAAAGTTTTGCTGGGACCACATCCTAGGGGAAGTCCCCTGCATTTTAAAATACAGATCTCTTATTGCCAAGTGCTTCCAGTATACTCATTGTCCGCAATAGGCATATGGGATATCATCTAACATAGACACATGGAGCTTCATACAGGAGTGATCTGGAAAAGAACACCAATACTAAACAAAAGAAATGGCTGCAGCCACAAGAAAAGCGTGCTTCCCTCTGAGAGAACCTTTACACAGAACAGAATGTCTTTGCCCTGGTGCAGCTGTTTCGGCTTCAACCATGTTGTACAATTCACACTTGCGCAAAAGGAAAAAAGGGGAGGTGAAGCCCAACATTTGTTCAAATTAATCTTTTACTCTTTCCTGTTGGAAATATTCGTTTAGCCTGAAAAAAAAAAAAAAACAAAAAAAACCAAAATCATGGTGAGAATTTTGAAATGTTTATTACTAATGCTTATAGCTATTGGCCTTCCTTGTCCATTATATCCTGAGGCCTTAACTTTCATCCAAAGATGCTGTAACATTTCAGAAATTAATCAACCAAGGCAATTCCAGGTTGAGTTTTTATCAGTGGGTAAGCCAAGATGTCCTTTCAAAATTATCTTAACCTAGGTACCCTCGACTGACCATTAATATAAATACTCCTATGCAAGTATGACCATTATTTCCGAAGAATCTCAAGTAAATGTAATGAAATGCCTTTCCAACTCCCTCCTCAGGCCTTAAGTAAGTAAACTCTTCTACATTGTGAATGTGGGGGAGTGAGGGATGGGGAGGGCAACAAATAGAAATAAATTTCCTAAATTAAACATAAGAACTTTACATTGTTTCAGGTTATTTTAAAGGACTGTTCTTTATTAAAGCACTGGAAGGCATATCAAATAGATAAATCATGCAGCCCCAGTTGGTTAGAAAGTGCTTTGATGCAGTAAAAATTCATGATACTAAAGAACATACAGTTTTTATAGGCTTCTGGATTAAGATGGAAGAAAACACCAGTCATTGAGTCTGTTATTTAAGTGATTTTACTATAATACTCATCTCATTCTAATTTATAGTGTGATATTCCTTCAGATGTGATAATGGCTTGCAGATACGTTAACACCATCACTTTTAGATGACTGCATCAAACTGCCATTAATTACATTGAGATGTTACTTTTGTTAAAAGGACTTTTTATAAAGGCTTTGTAAGTTTCATGAAAGCTAAAATACTTAAGAATTATCAAGAGCTCTCTTGGAAACAACTGAATTCACAGCTGGAAGAAAAGGCTGTAAATGAGTCTAGTTTTACCTCCTATGCATCTGTGATCAACATCAACACTTGAGTAGAACTCGTTTGCTCTGTCTGTCACCGCTGAAGTCCAGGGCATTGACGAGTGCCCTGGAATGGCAATTGAAGTTGTTCTACGTGGGAGATCACTAGATCTACATGGGACATCCACTGAAGCCTTGAATTTGGATCTGCACTCAAATAAACAACTTTGAAAGGAAAAAACATTGACAACCCAAACTGAGACTCTTATTTTGATAGCTTCAATTCTCCTTTTTCATTGTTTTTTTCTATGAAACTAGAAGTTGGCAAAAAGTGACGCTTTCCTAAGAAACTTTGGTTTCCAGAAGTCACAGCGGGATGTTCAAGCAAGTTTTTCTCGAAACCTCTTAGTCTTCCCCATAGATTGCATTGTAATGCCAGCATCAGGACATATGTGCAATCGGAATTGTAAGCTCTCCCCTCAAAATCCTCTCCCACTGAAGAGCAAAGAGTGATTTGTCTCCCCTGATGTCCCTAGTCACAGAATCATAAAATCTATGACTGGTGCCTCAACTGACCAGTCTCCCAAACTGTCGTTTGGTGGAGGAAAGCACATAGTGAAAACTCCTGCAGTTTTATGGATACAGATACTCCCTTTCCCAGGAACACTGAACCTATATCCCTCTAAATAATTTTGAATCCCTTACTCTTAATCTCACTAAGACTTTTATTACTAGGTCTACTTACTCCAGCAAAGTAAGTGCATAAATGCTTGTTTACAATTGCACGTTGATTACTTCATTACAATTGTGAAATAAAACAGAAGGATATATGCAACTTTGCTCTTTCTGTTATTTGGTATTCTCTCATTTATCATATTCAATAGTCTGGAGGAAGGTACATACCCCTGTTGAGAACCAGTTTCATCAGACACCCTTATAAATTTTATGCTTTTTGGAGAATGAATTTATTCAGACAATGACACTACCAGGGGTCGCAGGTTGATCAGAAGTCCATCCTGTGCTAATAATTTTCAAGGGTTGCTGAGTCAATGATGGATCTTTGCGACCCAGCTCTTGGTGGTTTTTCTGTCACAAAATTTCACTCTGTGAGGAAGCTGAAAATTATTCTTATATTGTTGTTATATTGTATACCATCGATGATTCAGCACAGACAATAGGAGGAATTAAGTTCTGCCTTCTTGGTACTTACAGCTAGTATCTGGTGTGCTGACAATCAGGTCAATAAGTTGATGTGGTGGGCAGATTGTGACCCACTCTCTCAAGAGTTCTTCATTCTTAATTAAAAGCCAGGGCTGCTATAAATACTTGCCAAAGTGATAAGTGTGTACCTGCGTGTATAAGTACATGTGCATGCATGCACGAGTGACATCCTTTTCTCATCTTAGCTAAAGCTTATTTTTCAGCTGTCACGAATGTTGACTTACAACGGCACGAGAAGAAAGTGGGAAAGATTTGAGCTATTGTACAATGAAGGGGTGTGATAATTTAATGACCTGGGATTCATGTGAAGCGTTATACTGCTAATGAGATAACTTATTGGAAAAATAAGCATGCGTATATTTTATAATCACTACACACTGTTGTTGAAGAATAAATGAGTTTCCTACCCCTCAAGCTACCTCTCTGAGTTCTACTGTATAATGCCTTGTTCTCAGTATAGTCCGTTCCTCTTATCACTGTCAACTAACATGAGGCCCCTCTGGCTTTTTCTGGACTGCTTTCCTAAAGGAGTTTTAAAAATTAGTTTATAGCTTTCTGTTCTAATTTTTCTTCAGTTCTCTGGTTGTACTTGTTTTAGTTCATCTCTGAGCAGTTTTAGAGCTTGTGTGTTAAAGCAGCAAGTACAACCTTAGAACGGAATTTTTTAAACTTTGTATTCCCATTTAAGATATGAAATAAACTGAGAATAATACATAATAACTGTTCCAGATAGTGATTAAGTTTCATTGGAAGGTATAAAAAGGCCTCAATAAATATGTTCTTAACTAGATTAACTCTGTCAACCCCACCTAGAAGAACACACATGAAATATCTTTACAACTCATGAAGACTTGGCAGAATTACAGATTTGTTTTCCATAATATTGGTATCTTGCTTAGATTTTAAAGACTTTTATGTGCGTTGGGAACAATTGGAGATTAAATGGTCAGTAATTGCAACTGGTGCTAGAAAGGAAATGATTTTGTCACCCACAACACTTCAAGGTTTTTGAAGGATATTTGTTCTACGCTGACCCCCAAATACCAGTTATGAATTAGCTCACACCACAGAGATTAGGCTTTTATGCCAGGAAAAAAATAATTTTGCAATGTAATCATGCAATTCAGAGAGTAAATGAAGAATAATGCAACACTGGTATGATTTGGCAAATTCAGATGTTACAATGATATGCAGAAAAAAATAATTATGTGCCTAAAGAATGGAAATGAAAACAATCCTAAAAGGAGAAAAGTAGATATATAAAATCAGGGATACCCAACATTCTGAAGAAATGAAAAAGAAGAAAATATATATATATAATTTTTATAAATATCTGAACGCAGGAATTGACTGTACATTAAGTAAATTTGCTGATGATACTAAACTAGGAGGAGCTGTGGACTCCCTTGAGGGTAGAGAGGCCTTACAGAGAGATCTGGATAGACTAGAGAGCTGGGCAATCACCCACCATATCAAATTTAACAAGAGCAAGTGTCATATTCTGCACCTGGGATGGGGTAATCCTGGTTGTGCACAAAAATTGGAGGTCAGTAGGATGGAGTGCAGCCCCGTGGAAAGAGATCTGGGGGTCTGGGTTGATGGCAAGTTGAATATGAGTCAACAGTGTGCCCTGGCAGTCAAAAGGGCTAACTGTGTCCTGGGGTGCATCAAGCACAGCATAGCTAGCTGGTCGAGGGAGGTGACTTCCCCCCCACACACATTGCACTGGTGTGACCCAACCTCGACTACTGTGTGAAGTTTTGGGCACCTCAATATAAGGCTATCAGATGGTTGGACTCGATGATCTTACAGGTCTTTTCCAACCAAAATGATTCTATGATTCTATGAAACTGTTAGAAGGTGTCCAGAGGAGGGTGACCAACATGGTGAAATGCCTTGAGGGCAAGACTTATGAGGCGTGGCTGACATCACTTGGCTTGTTCAGCCTGGAGAAGAGAAGGCTGAAGGGTGACCAACCTCACTGCAGTCTACACCCTCCTCAAGGGGGGCAGCGGAGAGAGAGGTGCTGATCTCTCTCCAATGACCAGCTACAGACACAAGAAAATGGAATGAAGCTATATCAGGGGAAGGTCAGATTGGACATTAGGGAAAGGTTCTTCACCGAGAGGGAACTGGCTCCCCAGGGAAGTGGTCACGGCACCAAGCCTGTCAGACTGTAAGGAGCATCTGGATGCCACTCATAGTCATATGGTTTAGTTTTAGATAGTCCTGTAAGGAGCAGGGTGTTGGATTCAATGATCCTTTCCAACTTGAGATATTCTATGATTCTATTATTCTATATATTTGGGCAGAAACCTTATGCCTCTTACTTAAGTTCACCAACTATTATGGGTGATGGTATCTGTGGATGTGAACCTCTGCATGAAAACAGGTTCAAGGACAGAGGAATGAAAATGGATTCTGGTCCTCTCTTTCATTATCTCAATCAACAGCGAGAAACATTTTTATAAGGTAATTGGATATGATCAAGCCATTTCCTCTTAGTCTAAAAAGGTGAAAAATGTTCTTATTGACTATTTGGCATTCAGAACATTTCTTTTAACCTATTGCCCATAAACAACCCTGGTTCATCATTGTCTCACACCTCTATAATGTATTCATCCTGTAATCACCACTTAGTGTAAGTATAGCTAGGTTGATGTATGCTTCCTCTAGAAGGTAAAGGAAAACTGTTAAACTAATATTCTTATTTATTGACTAATGGTTCTCATACTCCATTTCCTGCATTATCTCATATTAAATATTATCTCTTGGTCTACTGAAGGAGAAAGGCTACATTTGTTTCCCCTGAGCTCGAGGAGAATGAATCAACAGCTGTAAATTAGGGGATTCACAGTAAAGACTTCAGTCTAAGTCTCCTGCATCTCAGCAACACACTGCTCAGTGGGCTGTAGACTCTGGCCCAGAGAGCACGTATATATGTACGTATATATAAGATGTCTCTCCATGGTTTTCGGGGAAGGGAGAGTCTGGGGAGGCAGTAAGAGGGCAGAGAAGGGACTAATCATTGTAGGTCTCTTGGTATCCCCATGATACTCCCACGTCTGAAGATCATTTTTGTTGCGTGCACTTTGTTGTGCACAATTTGTTGGCCAACAGAAGCCAGCAAAGGGAAACTTTGCCTGTACCTGGGGGCTCAGCCATGTTTATAGAATCAGATTCAGAAATCAGCAACTGCTTGGACAGGAAAGACCTTGTTGCTAGAGGCTGTGTTCATTACATGACAGGTTATTCCAGCTTCCATGTCCATGCTGCATCACTAACAGTGTCCCCTCCCCTGTAGGAAGCACAAAGAGTGCTCCCAGACTCCTGACCTAATACTTGGTTTGTCCAGTCAGTGGTGCTGCCAAGGCTGGCAACATGTTGTTATGGCCAGGGCACACTGTCAAAGCAAATCCAGAATGCTTTTATTGGGTTATGAAAATGTTAGTTGACAGTAGGAGATATGATTATGGTGCACAGCACAACACAATAGGTACAGACAGAGCTTTTCATGGGTGAAGGAGCTCATTTATATTATGACCTTTGGCTGAATGATTCAAGAGATGGAATTCAGTGATGGGTGAATGAGGCATGTTTATATAGGAAGGGATTGCCATGCCCTGCATATCGCTTTTGATGGTGCAATTCAATACAGTTACACAGACGATGGTCAGGTTTTAGAAGGAAAAGAGAGAGGAACGTGTGGTAGCCTGGAACCAGCCAAGGGCTAGCCTTGCTGCGGTAAAAAGAGAGGAGCAAACCCTGAACTTTGAGAAAAGGGATGGAAACCTTTGAATCTACATGTAACAGGTTTCTATTTCTTCAATTAAAATGACCCAAGATAGAAGCAAGTTTTAATTACCTTTTAACCTGTGTTAAGGAACTGCAGCTGTTAACAAATAAAAACTATTGCTTATGATTCGATTTCAATTCAGGGCCTGTGGGATTCTTTACCTTTCAGAAAAAGTTCAGTTCAGACAAAAGAAACAGAGGGTTTCTCCACCAAAGAGAACTGGTGGTAAGGGCTCTTGCACACAGCATTTCCATGTATCAGCACGTAGGTCTCCTCTCTGATCATGAAACTACTGAGTGGGACTCTCTCCTTCTCCTATAAACTGGATCTCAACAAGTTTCTCAATGAAAGGTTACTTTCCTTTTCTAGTTTTTTTACAAAAAGCTTAACTTATTTGCAAAATCAAAATGTTTTCTGACATACCACACAATTTCTGCATACCATACACTCTTAGTTTTAAACATAACCTTTTTTGGAGGTATACACTTTAACAAAACAAATCTAGCTTCCTTTTGTTGATCTATATCAAATAGTAATAGGATTTCTCAAGCACCTTACTGGAAAGGATTCAGCTATGCATATTTCCATCTCCTAGCTTCATGTTTCAGTATGTTGAGCCTTTTAATCCCCTTCCCTCATTCAATGTCCACACCAATTATGTCACCTGCTTCTGCATCTTTATGGAGTTTTACATCACTCACCCATAAATCATTGGTTATTGTTGCACTACTTGGGCCTCTGCCCAGGTCCTTCTCAGACCATGGGCATCGTTTAGCCTGAAGGTACACATGCACCTAGACGAACTCACTCTAGACATCCACGAGTGTATCCTAAAGACAGGCACACTGGCAGTGAGAGAAGGAGGAAAAAGCGATGCAAAAGGGAAGAGCTATGTTTGCATTTTGCAGCTGAAGTTAGTTGTAAATTGTATTGAAAACTTTCATGGAGAACTCAGTCTAGTCTGAAGTTTTTTATCACCACAATTCCAAACAATTTGTTCCATTGACTACATTAAAAGGGTAAAAGGGATTATAACTGGTATCATTTCAGGGGTTATTGGAGCACTGCATTTCTTCTGTTATCTGCTCCTTGCAGGATAAGTGCTAGTTTGTGTTGGCTGGAGGGAACTTTTTTCCCACAGGTCAGTACTCAGCAGCACCAACCCTCTACCCCGGTCCTTTGTAGACTGGCAGCAAATAGCCTCCAGCTCCTACCAGGAGAGCATCTTTATTTTTATTCACTGCCCACAGGGAAACAATGCATTCCACCTTCATTAGTTTCACACTGATTCTTCTTGCCTCCTCTCTCACCCTCCTCTCAACAACATGGGAAGTCTTAATGGTAAAGAAAAAGCCAAGATTTATTTACCAAAACTGAAGGGCAAACTTTTTTTGAGGAAAAAAATATTGCATATGAAGCTGCTTTTGTGCAAGTTTGAGAATCTTCCTTCAGTGCAAGGTACTTCACTATCTCTTACCCACAGTTTCTTCAGTACATACTAGCTGTGAAAGTTGTAAGTGTAGGTTTGTAAAATCTCTCCAGCCTTCCAGGTGGCAGCCTAAGCCCTGAGTGCCTTCCCTACCTCATAGACCTCTGAGTTTGGTTTAAATCTCTAAAGCTCGGTGCCTAGGATAGTTACTTCATGGAGGAGGAGGTTTGGAAGGAACACCTCCAGCACTCTGAAGGGGTCAAAAGCTGCTTTCTTGGACATGCCTATAAATCACTGCCTTCTCCCTTCCTCACGCCTCAACACTTACTGAGTCCTTTGTCCCAAAGGTTGAAGAAAGCAATATAGAGAAAGTGTAAGCTGAATAGCAGAAGGTACATTTTTGTCAAAGGTGTGAACTGTAAAACCTGAAAGTCCTGAACATTTTACCCCTTCATTGCACCAGACTTGTTTTCATCTTATACTGTTTCTCAGTTCTTTTCTCTGGCTTTGGAGGTAGTGCGGAGTTAAAGGCAGACAGACAGGTAGAGGATTTACATTTTAAATCCACTCCAACATATTTTTCCATCTTTCCCCACTCCAAAAAAAAGGAGAGGGTTTGTGAGTTTTTTTTTCTTCTTTAAACTGAGATCTCCTAAGAAAGTTTTTCTTTCAAAAGTTCATGCAAATTTAGTTCAATTTCAGTAAATCCCTATGCAAATATTCTTCTTTCATGATGAAAGTTGTCCCAATGGACTTAGCTAAGTCACATTCAAAATGTATTATACCAAACTAAATTAATTCTACTTTAGGTCTGTCAGCACCACAGGCAATACAGGGGTACATCAGGGTATCCATGCTAACTTGGGTGCTGAAAGATATGTAATCATATCGATATGGAGCTCTGTCCCAGATGATTAGCTTCACTGAGAAACAGCATCCATTAGCACAGGTGAACTGCTGTAGGAGTGCAGCAATATTGCTTCTGGTTTGTGAGCCTAGCTGAGGCACGCTGTGTGGCATCACTTTGGGCAGAGGCAGATGCACCCCCTTAGTTCTGAGAAAGAGTCTCAACTGGTGTTTAATGAAGTTTAGCTCTACAGTTCTCAAGCTCTGAAGATTTGCTTCTTTGCAGTAATTGCTTCATTTCCATAGTGGGGAATGAGGGCATCACCCCAGTATGAGAATGGCTGATTACACTCAGACAGTTTAAATTCCAATTTAATTTTACACTCACTGCTAATTTGGACCAGCTTTCCCAAGTGTTTCTCAAGCCCACTATGAAAAAAATGAGTTTTATGTTCAAAGGAAGCAACTCTGCTTTAGACAAAGTAGCCGCTGCCTCCATCATATTGATCTTCGTACGGAGTGTGAATGAATCACAGGAAGGAATGAATAGAACAACTCTGTGGGGACAGAGTACAAGACTGCCTTATAGTGTACCTACCTGATGAAAAATTAATAAGAACTAACCCTTTGTTCCCACTTTACTTGAATAGGTTTGGAATATGGCAGTAACAAAGCCTTTCAGTCAGGTACTGCAAGCATGTGAACATGGTTAGCCTGCCTGACATCTCTAGCTGGAGCTAGTTAAAAGGCAGACCTTTTCTTGACACTTTGTTCTGAACTGGAAAACATTTTTTTTTAGAAATGTTCCATTAGAAGGATGTAGAAGTTAAGTCAAGTCTGAGAACGTGTTTACTTTTGAAACAGACTTGATCCTAGAACAGCAAAGCTGAAGTGCCTAGGTGCTTGGCTACATGGCAAAGAAACTGAAAGGCCGATGACGACTGGGAACCTCAGTGCTCCTAGACCATCTGCTGGTCCATGGGGACCTACATCCTACCTCCCACCAGATATCTCCCCAGGTCCCAGCTCAATAGGACACCGCCTGGAGGACCCATTCTCTGTTTTTCCTTGTTTGGAAAATATGTGTGTCTTCCTGCTAGGCTAACGGGAAAGGGAATATGTGATATGTTATACGGGATTTGTTGCCATGTCAGTGCCACCCTCCTGTTGTTAGCATGCAGGGTCTGCTGGACAGTTGGTCAGGCTGGGGTCTTCTCATAATGCAGATCTTCTGGGCTTGGTATAACAACACATGTCCCCATTTTACTGCTGGAAATAGGGTCCTGGGAGTGGTATTCCAAGCATGGTGTCCTTCATTAGCATTATAGACCTTTTTTTTTAAAAATCCTTCTGCTGCTGCTTCTTCCACTGCTTAAACACAAAGCTTTTCACTCATATTGCATTCACACTAATCTTAATATTTTTGTTAGAACCTCCACAAAGCCACCAATAAAACTGACTAATAGCTCAACAGAGCAATATATTTTAGAGATAAATTAAGAGAGAGGTGGCACAATATAAAACACCATAGGACAAGTCTATAGGTATTTAGGAACGTAACTCTGATGCACTTCTTCAGAATTAGTCAGCTTACTTTCTGTGTTATTGCACGCAGTCAAGTCCCTTGCATCATTCTCAGAAGAATAAAAAGGTGGGAGCACGTGCACGTAACATAGTACTGCAAGAGCTGACAGTGTTTGACAGGTCTTAGACCGAGAAGCCCAAATAGTTTTTCCAGGAACATTGACTGTAAGGTATTGGACTGGATAGTAAATGCTATTGACTTCTCGGTGTAGTTCAGGAATGAATTGAAATATTGTCTTGTTGAAATTGAAGATCTTGCCAGCTGGTTTGACAGGAAGAGGATGCAATCCTAGCTACTCAGATTTTTGGAGGCTGCTTTCAGCATCGAAAATGCAAAGACATTTTACATCTGTCCTGGCAAATCTCAATCAGACTGTACTCGAAATATATATCCAATATATACTGATGAATAGATGTATATTTATATTTTTATTATTAGCCACTGCCATGTATTAAAAAAGATGATACTTTAATACTATTTTATTGACACCAGTTTTATATCTTCCAAGAATAAAATACTGCATGATTTGTTTTAGTGACATCTGTGGGACCTGCAGGGTAGAGCACAGGCTGCGAGAGTGCAGAATATAAAGAATCCTCAGCAAGTTTTTCATTATGCGTATGACCTGAATGCTAAGTGCAGTGACAAATGAACTGTGATTGAATTTCTTAATGAAGAGAGAATAATTTTAGAAACACAGAATAGTCTTCCCAGGTTGCTATCAAACCCATTGCACATGCAGGTCTATCAGATTATTTTCTACTTCACGCATCTTGAAGGCATAGGAAAAATCTGAGAAAAAAGAGCAAACAGCAATAGAAAAAAGAGCAAATAAATTAAGATCTTTCATCATTTGTAAGGGGAAACTCTTGGAAAATTCAAAGATAGAGAGAAGAAGGCAAAACTGCAATCCTCTGTAATACTTGCTCTACTGCAGAGTTGGATAAAGAAGAGGAAGGAGAAAGCTGAGTTTAGCCCAATGTACTGGTTTTGGCTGGGATAGAGTTAAGTGTCTTAATAGTACCTGATATGGTGCTGTGTTTTGGATTTGTGACCAAACCGCTGTTGGTAACACAGGGATGTTTTAGTTATTGCTGAGCAGTGCCTGCACAGCATCAAGGCCTTTTCTGTTTCTCACAGCACCCCACCAGCAAGTTGGGAGGGGACACAGCTGGGACAGCTGACCCCAACTGACCAAAGGGATGTCCCACACCATATGACGTCATGCTCAGCATATAAAGCTGGGGGAAGAAGGAGGAAGGGTGGTGGGGACACACACATGTAGAGTTATGGTGTTTGTCTTCCCAAGTCACTGTTATGCGTGATGGAGCCCTGTTTTCTTGGAGATGGCTGAACACCTGCCTGACGATGGGAAGTAGTGAAGGAATTCCTTGTTTTGCTTTGCTTGCGTGTGCAGCTTTTGCTTTACCTGTTAAACTGTCTTTATCTCAACCCACGAGTTTTCTCAGTTTCACCCTTCTGGTTTCCTTCCCCATCCCATTGGGGGAGAATGAGTGAGCAGCTGCATGAAGCTGAGCTGCCCACCAGGGGTAAACCATGACATCCAAGAAAATAAGAAAACAACTGTTCACCAGATGGACAGGTTAGATAGGATGGAAACAGATTCTGAAGAATAAAACACAGGTAACTGTTTACTGGACACCTGATACCTTTTATGCAGGTGATTATAGTTTGACATAATAACATGACTAATTCTAATGAGAGGAAGCCCACCATCATTTAGGAACTATGGGGACAGAAAACAGCTTGCCCTCATCAAGCTAAAGTGGGCAAAATACAGGCAGGACAAAGTATATCTTAACTGCCCTGCAAATTGGGCAGGTCCCTGACTGGAACTGGAACTCATGAAATAATACTTCTTTTTTGTTTTGTTTTTTGCTTTTTCTTAGGGTTGGGGTTAAAATGTCAGCTGTTTTGCACTAGTACAGCAGTATGAGCTAGGGCACAAGGCAGGAGATCTCAGCCGTTCCTTGCAAATCACAGAAACACAGATTTCCTCAGGACTCTCCCCCTCGCCGACGTGGCTCTGTCACCTGGGGAGTCTTAACAAGAGGGCAAGTATATCTCTGTGTCTTTCCACTTACAGAAAAAGGGCATTTGAGCCATGTGAAGAGGGAGGGGATCACTAGTAAAAATGAAGAGAGCAGTCTTCCAAATGGCCCCAAAACCAAAAGCCCCAAAGAAAGCTGCAGGCACCTGGCTTCCCTGCAGCTCGGTCGGTGTTGGCGCTGCAGGCATTTCATAATGCTTGTGGGCTGTTGGGTTATGTGACAACTACTCCCCGCACCTGCAGTTCAACGTATCTCCCTAACACAGCAGCTGTATGAGCACTATAATTGCACAATTCTTCAGGCTTATGCAGTATTAACACAGTGGTTCTTTTTTTCTAAATTAGACAGTCTCAGAGCTTATCTGCCCAGCTAACAGGCTACTAAATGATGACATTAACAAATTGCCCTCCTTCCACTCCTAGAATCAGCATTATCCACTAATTGCACGATGGCTTTTGCACAGCTGCCTTCGGTCTGTGCGTGCCAGGATGTGCAAAAGCAGATTTCCCAGAGCAGCCCGAGGCCCAGGAGATGGCACTCTTTCATAGCTCTTGTGCACACCTGCTCTGTGCTACCACTGCTAATACAGCAGTCAGAGTAAATAACTTTCCTTCAGAAGTGATAATTTTCTGGTAAAATGATCAGCAAATGGAATTCTCTGAGTCCAGAAATCTTAGTGGAAAAATACTGGACGAGTCGGAAGCTTTACCTTCTGATGCCAAAGCATGAAAACTTTTTCCTGACTGACTGAATCAATTCCTTTACTAACTAGTGGTGTAGAAATAGCTTTTTTTCTTTATTGGCAAATAATTTCCTCAGCTGCTGGTTTCAGTCCAATGCCCAAGGTTGGCTGTTGCAAAAATATTCTTGCAGATAAAAGCAAAATGTAATACTTGGACTGCCACATAAGACACACTGGGAGTGATAAACAAAAGTAAAAGTATATGTGGTCTGATTCCCATGTGCACCATTACCCGGGGCTTAGTGGGATTTAACCAGCTAATCCCTGTGTTGGTTTTGTTATCGTGCCATTACAGGGAGTGTATTCGGGTAAGGCTGCAACAGCAGAAGATAAGGCATTCTCTGAAGGTGAGGAAGAGAGCACAGGAGCCAAGCTTCTGTCCACAGGTAAGCGGGGGATTTGGGGACCAGGGAAACAAGTACTTCTGTCTTGCTTATCTGTGCTGGTCTGGGGTATGGGCAATGCTGGGCAGAGAGACTCCTGCTGTGGGCTCAGGTAGAGTAACAGAAAACAGTATTCGTTTGTTTTGGTTACTCCACTGAGGGGGTAGACGTTCGGTTTGCCAGCCCAGAGTATCCCTGCCCGCACACCTCAGGGGCCAGGCTGCAGCAGTACACACATCCCTATAGGTATACAGCCTCCAGTTTTGGGACCAAGCACTGCAAATCTGTTTTGAAAATTTAGGTTTTGCCACGCATGAAGCCTGTCCTGTTGGCCTAGGGCAGGCTAGTATCGCAGCTTGGGAAAGGAGGGCTGGTTACACCACCACACCTTCATCTCTGTGAAGAGGACAGATCCCGTACATATGGCACGAGCACTGGCCTTTGTGCTTTCCGAAAGGCTGTGCCCACCTAAACCCATCAACGGCTTGTGCCAAAGCACAGAAAGCTGGCAGAACCACATGAGAGGCCCCATCCGAATTAATCACCCAGGGCCTGCATCCTCCCCCCGCTGCCACCCCTCAAGGTGGCTCACTCAGCTTGTCTAGGAAACCTTTCCCATCAGGCAGTCGACAGCGGCAATCCCAAAAATGCACAGAACCACAGAAAAAAGAAAAACAAACCGCCCCCCCTCCCAAAACTCGTGTCAATTTAGAAACAAACTTCATTTCTCCTTTGCTAATTGCAAATACTGGGCACAGCCTGAATGAAACCATCTGCATCTGTTACTTAATTAGACCGCTGTTCTTCAAATGGGGGAAAAATAATCCACTGGGATACAAGTCTTTCCTCTGGGGCAGTTTCCTGTCTTTCAATCTTGTATCCTGTTAAGTGTTATAAAACAGTTAGTTGCTGTATTTTCTCTCTAGCCTTTGAACCTATTAAAACTGTCCGTTAAAGATAAATATCAGACCTATTCTTTGCCCCTGCCTGCCCTTAAAACAGTCCTATGCAGTGTCTGCTGGTGCCCCGTCCTGAAACAGAAGATGGTGGTAACATACAGGAAAATTAACGATGTGGTACAATCCTAACGTCAGCTGAGTGATACAACACTAATGAATCAACTATTTGCTTTTTTTTTTTGCTTTTAATAAACCTCTGTTTTAATGTGAATTTCTGAAGAAAGCTGAAAATGAGAAGATTCTTGAGGACAGATGCAGGATTCCCGGCTTACATGGATTGATTTTTTCCAATTCAGCAGCAGAGGAGACATAAGCTACCGGGAATATGTTTGCCATACAATCGAACCTCATTGCTGCACACGTCGCATTCAATACTGCATTACAAGAGTGCTTTCTTAGACCTTGCCAAGTTTTTCCAAGGCCATAGGAACTGAAACAGTCATTGCTCCTGAATTCATGAGTAAAGAAAAGGTCGCTGCATTTTGCTGTTTTTTCCAGGATTTTTCAGTGGGCTGACAGCCATGTTGTTAACCCAGTGTCAACCACGTCAGCCCATCATCTGCACATTTAAGAATCAGATGTTTAAACACCAGCAGAGATGGGCAGGGACCATAACAGGTGAATGAACACATACCTTTGAGCATGTAATTAGGGTGTTGTGTAATGTGGGATCCCCAAGAAGGCATGTACTAGATCTTTGTGTCTGGGATCTCTCTTGTTTGTCACTGAAAGCAAGTCTGCCCTTTGGGAGGTAAATTTACCATCCATCTCTTCAGTTACTTCCATGGCTCGGAAGTACCAGAGAAACCTGTTGGGCTGTTCTCCCTGCACAGTCATTACCAATTCTGTAGTGTAAATCCTGTGATCACAAGCTAAAATGGGTTGGGAGGGACCTCTGTTGGCCACCTGGTCCAGCCCCTCACCCAAAGCGGATTCAGCTAGAGCAGGTTCCTCAGGGACGTGCCAGGTTACATTTTGAGTATCTATCTCCAAGGATGGAAATCCCATAACATCTCTGGGCTTCTATTCTGGGTTTTTCCCTTGTTCCAAATGGTATCCATCATCTCTCATCCCATTACTGTTCACCTCTAAGAAGAATTTGACTATTTTCTTTACACCCTCCCATCAGGCAGTTGTAGACAGCTGTGAGATCTCCCCTGAGCCTTTTCTTCTTAAGGCTGAGCAGACCCAGCCTTCTCAGCTTCTCCTTCTGTGTCCATAAACCACATGTACCTTTTGTAAAATTTGATTAAGAGTGCCTTGCCTCTGCACCTACTGGCTTTCTCACTTCCATTCCCGATTCACTCCCCAATAGTTCTTACAGCGCACCTTGCCCTGCTAATCACAGACTGCAAAACAAATGCACTTTAAAAAGTAGTTATTGCGATTTGAGCACAAATGAGTGCAGCCTGGGAATGGCAATAAGATGGCAGTAGTAATGCGATCAGGGAATCGAACGCTGCGTAGTCAAACTCTTAAAAATTTAGTGGAAGTCACTTCAGTTTTGGTATTATTTCTGCTAATAAAGCATCTAATTAAAAAACTATTAAACATGCATCAATTAATAATTTGAGTCCCTTAGATCATTTCTGCTAAAATTAACATTTCACTTGCATCAAGGACCTTTTAATGAACCACCACTAACAAGAATATCTCTCTAATTAACTCAATGTCTTTAAAACAACAAGGAAATTTTGTAGTTTGCTCTTATCCTGGCATCAATTATGCTTGAAACTCTGAGATTTTATAAGTTTGGTCAGGCCTATTAGAAAATAATAATGTTAGAGATTAATAGAAAAATTGTATTACAGCTCACTTGCTTTAATACTTTGCTGTTGTTTCTGAAATAATATGTGGTATTTGTGAGGAGCAAAGGTTTCAGATAAAAATGAAAGGATTCAAACCAAGTTTGAAATTCACACTTTGGTGGAAGAATATCCAGGCAGGAAGGGCTCAAGGGGCTGGAAACTGGTCAGAGAAACATCATAGGTTTTGGCCAGTAAAAAGGCAAGAGGAGGTGAAAAGTACGCCCCTTTCTCTGGAGGACCACTAGGCATCTTCATTTCCCTCTGTTTCATTTCCATCTTCATTTCAGTCTTTCTTTGGGACTCAGGCTGTTCATCACAGCATAGACGTCCCAGTATCACAGAGTTTTGTTTAGATACAAAGACCTTGAGTCGGAGAAGCATCCTCATGCGAGCACAGTGCTTCAGCACAATTTGCTCCTTTCTCAAGGAGTGCCTGTGGCCAGCCTGTGGCCAGCCCGTCCTGGTGTGCTGAGCAGCTTCCAAGCTAACAGCATGCTAACAAGCTGGTGTACTGAGGGGTTTGCAGGGCCTGGTGCAGCCCCCAGGTGCTTCGCCAGTTTAGATGGAAGGGAAATCTAACCATAACAGCAGTCTTGAGAACCCTCTTGGAAAACACTCAGTCTAGGACTGAGACTTCAGACATGGTCCATTCCCTTTCTGGAACAGAGCTTGACCTCAGTTTGTCTCCAGATGTGCTTCTAGACTAAGACTAATCCACCAGGTTGATGATTATAAGGTTTTAAAGCTTAGAGGTTTATTTGAAGAGGTAGGCAATGTTCAGACAAAGAAAGAAACGCGAGCTGGCATGGAGATTCGTTTCCCCACCACTACTTATTTTAAATTGAGGGGTAAGAGCTTTCTATGAAATGAAAGGGCTGTTAACAATCCTCAGCATCTTGTTCAGTTCCCTAGCAGGGCATTACCATTTTCAGCTTAACACCTTGACGCTTTGATCTTGAAAATATGTAATTTGGGGGTTTTATACCCTCAAAGACATTTAGTCATCTAAACAGACGTTTACGTAGACATTGTTGATCACTCAAGCCCTAGTTTAAGCATAATTAATAATCCCTTGAAATGACATGTACTTACTTTGATTTTCCCTCTTTCACAGACAGGGTTTAGCTGATGCTGTGGCAGCCATGGGTCACTTGATTATGAAAGCTGGGAAGATTAACATACCCTTTTCCCACTAACTCACACAGCTGGACCCCTTCACAGCAGAAAGAAGCCAGAAATTAAGACAGTCTAATAAAAATTCCTACATGCACTTCTTGAATATTGCATGCATTACAGCTCGATGAAGCCTATTTCCACAAAACCACCTCTTTCTTTTCAAGTTTCTTTTCAAAATCACTACAACCAATTCTTTTGTAATTCAAGGTCTGCCTATGAGCAGTCTTCTTAAAACTGCTCATCCATTATCCAAACACTCTGAAAGGCCTGCATTTGAAAAAAATCCCCCAAATTCACAGCTTCAATTATCTCAGAGTTTTTATCACTGCTTGGAGAGTAAGATTATAAAGACAGAAGCTTTACATTTGAAGGACACTTTCTAAAAGCCTATCAAATGTATACGGGAAAGGTGCTTCTTTTGTAATTTCCTTTGTAAGCCCCAATGGGGCTTACACATTATACATGGAATAGATGTCATTTTTCATATAGTTAAAATGTATTTGTAAAGAAATACATCAAAATATTGCACCAGCTGACTTATATGTAATGAAAAGAAGAAATAGAAAACATCCAAGCAAGGTAAGGACCATAGCTGAAAGCGGAAAAACCAAGTTATCTATTTCCAGTTCCCACACAGTGTACTCCAGTGTGCCCATTCCCTACCTCCTCCTTCCCACCCGGTTTGCTAACTTCTGCTTTTTCACAGAAAAACAAATCAAAGCAACAATGATAAAAATAGTGCAAAGAAATAGGCAACTAACAAAAGGACTTGAATGCTTTTGGAAAACTATTCCCGTTTCTGCCAGGTCCCATATCAGTATGAGCCGCCCTGATGGTTTCTTCTGCCATGGTGCTACACTTAAACAGAGAATATATGCTTGAAAACTGAGAGCATGCCACCTCCTCAAAGTCTGGCTGCTTGGGCTCAGGTCCCTGAGAAGCAGACAGCCCAAGCAGTCATTGATGTTTCAGGTCAATCATAAGTCTTTGACCACTACTCAGAAAGCTGCTGGCAAGCACCAGCGCTGCCCATGGAACATAACTGCACTGGTCTTGCTCTACAACATCTCATTTTCTAAGCAAAGACAGTCTGAGCAAGCAGCAAAGTCCCCGTGGCTTGACAATGGAGACCTTTGCAGGTCTGTAAATAGACCTTACAGTACTGTAAACAGCTGTAACTGTAGTGGAGAAGTCATTGACTAACCATGGAGTGGAGTACTGACAAGGAATGGTGTAGCTTATCTGTCAAATGCAATGGGTGCTTTGGCATCTGATCACCTGCAAACAGCGTATTTTAATGATTACCACCTATCAGCAGAGCTATTGTGATGGCTCCTAGGCTCACTTTTAACCCACCTTGATTGTTTGAAGAAAATGCAATTGCTTAACCCACTTTCACAGAAATTTAAGCCAATGCTTTTTTCTCTTCTAGAAGTGGGGGCCCAGCACCTGCACATGTTTGGTAAAGGCAAAGTTGCCACAGAGTTTAATGGGACCTTGCTAGCCGACCTTAAGCACTGTCTGGGGCAGCATGTACTTTCTGTATCACACAAGCCATCTTCAGGCCTCTTGCACCACTGTGCCTTCTTCCAGTCTGATCACAGCTCAGCTGACCAGCAGTAGGTTGTTAGGAGGCAGTAATGGGATGCATGCTCCCAAAATACGGCACATCTCCATGCCGTGGCTCCTTAGCAGTGCAGCAGCACTGGATAGACAGCAAAGCTGCAGGGATGAAGAACCCCAATTCTGCTCAGTTGCTGTGCTAGACTGTTGACACCCCTCTTCCCCTAACCAAGCAAAAAGATGCTTTTCAAAACTTTTGTGCTCCTCACGTCTTGCCTAGATGTTGTGCGGACACCTGTCCCATATATCTCACACCATTTACTTGCTGTATCACAATTAAGAGACAACTGCATAGAAAGAAACAAAGGAAAAGCAGTTTTCTGCATGATCAAGCAAAACATTTGTAGGAGATTCTGGTCCTGTTCATTTTCAACAAAAAGTGGCAAAGCAGTAAAATATGGGAAGAAGGAAAAATGCTTCTTCAGACATTTTCCATCATTTTACGGTTAAACTCAGGGTTCTGCTCTACAACACCAACCACCAGTTCTTTACAAAAAACATTAGAACTAAGTGCAGAAAAAAGAATTTTAAAGCCATGGCACAATTTCACATCTGTTGTGCAGCCTTGGCATTTACCCAGCTTTCGTCCAAGACCAATCAGCCCCCTCTGACATGTGGTCTTTATCTTAATCTTATAAATCACCGCTAATAAAATTGATGGTTTTCTGCTAAGGGTGCAGCAAATAAATGGAACACATCTGTCCCGTGCTCTGTCTGGACAGGGAAGACCTGTTTGATGGCACCTGCTGTCTTATTGTGTAGGTTTAGTTTAACCAGCCTGGACTGTGATTAGGTTTTTCATTTTTATGGCTTTCTTAAAAATGAACTCTGAAGATTGATGTGTTGTACTCACCTCACTGAAAAGTACAACCGATTAGCTGGATTGTCTAAGCCAAAGTGTTATGATTAAGATTCAAGAGAGCTCTTATTCACTTCTAATAAAACTATGTACCTGAGGCTACATTTAATTACCAGACCCTTTAGCCCCTACTGCAATCAGCGTTGATATTTCTCCGTGATCTGCTGTATATTTACCTCCAGCTGTTGTGGCAGATAGGCTTTTGGCATTTCCACTTCTAAAGCCTGTCACCTGAGAAACAGCATCTAAGGTGTCAATGGCATGTTCATTTATTCTCCTTGGAGCATTTTCCATTGATTTCTCCAAGAAGATGACCTGACCTGCCAGTCAGGGGTTTTCCAGAATTCTCCAATGCCGTCAGCAGCAGTCCAATTGTCATGTAAGTAAGTGGTGAAATACTATTATCACATCATTATGTGCTTGATTTTAAAGAGTTTATTGTGGCCACAGTTAGAAGCTTGAATGAGGAAGCATTTGTAACATGAGGTCTGTAGTGAATGGAGCTTCAAGGAGTCCCACTCTCATCACCTCAGGCTGCAGTGACCCACGCGAGGGCAGGGACAGCAGGGAGCAGAGTGGCAAGAAGTGGTTTAGCACCGGCTAGAGGGAAGCGGGTAGAGGCCCCTGCAGAGAGTACAGAGGAGGAGGAGTTGTGAGAATGATTGTGATGTCCACCAAAAGATGATCTTTTCAATACCCCTAGCAGAGCCCAGCCTCAGAGGTGGTGGAAGGAGCCAGGCAAAGCTCTGATATGAGTAGGCTGACACAAATGCAGCGAACTGTGTGATAGTGCCTAAACCAGCAATATCCCATGCAGCCCCTCAGGTTTACAGCAAAACAGGCTTTACATTTGCAAAGATTTTCAGGTCTGAGTATACTCAGACCTCTCTCAAAAGCAGTCAGAGGCCCAACAGCACCCAGCTGTCTCACAGGGTGTGAATTCAGTCCATCCTGTGTAGAGGGAGTCCCTGTGATGCTGGGCATCCCGGCACACTAGAAACGTATGGAGTTAGGGCTTCCCAACACAGGGCACAGGCTGCAGCTCACTCTGCAGCCCTGGCTGAGTGTTTCACAGATCTTCCAAGAGTGTGCAGACAGGAGCTGAGTGGGTTCCTGGTTCCCCTCTCACTCTCAGCTGCTGGTATATTAGAATAACCCCATTTCTGCAAATTACCTTTAGGCGCAGTGAATCTTATTCATAGATGAATCAGATACCTTCTCCAGGTTGGCCAGTCCTTTCCTACACCTGCACTGGCAACACCAACATTCGCTTCTAAGCCTTCAACAAATGCAGTGAATCTGAGGGTCAAAAAATTAATTTTAAAATGGCATGTTTAGAGCATCTTGTCTATAGCTGTCATTAACAACCCCATCATGGTGGATTAAAAAATATTCCTTCATCTGTTCACTATAGGACTGGTACTGATGAAGTTTAATGCTCTTGCTGCTAAGCACCCTGCTTTTGTGTGTGCTGTCAGACTGTGTCCATTCTGTGGCTTTTGAGCTTGTGAAACTAAACTCCTGCCAAACTTCTCAGGGATAAAACAGAAGTCAAGACCCTCAAGACCTCTCCTCTGGTACGGATGAGGTGACAATGGGAACTGCACATCGCAGAAGACTGGCTGAGATAAAAATTCTCCGCTTACTTGCTGAGCACTGCAGCATCACATGAGCTGGGCACGTGCAGGGTCTACTGTGTTGTTCCTGCTGTATCTACACAAATAGGTAAGCTCAATTTCACACTGCCACTGACTAAGGGTGTAAGACTAAGCACATACACACACACACACACACACACACACACATTCCTTCATTTATTTTTTCTTTGTTCATGCATCATGCAGTTTCTTCTTCAGCAAGAATTTTATGGAGAGGTAGGCAGAAAAAGGCAGAGCCTTTCCTCTGCCTCAGACGGTGAGATACATAAGGATATATGTAGATTTAGATTTTTTTCTTACAGAGCAGCTTTCTGTGGAGGCAATGATGATCTACATATGTTCTTTCACTCCTATTTGTGGCAAACCTGAATTTTTTCCTTAATGCAATGTGTTAAGCATCAGCTGTTTTAATTCTACTTCAAACACCAGCTCTAAGTCAAAAGTTTCTGTATGAACAGAGGACTGAACCTGGCACTAAGAAAGCAGAAGAAAGAAGAAACTAGGTGCAAGCACTAATGAATGAATCAATCAGCCGAGAGCACACACCACCAACGGGAGACAGCAGCATCTACTAATTAGAATGAGATATGAACAACTGATAGTAAGCTCTTCTTTTGTCTCTTGCATGTACTTTCCGTGAGGCCTTTCATAGATTACATTATTAGTAAAATCATAGAATTATAGAATCATAGAATCGTTTATGTTGGAAAGGACCTTTAAGATCAAGTCCAACTGTTAACCTAGCACTGCCAAGTCCACCACTAAACCATGTCCATAAGCACTACATCAACCCGTCTTTTAAATACTCCAGGGATGGGGACTCAACCACTTCCCTGGGCAGTGTGTTCCGACGCCTGACTACCCTTTCAGTGAAGAAATTTTTCCTAATATCCAATCTAAACCTCCCCTGGCACAACTTGAGGCCATTTCCTCTTGTCCTATCACTTATTACTTGGGAGAAGAGACGGACACCCACCTGGGCTGTATCCTCTCCGCTGTATTGCATTTCCAGCAGTTGTCTGGTAAGTTGAACTCCCCCATGAGAACAAGGGCTAGTGATTGTGAGAATTCTCCCAGCTGCTTATAGAATATTTCATCTGCCTCTTCATCCTGGTTGGGTGGTCTATAACAGGCTCCCACCATGATATCTGCCTTGTTGGCCTTCCCCCAATTCTTACCCTTAAACACTCAACCCTATTGTAACCGTCATAAAGCTCTAGACAGTCAAAACACTCCCTAGCATGCAGGGCTACCCCACCACCTCTCCTGCCTTGCCTGTCCCTTCTGAAGAGTTTATAGCCATCCATTGCAGCACTCCAGTTGTACAAGTCATCCCACCATATTTCCATGATTGCAACTATATCACAGTTTTCCAGCTGCACAATGGCTTCCAGCTCCTCCTGTTTGTTGCCCATGCTGTGTGCATTAGTGTAGATACACTTCAGTTGGGCTATTGATCCCACCACCTTTTTGGGGGAAGAAGCCCCGATTCCTACGTGACCATTCTCAGGCATTTCCATGGTTTCTAACACATTCATAGCCCCTGGGTCTTTGCTGTCGCGTGGCTCTCCATCCCCTACCTCCACTGAGACAGCAGACAGAAGAACCTCACTAGAATACCGTCCTCAAACGTTGGTGTGCCGCCCCCAGGCTTATCTCTAGCGAGCCTGGTTTTATCCCTTTCTCCCTTCAAATCTGGTTCAAAGCTCTTTCAATGAGCCCTGCTAACTCCTGTGCAAAGATCCTTTTCCCCCTTTGAGACAGGTGTACTTCATCTGTTGCAAGCAAGCCTGGTGTCGTGTAAACCGACCCATGACCAAAAACCACAAAATTCCGCTGGTGACACCAGGCTTGGAGCCAGGTACTGATCTGCTGGCTGTTCCTGCATCTTCCCTCATCATTCCCTGCAACTGGAAGGATAGAGGAGAACACTACTTGTGCTCCCGATCCCTTAACCAGTCATCCCAAGGCCCTGAAGTCTCTCTTGATTGCCCTCAGACTTCTAGTTGCAACTTCATCACTGCCTACCTGAAAAATCAGTAACGGATAGTCCATACCAGCATAGAAAGCTTTCTCTTCACATCTTTAACCCGGGTCTCAGGGAGGCAGCAGACTTCCCTAAGAAGCAGGTCCAGTCTGCATATTGGGCCTTCTGTTCCCCTTAGGAGAGAGTCTCCTATGACAGTGACCCATCTGTTTTTCTTTATGGAAGTGGTTTTGATGCAGGGCGTAGGCCGACTTAACCTCGGCGACACCTCCAAGCTAGACGAACCATCGTCCTCCTCATTGTTCGGTTCCACCTGCAGAGCCTCATCCCTGTTATGCAAGGGCACCTGGGAAGGGGGGGCAGTCACGGAGGAGACGCGCCTGCTGCGCCGGGCAGGAGCTTGTCGCCATTGCCCCCTGTCCCTTAAGTCACTGTGTTCAGCCAGGCAGAGAGAGGATAGGGAATCCTCCGTATCATGCGTCCTGTCTGCCTGTTGGGCCTGTCCCAGGGAAGGCAGGTGTGATTCCAGTAATCTGTCTCTCTCTCGCTCTCCCTGTTACTCCTCAGCCTGGTCGCCTCCTCCCGGAGCTGTGTCAGCTCCTCTCCCTGGGCGCACCTCCCACGGGTGGGCTCGCTGCTGCGCCCGGTACTGGTGTGAGAGCAGGGCACACCCCGCAGCCTGGCACCTGGGTGGCAGCGTGCTCCCGCCAGAGCTCTGTCTGGGAAGCTGTGTCAGTCGTGGTGGGTGTAAAGCTTAGAGAGGCCGTGGCTTTCTGCCGGGTGGATACCATTGCTCCCTGGTTGAGCTGGCAGAGCTTCGGCGCCCTTCCTGCACTCCCCTCCATGCAAACTGCTGCGCAAATCAATAGTGAATACAGTGCATACCCTCAGTGTTTCCCGTCTCTAGGTCCTGCTGTGATTTCCCCCTCGCTCTGCAGCTTCAGGCTGCATGGGGTGCCAGAGGCGGCTGCGCCCTTGCATGTGGACGTGCAGGGTCCTTTGCCTGAACAGCTCAGTTTTACTTTTTCTTGCAACAAAAAAGATCAAGGTAGGCCCTTTTGGAAAGTGTTTTAGATTCTCAGTTCATGTGACTAGAAACTTGAAAAACATTTTATATTACTTATGTGCTTTAGTTTTCTAAACACATATCCTGCTCTGGTTTACAAACAGTGTGAAATCTAAGTGAGTGCAATAAAATGCATGAAATTTCTTATTAATCTGTGAAGAACAATTGGTTTGGCATTACTTAGACTTTTATAGTCTCTCAAATTTCAAAGGTTTTGTAATCCAGTATATAAATGTTGGTACAAGGAATCTGATATCTTTATTTTTCGCCTATTTTTCCTTTTTCCCTTTTACCACTGTAAACGAAATAGGACTCCGGAAGAGTTAATAAAGGCAGCCAGCTGAAAAATTAAGAGCCAGGGAAATACTTCACTGATTTAACTGTGAATAGAAGAATCCTATAAATATATTGTCATTGTCTTCACATGGATTTAATCTAAACAGAAACTTCAGGTTTTGCTGTAAGAAGTTTGCACTGGAAGACTTCCTTCCAGCACTAGAAAGCTCATTCATATGCTTATGACAACTGCAAGGTAGGTTTGCTAAATCTGTTCAGTTTGGAAAAAGTAGATTTTGGGAAATGCTGGAAGGCACAGTCCAGCCAGATTGCTGTGCCTGGTGGACGTTTGGGAAGGGAGATGAAAATGAGAGCTTACCCCCTTGAAAACTGGAAGGGAGTGAGGGCATTGCACCAGAGTTGAAGCAGCATGTAGGGAGAAGGCCTGGGAGGTTCCTGCTGTGCCAGTGGATCTACGGCAAGGAGTCCTCTGTGAACTGGGGAGATGGACCAGCTCAACTCAACAACAGACCGAAGCCTGGCCAGCATGTTAGAAATGCCTGGTAGCACACCGTAGATTGCACTACAGTCATGTCCAGGGTATAAAGCAACACATCTTCCAGTCTGATTTAAACACTGATTTTTGAACCCTAATTATGGTAGAAGAGGCTGCTGTTTAAACCCACTGAGCCCTTGTGCATGCAGAACTGCAATAAGTCCCTTTGTTCTGACCTGGCTTTTCTTCTTAAGCACACTAAATTAGCATGTATTTTGTGATCCATGTAGTTGTGTACTTACACTGCTCAATGGGAGACAGTCTCCCTTTGCTGTGACAGAGCAAAGGCTGAAAAAATGAGCAAGTGAACTGTATTTTTCAGACAAGCAGTGCTGACACTTCCTTTGTGTTCAGAAACCACAGGCTCAGCTGGGCTTTTTCGATGGTTCTGAGCCATGGGGTTTCTCTCGAGCAATTTTTTGAAACTTTTCTCCTTAGTCACAAGAGAGAAAAACCTTACCCTTTCAAACAAATGTGCCTCATTTAAGAACTGGACTTTAAGAAACTAATCAGATATCATAATATTGTGAGGCTTGTGACTTAGTAGCTGGAGCTGCAACACTACTTGCAGCAGAGAAGCTTGCAGGACAAGAATCGATAGGTGCTAGTACTTACCACTGGGAAAGGTGAGCACCTGTTAGTCTTAAAGCCCATGTTGACAGAGAACAGTCCATACCACATAGAGATAGCTCAACCAGCTTTGCATAAACTAGTTTGGCTACCAGGAGCAGGACAACAATGGGGTAATCGCAGTGTTTCTGTGGTCTGAAAACCAATAAGTTAACCTAGGAAGAATACCACATCACGAGGGCTTCTCCCAGGGATCCAGGCTCCTTCCAGTCTCGCTGGGTATTGGCATGTGGACTGTACAGCCTTTCCATTTCTCCTGGACACCAGAAAACATACATTTAATGACAACAACAAGTATTCACTATCCAGCCTTCCCCCTCTGTGGGTGTGGATGGAGAAAACCCAACAGTGGGATACACTTTGGTTCTCGATCCTGCAGCCCTGGATGCCTGGCTGGGACTCCTTGAAATGGTGACACACTAGCAGTCCTTTCAGGTGCTGTCAAAGCCCCGCTGTAGGTAGGAACGGCATGTGACAGCTGAGGTTTTCTGTTGCATGCTTCCCACCTCAGAGAGAGGAACAGGGCTCAGGAGCTATGGAAATCATTCCAGCTCCAGGACTGGTTTTGGTGGCAACTTTAATTCTAACTGCATAGCACCTTGCCAGATGGAAAAATTGCACTGGTTCAATTCCTTATTAAGCAGACGTTAATTGTAATATAGCCAGGTCTTAGGAACAGAGAAGCATTTAAAAAATGGCATGATTCTGTTAGTAGTTCTTTGAAGATCCCTTTTTTAGCTTGTGGAGAATGTGGCAATTAGGTTTGATGTTGTTAAGAAAAAAAGAGACACAGGAACTTTTCAGCCGTTATCATCAAGTAATTACTGAAGGTTCATTACTTACCGCAGCTATGCTTCCTGTAATACAAATCTGAGCAAGCAGTGAACATTTTGAGCAGACTCCGGATGATCCTGCGTGACCTGCAGATGGGGAGAAAAGGAGGGGAGGGCACACGTTTGGCTTTTCTAGTCTACTTACTCTGCTGATAGGCTTTTTCCTTATGGTGCTCAGAGACTGGCATGATGAAATCCCTTCAGTTCCAGCACATCCTTCAAGGTCCTTTTAAAACTTAGAAACAACTACCAGGACTTCAGCTATAGCTTAGCAAATACATCATAATAATATTTGGAGGGGGAATATCGTTATTAATCTAAATTATATATTCTTTCAAAATCCTTCCAAAATTATTTCCTTTTGGGGTATTTCATCATGCAGATGTTATATAGAATATCAATTACTTTAAACTCTTTTTAAACTCTAGGATGAGATTGAAGCAGGTCATTGCATGCTTGTATTTTGGTGATCTTATAGATGCTTAATACCTTGCTTATCGTGTTTGCATGTGGTGCCCCTTCCAGGCACGAGGTGATGGCATGTACTCTTCATGTTTTAAAAAAAACTTTTTTGACTTCCATGGAATTATACAGACTGGAGTTGTTAAAAATAGTTCAATAAGTTGTTTCTATAAACTCAGCCTTTCTCCCCTGCAAACAAAAGCCCTTAATTAAGAATTACAGATACCAAAACACTCTCCTTCAGCATTTTCGAAAGGAACCCTTTTTATTTTTCAGTCTAAAATGAGTTTCAGGTTTAGTAAATTTTAGTAAAGAAAAATCCTGAAGTTAAAACAGTTCAAAAGAAGTGAAAAGATGTTAAGAATAAATATTGTCCAACACCCAATACTGTGCCTTTAAGTCTTCTTTTCATTCATTTAGGATTATTGAAATAATTTGCTGAGAAAAAGCTTTATTTTTTCCATGGATTCTGACCAGGCAGGAAATAAATATAAAAAAACCCAAACAGAACAAGAAAAAATAAACATAACCAGTTGTTTGTATGGTTGTAGTTAAAATATATGGCAGAATTCAGTAGGCAGATTGGCTGTGTCTATGGGAAGAACAGAAGCTAAGAGTGATGATTCCTTACAGATTTAAAATGTCAGAGAAATAGAGTCTTCTTTTTTACATGGAAAAAAAATATTCGTCCTAGTGTTGTAAAGTATTTAAAAACTCCTCTCTTGTATTTCATCAGGTTTGGTGGGATTTTTTCTATGTAGTCTAGAGTTTAAAATCAAAACATTAACCTTGGCTAACCTTGGTTAGTATTTTTAGCCCAACTGATGGCTTGCTTTTCCACTTTGACGATATGGATGTTAGCATCCTCAACTGACCTTCTCTAAATCATTCAAGAAGTATGTTAGCAACACCCCCTCCTTTCCAAGCTGGATGCTTTTACAAGGTGTCCAGAGCTGACCCAGAGCCTGCCAGCAGCTGGCTTCTAGCCTGCAATAAGCCTGCTTATTTGTGCCCTACATCAGGAGCCACAGAGGTGCTAGAATGGACTACGAGCGCTTCCTCCAGCATGAAGGAAATCTCACCGTCTAAAAATAGAAATAGTTTGGAAACAGACAGGAATTTCAATCTTTCAATGGCCTGTGTGACAGCCATGCCACAGAGCGCACAGGAGCACACACGTGATGTCCCTGCTTGAATGCCAATAAGGAGAAAATCTGTTCTGTTTCACAAGGTTAAGTGGAAATGTCAGTCTGATTGACCGATGTTTTTAAAAGAGAGAACTTAGTATTTGGTAGAAGGACCCACACTGGCTTTTATGCTTCATTTGTTCCCATCCTTTGGACAGCAGCATGTCTGTGAGGGCAAAGAGTTTTCCTCTCCTCCCCTCCTCGGTGCAGTTGTGACAACTGTCTCTGAAAGACTGCCACCTTGCCATTAATGCTCTGGGGGAAAATTATCTGCAGTGTTAAGCTCACTGGCTTCATGAACTTACATGTAGGATGAATTTGACTAATAGTTTCCACGTGAAAGATTATCAGAAGACCTGCTGGCCTCATGTATTTCATAGACACACATTTTATACAGCCAGTGAACTGTGCTTGGGTATCAGCTGTGACCAAAGCAACCAACAGTTTGCTCTGGACTAAATGCTGTAAAAAGCCCTCCCTGTGAAATAGTCTCACTTTCTTCCCTTTATATACAAAGCTGGTGAGTAGAGCACATAAATCTAATTGAAAAATGGCTGATCTACTTTTTAATTTATTGCCTTACTGTCACTGCAAATCTATTCAATAATCCATTACAAAATGAAATCTCTTATTTTTCTGCAGTGACAGTGTATAATGCACATCTGTTATCAAATTAAACGGGGGAACCAAGAGTAATTCTTGCCCAGTCTATTAGATGGCTTCGGCTGTCCTTTTTTGATGGTCTAGTCAATTTTCAACCTGCTAAGACAAATTAATCTATGCACAACTATGGCACACACCCCAAGCAATAACTTTCAGTAGCGTGTAAGCATGCCAGTCTTGTGTGAGAGGACTTGAGTGAAAGCAAAACTATGGGTGCAGGAGATGATGAGATTTTTCTGATACAAAGTACATTTCATGTTGCTTTGGGATTTTGTCACAGATTTAATCTTTCCCATGGATGTAAAATTTCCGTCTTTCAAAGGTTTTTTTCAATTAAGATTGTTGATTTAAGACTGATGGGTAGACATAGAATATAATGAGATGACACTGCTATCTACTAGGTAAGATGCTGAAACACCAGAGATATTTATATCTCAGAAAAAAATCTGCATACTTGACCTCTAAGATAATTTTCTTGGTTTATGCCAGGCTTTCACATTTTTACCTAACTGCTGAGCTTAGCAGAAAACATCGCTGATTGCATGAAAAGGTCAAAGTAAAGCTGCTGCGTTCAGTTTAGTTGAAAGCATTGATATTTCCCTTGCACAAAAATATATTTTATGTTGTGTCCCCCTAATCCATACTGCCACTGCAAATACACATACACAAGCATATTTTTCCTTTATCATTGAAATGGATTGTAAATAAACCCATTCTGGTATGGTAAACTATATGAGTTGCACTTATTTGTTATTTAATGTATTCTGCTTGCATCCAGATATTTGCTGTTTGGAGCTAGCTGTGGTAGCTGAATTCTTAAAATTTTAATACAAGTGGCCGAGTGCAATAAAGATTCTCCCTGGAAGGTGATGCTTCACCTTTACATGTGTTCCCACAGAACAGCCAGCAATTAGAGACACCATCATTACTGCCTCATAACAAATGCTTTGCATGTCCAACAATACTTCTGATGAGACCATTTCTGAAGCTACCACTCTGCAGGAGAAAGCGCCCATTATCTGACACACTGAATTAATGCTCTCCCTTTATAGGCTGACCCCATGTGTTGAAGAGTATTGTATAATGCATGATGCTGCATAATTGAAGCAGGAAAACTGGGTCACAAAGTATGGACAAGAGCAAGTCACTGGCAAGGGGAAAGAGCTCTTCCAGCTTTGCTTATGTCTCTGTTCTTATAAATATGAACTCAACTAAAATAGTAATTCAGAAGCCTTGTAAAACTGCTCAGTCCATTATACTGATGTGGCAGTGACTATGCATTGCTATGTACAAGAAGTTATGGACTTGCCATAAAGCTGTATGGACCTGTCAGGATCACTAAATGATTTTTAGCTTCATAGTACCTCTAACATTGTAAGAAGGTGTCCTCTTCCCAGTTTTCTTGGTGGGAAACTGAGGTGCAAGTTTGCAATAGTGGCCTAGTCACACTCTCTTATTCAGGTCTCTCTTGGACAAAGCATTGAGGAGCTATGGAGCAGGCTATGCAGATCTGTAATCAGAAGACACGCATCAGTCTTTTCCTAGTGGTGTGGGTATGTGTGTTTTTAAACAGCTGACTCAAGGAGCTTCATGGCTGTTACTTTCTAGCTAAGAAAGAAAGGACATTATTAGCCCTTCTGCTCTGACTTTCTAGGCAACTACAGGCTGATAAACTGATAATTCAGGACTAATATATGTTAGTCCATAGGACATGTTATTTCATCTGGCATTAATTTGTGGGTGATTTCCGTAGCACGGATATGAAAATCAACTCTTGTGTATCCAGCTATTTGTTTAAACAGTATGATTTTACCTGTACAGATATCATTTAGGGATGGGTAAAAACTAGACAGTCATGTGGCCTGCTGCATTCTTTCGTAACTTTAAAAGTCTAAATTTAGTCTAAATTTTCTGTCACTCTACTAAACCAAAAATATACCAAAATACCACTCAGCATCTTACTGGACTTTTGGCCAGCTCAGTAGGCTTTCATGGGACTGTGAGTATCCCTCTTCCCACCCCTTTCAGTGATCCTGAGTTCCCCAGACACCCTGATCAGGCCAAGAGGGCAGGTAGCATCCTTGTGGCACTTCCTTCTCTGGTAGACACCTCAGCACGAGGAGACACGGGGACACTGACCTCACCTCAGTGAGCTCACCTAGAGAGCCACTAGCCAGGTGGAAGAGAAAAAGTGTAGCCCCTTTGGTGTCCTTCCCTCTGCACAGCTGGAGCTAATGGACAGCTGGAGGTGATGAACAGCTGAAGCAGGGAAGTTGTGAGGGCATCTGTGCCTCGGCCCCACGGAGGGCACGGGGAAGGGATGGAGCAGGGCAGGGATGCAGGGTGGTGCAGGACAAGGCTAAGCTCTGCAAAGAGGGGCAGAGAGGAGTACAGGATTCATATTGCATCTTCAAGGATAACTGTGGCTCCTGATCACTTTGGTATCCAGTGGCATCGCCAAGGTACTGCCATGTGGTACTGCCATGGCTTTGGCACAGTGCTTGTCACTGGTCCCACTACAGTCATTGGAGCGAAACCCAGAAGTCTCAAAACTAGCTCATGCAAAGCCAGACTGGGGATGTGCCATGTCTGATGATGTAGCCAGCTCCCCTCTTACTCAGAGCTTGCTTTCAGAGCCTGCTACTAAGTAGTTTTGAGATGAAAACACAGCTTATATTTGTGTTCCTAAGAGCACCATGGGGACTGGTAAAAGTGGCCCTGAGTTGCTTGCTTTCCAAGAGTCCAAATAATCTCTTGAATGAACATCCTAATTGTATATATGCTTCCAAGTTAAGTCTTCCTTACCTTACTATGCCATGAATCTTAATGGCTAATGCATTTGGGAAATATAATATTTAGTAAATAAAAAACCTGGCAACATAAAAAACTGAATAAATTATTTATAATCAAGATAGTTATTACCATATACATAAGCATTAAGTGATTATGTCAGAAATTATTTCTTGCAGGTTTTCAAGTACCAACTGAAAATGGATTTGGTTAATTGGATCTGATCCTCTGACGAAATAAACCTATGTATGAAATAATCTCTTGTCTGAAACAACCTCTTGTCCCCATTTTTTTCTCCAATGACATGAAAGAAGGACTAGGTGGTGGCAAAAGTCTGCTTTCTGTATCTGATTACACACAGGTTCCAGTCTAGCTGGAAAAATGCTAGAAAATAAGAGTAGTGAATACCTGAGGAAGAACTGTCGCATCTATTAGACCTTCATAAAACTCACTGAGCATATGACATCAATCGTTAAAAAAAAACAAAAATCAAACAGAGGCAATAATATAGATTGTGAAATAGTAGTGTCTACAGTATGGAAAAGAGAAAACCTTCACAGGATCCCCACAACAATCTGTGTCTCATTCACCTATTCTATGTCATGAATTCTCATTAAACATGTCAATTACCACTTCTATTATGCCAGCTCAAAATGCTATGCAGCTAATTAATAAATTACATTTTGGTTTATTATCACACCTTTAACACTCTGGGCAGCAGGTGAAAGCAAAGGGTGAGTCCCAGTGAAAGGGAGGTGAGCACTGAAAGTCTGAGCAGAAGTTCTGGCCATTGCCTTGTGTCTTTTTTTTTGCATAACGGATGTCCCAGTGTCACAGAATATTAGAAAAACAGGTCTGAAAGTGAATGTCAATCTTGACGAAGGTATATCTAGCATTGTCTCAGAAACTTCCAGTGCGGAAAACCCCACACCTTTCCAGGAAATCTGCTCCAGATCAGTCTCCTTTCTGTAAATTAGCTTTTCCTGTAGTCTACAGAAAATCTCTCATTTTGTACTTTAAGCTCATGACTTTTTGTTCCATCCATGTGGGACACGGAAACCAGTGAATTGCATTCCCCTCTGCAGCAACTTTTTCATACAGAAACACTGACTTGGTGTCTCCCTCCAGTCTACTTCCCACTTACAACCTCCATTTCTTCTACTTGCCCTCAGACACCCTGTGTTGTAGACCTGAGCTTGTATTTGTTGCTTTTCTCTCAATTATGGCTTTTCTGAAGCCTGAGTGCCCAAAGTGTTTTGGCTGATGTGTACCCAGTACTAACCAGAGTTACAGGATTACTTTTGTGTGCTTTGCACGCTGTACGCTCAGATATATTCTCCATGAGAAAGCTGGCCTTTTTAGGGTGTATGTAGCACTGTCAGCTCATACTCAGCTTCCGATTTACTAGAAGCAGCAGCTCCTTTTCTGCAGGGTGCCTTTCTCCTACCCTCTCTTTGCACAGCCGATTTTTCCTACCTAACTCAGAGTTGGATTTCACCCAGAATTTTGGGGCCATAACTCCAACTGATCAACATGATTTTAAATTCTAATCCTGTTCTTCAATATAAGATCAGTTTAGAGTACTCTTAAAGTTTAAGACGAGTGTTTTCTATTTCATCATGAATGTTTCTTCTTCTACATAATTAGTGAAAACAATGAATAGTTCACAAGAACTCTGTAAAGCCCTGCCCAATACTTCTGCTTAGTGCCATGATGACCTGTCGGTATCTATTCTCTAAGTATGTTTACACGAACAGTTTTGAACCCTCTTATATTAGCTTCATCTAGACTGTGTTTCTCAGTTATCTTGCAAGAAAGTCAGACAAAACGGTGTATATAAGCTTACTGGAGTCTAGTAATGTCACATTACTGTTTCTTCACTTTTCTTCAGACTTGTTACATTATCAAGGAAGGAAATTAATAGTTTGACATGATATGTTATTTAGAAATTCATCTTGGGTCTTTCTTAAACTCTTGCCATTTTCCCAGCATCTGCAGTTGTTTGTTGAGTAATTCATTCCAATAGTTTTCCTGGCTCTGAAGGTGAACACAGCATCTTCTAGCCCCCAGAGCAATTCCTCTGTCTCCTGTTGGAAGATGGTGCTATAATCATTCATCTTCCACCTTCTGAAACGTCACCTGTCCTCAGCAGGCATTCTCAAAAACAACCTCTGATTGTTCTGAAATTATTTCAGCCCACTCTTTAAATATCTTACAATTTTCATCAGACCCAGCTGGGCTGAAAAAAATGCAGCTACACTGTCTTTTCTGAACTTTTCCTTTTGTATTCTAACCTGAGTTCTTGTCCTTTTGATGCTGGTGTGAATTCAGTTAGTAATCCAGTTACAGCCACATTTTCTGGTGAAGAGTGAAGAAAAAAGACACTAAAACTTTTCTGCCCTTTTCCTGCCATCCATCAGTAGCTTTAGCTTGCTGTTGAGAGCCATTCCCCTGCAGGGAAGCTGAAGAGAAAAGGATAAGGGTCCATACTGGATATCTGCCAATGTCTTTCTACTCACTCTAATAGACTAGTTCAAAATAAGGTGCTATTCATTCACACAGAAGTGAGATAAAGACCTTAACAAGCATAAAGGAAAATGATGGGTATTCTGTAGAAATTTTGCTCTTAAGGGTAGAAATATTAATAAATATATATATTTCACCTCTCTATTTTCTATTTCATTTTCAAAACTGGATTAAAAAAAGGTACCTTTTTTTTCCTCCCATATTTGGAAAGTGGACAGAAGGGGACTGGAAGGTTTGATTTCCATGACATTATACTTCCCATGTCAAAAAATAATGGGAAAAGAAAGGGAAGAGAGAAGGTGAGCATCATCTTCCAATGGTATGATCAAAGCATATTTCCTTCAGTTTGAAAGGGAAAGGAGCTAAGTCTGAACCCATGTCTACAAATGATATATTCCAACTAATTTTAGCCCCTTAGCCCATGGCAGTGAGAGGAATGCTAGAAAATTAGCTGATGCTAGTGACAAAATTTCCCAAAAAGGAGCAATGAAAAGTGATACCTGGAATGTCATTTTTTTTTTTCAAACAGTCTGCTTATTCATCTTCAAAACATCTTTTTGACTGTGAAGTAGTTTAACTATGTCACTTCAGGGTGTGCATGTAATAACCAAAAAGACTTTATGGTAACATTCCCTAATTCATTTTTCACACCTATTTTGATTAAATAATGTGCCGGAAATCCATCTTTACTCATTGTATCTTGGGCTGATTGAGAGGATGGTAACAAACATCCAGTTAACAATTGAATTACAACAAAAGATAACCATAATTATTCCTCAGTTCTTAAAGGTTAATAATAGAGGGCTGTGCATCCTCGGGGCTCAGTACAGTTGCCAAAATGTATGCAGGGAAAATTTAGGCTGAAAATATTTGCCTAGTATCATCAAAAGAATGATGAGCATGAAATGTATGTAATAACAAGTTGTTACTCAGAAGCAGTTATACTGTGGTGTTCCATCAGAAAAGCAAAGGCATAATAATCTATTAAATTAAAACTCCTGTTTTCTCACTAATAATCTAAAGAAAAATTATGTTGTAATAATAACACAAACATGATGATAAAACAATTAGGATCGATATAGGTTTGATGTAAACGTAAATGAATGGCACGAACAGCCAGTAAGAATTAGACAGCCTAATGAATTTGCCAAACACAGGTTGGAAAGTAGCAGAAACTGAGTGAAGTACATAAAATATGAGACAAAGGCATATTTAAGGGGAGGAGAGGATGATTCCAAAGCACTGTCCCAGGACCTTGTTGCAGGATAGCAATTATGACTTGTCTTTCCCTTTTGCTGTAATTTGAGCCTTTATAATGAAAAAGTGTTTGAGATGAGTAGGGAACCTTTCCCCATGACTCAGTTTCTGCTGAGTTAAACCTGTGGGCTAATTTTGGATGAACTTTTCAGAAGCAAGTCTAGCAAAAATAGCAAGTACTTACTTACTCCTCTTTAATCTGAGACGTTGTCATGGTTTAACCCCAGCCAGCAACTGAGCCCCACGCAGCCGCTCGCTCACTCCCCACCAGCGGGATGGGGGAGAGAATCAGAAGGGTAAAAGGGAGGAAACTCGTGGGTTGAGATAAGAACAGTTTAATAATTGAAGTAAAATAAATCAGAACAGTTAAATAGACAAAGCAAAAACCGTGCACGCAAACAAAGCACAACAAGGAATTCCTTCATTACTTCCCATCGTCAGGCAGGTGTTCAGCCATCCCCAGGAAAGCAGGGCTCCATCACGCGTAACGGTTACTTGGGAAGACAAACGCCATCACACCCAATGTCCCCCTCCTTCCTTCTTCTTCCCCCAGCTTATACACTGAGCATGACGTCATATGGTATGGCATAGCCCTTGGGCCAGTCTGGGTCAGCACCCCCCCCCCCCCCCCCCCCCCCCCCGCCTCCGGCTGTGCCCCCTCCCAGCTTCTTGTGCCCCCGGCAGAGCAGGGGAAGCTGAAAAGTCCTTGACCAGTGTGAGCACCACTTAGCAACTATTTAACAACAGCCTAGCACTACTTAGCAAGAACCAAAGCACCAGTGCATCATCGACATTGTTCTCATCCTAAACCCAAAACACAGCCCCATACCGGCTACCAAGACGAAAATTAACTCTATCCCAGCTGAAACCAGGACAGACGTCAAGGTGTGTGCAGGTGGTAGAGCACCCTTCTGCAGCCCAAGAATGGGCAGCCGGAGCCCCTGCTTGAGGATCATGCTCTGCACTCTGCTGCTCTCTGGGCACCTGCGGATGTCCCATCTGAAGGAGACTGCTTTTCTTATGGTGAGGTTTAGACTACAAGCCTCCTTTTGCAGAGGCAGCCTACCACTCCACGGGAGCCTCCCTGGCCCCATTCACCAGCTGCCTTAATGGAAACTTGAGTGCATATTTAAAGAAAGTACCTATTTGTGGAACTGAGATTTTAAACAAGTGTGGCAATTAATGCCAAGCTGGAATTTGTGTAGAGTAGACATGTTTCCATTGGGAAATGAACTGAGTGAGTAATTATTGATTTCACATGGCCCACCTGATGCTCAACATGGAGTTTCTTTTTTCTGTCAATTGTGCAGAATTTATACATTTTAATGCAGTACTTGCTTCAAGAAATCTGCAGAGAATACGCCTTCCAAGTCATACATTACACATACAGTTACATCCAACCAAGGAATTTGAAACTTTACAGCTTAATATTCAAAAAGCAGAAGGCTAAAAGACGTTGCTGTTTATGAGATGCAATGAGATAAAAATATTTTTATGCAAGGTGCCTAGATTGAACCGGCAGGCAGATCAATGTGTTATCCAGCACTTGAACGGAGGAGCAGTGTGTTTGTTTCCTACAGCACTGCAATCGTAAAAATGAGTCAGAGAATCAGACTATCCATACTTTTATGAATATTTATTATCTTGCCATATGGATCCTGCTTCTTTTTATAAGATCTTTTAAATATTTAAATATTCAGTACTCTTTAAAGATGCCCACAGAAATGTAGAGGCAAGCTTTTTTTATTTGTATTATATGAAATAATTTTTCATAATAAAGTAGAATGAAAATTAGAATTATTTTTTAATTGAAAGTGGCTATAAAGAAAAAGAAATTAATAAAGCATAAACTGGTACCTTAAACAATCCTTTTTTATACTTAGTTATCGCTAGTCTTATTGAAGCTTCTGCAAATCAGACATTTAAATGAAAAGGGATTGCACTTTTATAGGCTGTGCTTTTGACAATTTTGTTGTTAAAACCTAGGAGGAAAGACTCCATCACAAAAATGTGTTCTCAGTTCAAAAGTTCAGTTACACTTTGATTGAGAACAAGACCATTTGGTTGCTCATGTGTCACAGTTTCCTTATGAAACACCTCGTAAGTATTACAGACGATGTTAAGAGCCCAAGCTATATCAGAGTGCATCTGACTCGCCTCACTATAATGCTGATAAGAAAAAATTTGAGCCCTGGGAGAATCCAGACCCATAGACCAGCCTTGTTGTTGGACTCATTTTTCACATAACTGAGCTTCTTGAGATTTGTGGTCACTTTAACTTCTATCATGTTTCACAGCAGAGGGGGGGTTATTGGACTGTGTAGTAGTCTAACTGTACTTTGGGTAGTCCATGATTTCCCCCCCTAGACCTCCCACGCTCATGTACATGCAACTGAAGAAGGCATCACTCCTCACTTCAGAATCCACGGATGAGGTGTTCAGTGGCTGCATTGGATTTCCACAGGTAAGTTGCATTTCAGCAGTGGGTAAAGGGTGTCTTATTCACACCACATAACAAGAATTTCTTCGAGGAAAAAAGGATTTCTGTAAAGTTTTATGTTAATTGGTGTCATCCTGATGAATTAATAAGCATAAACTGTGAATGTATCAGAGGAGTCAGATTATCTAAAAGCTACTTCACAACAGTATTTATAGATATGATATTGTGAGTTAGATCTGGAGGTGGTGATATTCAGAGGCTTTATGCTGATTTGTATCAGCTTTAGGGATCTTGTCCTTCGGATGAATTCCACTGTACATCAGAGAGGAAGATAGTCATTTTCCCAGGAGTTTGCCCAACTGAAAGCTATAGATCAAGCTATGCACACTTTAAAAAGCAGCACTTTTGCCTCTGGTTTCAATTCAAAGGGTAGCAGGGAGATATTTTTTTTTTTTTCTATATTCAATTATCCCTTAGTTTAAACCTCAGTAATTCACCCTGTTTACCGAACACTTTAAGTTTAAGCCTGACTCAAATCTCTTAGGAATAGCACTTTAAATTACTGCAGGTCTCTAAAGCAACTACCTCCAGCTATATCTTGAAGTCCAGATTAAAGAACACAAAAGA
The DNA here is from genome assembly GCF_965183815.1 of Platalea leucorodia. Classification (NCBI taxonomy): domain Eukaryota; kingdom Metazoa; phylum Chordata; class Aves; order Pelecaniformes; family Threskiornithidae; genus Platalea; species Platalea leucorodia. The sequence goes on along the minus strand of NC_138824.1, from coordinate 82,967,240 downwards.
GTACATATTGCAGATTCTTTTTTTTTTTTCTCTCACTTATACGATTTTATACCAACGTAACTTCACTGTTTTTCCTGGAGCTGCCCATCATTTACACTGGTGAGAGAGTAAGGACAATCACGCTTTATCTGCAGATATATAAATAAGAAGGGATAAGTGAAGAAAATGTACAACTTGAGTTACATTCAAAGCTGGACCAAAAGGGATCTATTTTGCCAAAATACAAACCTCCATCAAACCACTTGCCATCTCAGTTGCATTGTTTTATACCCTCTTCAGCCTGTCAACTTTGAATTTAACCCCACTAGCAGCTGCTGTGACTTGAATTCAAGGAGAGATCAGCAGAGCTATAACTGGGAGGGAAGAGCTCAGAGGTACCACCCAGGCACCAGAAGTGAGGTACAACACCACCAGATTACCTTAGGTCGGATTTGTTCTGATGCCTGAATTTAGGTGTCCATATGTGAGCCTGGTGTTTCAGCTCCTCTTACAGGCAGTGTAGTCAGCTGGAGCCTGTCAAGCTCTTCAGCTCACACCCAGCCTCGGTTCAGCTGCCCAGCTGCCCAGATGTCAGCACCTAGCACTGTGCAAGGTCCTCTGGGTACCCTGCCTGATGCAGCTGCTGGACCGAACATGTGGGATCATCCTCTTGGCCCTGTGCTATGCCTGAGAGTCAGCTGAGAGCATTTCAAGCACTCTAGGACACCTCAGATAGCACTAGATGCTTAAATGTGGGCAACTGAATCATGGCCCTATGCCTGGGCAGCTAAATAACCCTCCTGACTCCCCTGGGTATATTACTTAGGGGTTCAGTTTGGTGCCCACTCACAGGTGTGCAGGGGTACTTGCGATGCCATGGTGTATCCTCATGGGCTGGCAGGTGGGGCAAGGGTGTGTGCCCTTCTGAAATGGGAGTTGCAGGGGAGGGGGATCCTGCTGACCCTCGAGCAATGCAGCTGAGGGCACCTACCTCATCCCCTGCATCTCCCCTGAGGCACTAGGGTCACCTGTAAGCTGTGATAAGGCATCTTCACTTCCATGTCCAAACTTGGAGCTGAATCCGGCCTTATCCATCAGCTGAGCAACCAAATCTGCATGCCAGGGAGGCATTTTAACTGTGTATCCTAAATCAGGGCTGGAAAAGTTGAGAACATGAGTATGGGCAGCTACTGTGTATGTGCTCATCTGTCAAGTGGCATTTTAGGGCAGGGTCTTCCTATCATCCTGTGGACTTCAGCTCTGCCTAGAGGCTCTCTGTGGTCCCTATAGGGTGTGCTCACACAAAAGCAGTTGACTGGTTATTAAACAGCTTTAAACTCTTAAATTTGTCATTTCAAAGTCATAGAAGAGACAGTAAATCATTTAATGATAAGCAGGGACTCCACTTTGGTAAGTCAGTCTTTAAAACATAAACACGGGCAAAGCAGGAAGGAAATGTAGCTCATATCAGCTTAGTACTGTGATGTACTCTCTCATCTTTTAAACAAATAAAATATAAGGATTATATTAGGACTAAAATAAAATAAAATATTAGGATTAAACAAAAATTAACCACACACAGTAACTGGGAGCCTAGTAACCTCCCAAGAACCAGAACGTTTTAGTAGCTCTCATTATATAGTCTCTGAAGAATCCATGACAAGTTCATCCTTATCCCTCCCTTTAATGGAAGAAGCACTGTTAAAGAGTCAGGAGCATTAAAGACCTCATAACAGCTTTCTGAAAAGACTGTTTTAATTTCAGAAATTTTATGATGAGCGAGAGCTATATAAAGATGATGACAGCATCCACGGTTTCTTTTTTCCAAAATGGTTATTTAAAATATCAGCCTCATTAAAACAGCTGCAGACATCTTGTAAGATCCATACTGAAATGCCTCCTAGGCCAATTTCTCATTTGGATCCCCAAGACTGGCACTTTGCCAGAAGGATTGCAGAGTCTGCATGATATTTGTTCATTTTTAATTTTAACATTGGCATCACCTCTTGAAGAGAAGAAGCAAAACAGACAACACAGGGGCATACGGTTTTTAATAGCAGTGTGTCAAATCTACTTTTTAGTAAGATGAAAGGTGGTTTGAGTATGCCCAGGTACCTTGGCTGCCAATGATCAGTGCTTGCTTATCGATATATAGTATTTGTACAATGAGAGCACACAAAGATTTGACTCAAGAATTAAGTCTTCTAGCATCAGGAATGGTATAAACATAAAGTTAGGTCTTCAGTTTTGCTTTGTTGACTTTAACCAAGCCAAAACCGGCAAGTCTCAAAGCACTAGCACACATATGGAGGTGTCTTCAGCTCTGGTAACTAGAGAAAACTGTAAGGCCACTCAGCAAACCTTGATGTCAAGGGGAGGTGGGGAACAGAAAGGTATTTGGGAGTCTCCAAAAAAAATCCCTGAGGTTGTAGCATGACTTTCCATATGGCAGAGTGCAGGTAGTGGGTGCAGACATGCCAGATGGTGTTACAGCCCAGTGGAAAGGGGAAAGAAACTTAAATTCAGACATTCCTTGGCTGCCTCTTCAAGAGCTCTTTGCATTATTCCAGGGTCCTTTTTAGCTCCTGGGAAAGTCTGATAATACTGCCTCTTGTGACCCTCCCTGGAGTGGTGGGATCTCACTGGGAGAAAGCTGCCCAGCAGCACTTACCACCCCAAGGGAGACAAAATATGAAAATCAGTAACTACAAAACCCCAAGTGTCCAAAACCTATCAGAAATAAGAAGTGGAAAACACCCATCCTTTTCACAAGACAGATTTCCCTAAGGATTGTTGTTTGGTGTTCTCCACTGCTCACCCTAGTCTATCTGCCTCCCACCTACACCCTGTCCTCCCCAGGGGCTTGCTGTAAGTCTGGGAGAGACTGAATGAGACCTGATTGCTGTTCACACGCTGTTAACAACCAACTGCCTGAGCTCAGCCACTTCTGTTCTTTGGAGGAAATCACATCTTTGGTCCTGCTGCTAAGAGACAGAGAACTAGAGGTGCTCCAGTTTTTTCTGCCCAGCTCTCCTATGCAGTTTCTTCTCAGCACTCTGTCCTTCCCTTTTCCTTGCAATACAGCTGCCTCTTCTGTGAGACTCCGTGGTGTTTGAGCCTCTCCTCCTTGTCCAGAGGTGCTGGTTTCCACACATCCCTCCCAGGCTCATCACCCCATGAGGCCCTGCCAGGAGGATGACTTTTCTGTGGGGGTGTACGGGGATGGTGTCCCAGCACAGCCAGCCAAGAGCTTCCCAGGGCAGCTGCTCCCATGAAGCAATAAGTGCTGTTACTCCTAAGGAAAGCCAGCACTAGGGTTAATAAGTATGTGTATTTCTGCTGCAAAAAAAAAAAAAAGCACACTGCCACAATCAGCTGGGCTTGCATTCAGAATATATATAAATACCCAGACCTTTTGTCAGAAGCAGCGAGGGGCTGGAACACCACTGCACCACAAGGGAGGTGGGAGGAGAAACACAGTAGTGGGAGCATCTAACTCTTGGGTAGGTTTCTGAACAGGAGTGTGGCACAGCAAGGACAGATTACATGCGTATTTGTTTTCATGGCAACACATTCCTCTTTGCACCCAAGATAACAGTGCAGCAGACTCTGCTACTAAGCGTAGTATTTATATGTGGACACATTGACTCTACTCCCTTGATTGCTTTTATGTCAAATGAAGTCATTAGAGCTCCAGGATGAAGAAGTAGGTAGGTGCTGTCATGAGAGTAGACAGAACATATCCTGAGAGGAGGCATTGAATTTGATAATAGCAGCAGGGGTTTTTTTTGAGGTAATTTATAGCAATAATATAAGAAAAAGGAAAACTTAGTATTAAGAAGGGCAGGTTTCTGTTGCTGCTGTTTTTCTCTGTGCTAGCACACTGCAGTTTCTCTCATTCAGCATGCTATTCAGTCCAGGGACTGATTTTATTGTCAGAATTTCAAGTATTGATTAGAGCTGATGAAAAAGAGTTCCCTCACATCAGAAAGGCTTTGAAGAGCAGCATAATATGAATTCCAGTCATGTGCATGCCCTTTCACGGGCTGCTATAGGCTTAGTGATAGCAGTATCCCCTAAATATGCATTAGCATTGATCACCTGTTAGACTGGCACATATAACACCTTTAATTGAGATAAAAGACAACGTTTTCCAATTCTTTTCCTCTCCTATGGTAATTAGGAATAACGCCATTCAGTGTTCACAGATCAAACAGACATGTGAAAGATGCCAAAGAGCAAAGACTGGTATTTTTCTTTGGATTTATTTAAAGGAGATAATCGATGGTACATATAACTATCCTTCGCTGATATACCTCCCTCTGCTTCCCTTCATTTCCCAGACACAGACACTTGGGCGATTTCTGCAGACAGTAGTAACTTAAATTCATATCCACGATTCTTCACTGGTAGGCATCTTATTACCACGCCCCCTCATGCTTCCAGCTCTGGTGCTGACAAAGGCATAGCCAGCCAGGATCTTGGTGTCTCCTGATGCAAACATCACTAATCGTTAAACTCTCTATCCACAGAGCATATCTGTAAGGCTGAGTTATTTCTACCATGTGAATAGAAATTCATACTCTCATGCTAGGCTAAACTTTAAAAAGTACAGTGAAATGAGGTTAACAGCATTCTGTCTTATTTCTATTAAGGTGTAGGTCCACTATCATCTTTCTCGTTTAGCAGTGCTCTTTGTGTGAAAGAGATGCTGGAAGTCGTCTCAAAAAACTTCAAGCAGCTACAGACAAGCCATTTACTTCTGCGCTACTCACTGTCAGGCTTCTCTATGGTGAGCAGACACTTTTAGGGGTGATCCACCTGACAGACACGACATCTGCTTCAGCATGTGAGGAACCAGGGTCTTGAGGTTGTGATCACAATAGCGGTAGGTATCCACATTGCAAACATCAGCAGTTGCGAGACAAACCTCACCATCATGTCTTTATTTGGTTGTAGACACACAGAAAGCTTGTAATAGGAAGGCACTTGTGCTGTAAGAGGCTTGATGGAGGAAAAGTGTGGAGAAAACAGTTCCCCAGGGACACTGAAGATCTTAATTATGTGAGAGGACTACAGATGGCTAAACAAGTTACTCATGTTTAGCATCAGATTTTGATGTTCTTATTTAGCCTCAGAAATAAATCAAACTGCAGACTGTCCCACTGAAAGACACAGCACTTCTGCAGAGGAGAGATCTCTTTAGGTAGAAAGGGTTGGTATCATAAAAAATCACCTTGAACTTACTATCCATAGTTACACTTTTGAGGAACCAGGGGTAGCTGGAACACACGCATGTCTTCTACACACACCATCTGAGACAGGGAGGAGCTGAAACCTCTTCAGCTGGACTTTCAGGGGAAAGCTAGGCTCTGCCTCGATTACGTTTCTCCTAGGAACACTGAGATGCACCAAGACTGGGATTTAGCAGTAAAATAGCTCACCACTACTGCAATTAACTTGATAGTGAAAGACAGGCTTTGTTAGTGCTTCAAGACACAGTGTTGGCTTCAGTGGATAATCAAAGAAAGCAGAGGTCATATTTCAAGAGCATAGGATTTACATTTTTAATTATTGTTCCTTTCAGTGATCCATATTATGAAAGGCCTAATGCATCAATCCTTAAATTGCTTAAGGAAGGAAGAAGACATTTTTGCTATAATTCAGCACCTGGCAACTTAGTCTTTACATGTGAAAAAACTTTATGTATTCAATACTCTTGATGAGCACCTTAGATTTAAAAGCAGTACCCTTTTTATTCAATCACAATCCTGAATTTATGGCTTTCACTGCAGAGGATGAATCTAACCAGAGAAACAGGATAAGAATTAATGGATTAGTCTTGCATTGTTCATCTGCATTCCTTCATTCATTCTCAGATCACTCACTCACCTTCTTGACATTCCTCTCAGTTCAGCTTGGAAAATATCTTCACTTCTTTTGCCAAAGTAGACTTTAAGACCATTTCAGCCATACTTTGATATATATTACTTTTCTTTTGGACTCCTTTTATTTTGGCTTGTGTTCCTTAAGTGAAGCTCACACAATTAATCTAATACATTGTGAAGACAGAATATCTCATTATCTTGTTGTATTTATAGTTCTCTTATCCTAATAGAGCACTCTGCCTTTGCAAGGATGTCTAGGTTACTTCAGAAAGACATCCATTTTTGCCATTGAATTCCACTACCAATTTAAATACAATTTAAAAATAGAGATATGGATTAAATGAATCTCCAGTCAGAGCACATCGCCAAACGAGATGCTTGCCAGTGCATGGCATGTCAGATAGGAGTCACTGAAGATGGGAGTGAAGGAAGCCAGAAGCCTCCAGAGAGGCAAAAGCAGTAGGTAGCTCTAAGAGAATGATTGTTTTTCCTGTCAGACATGAACCCATGAGGTTTCACTCTGCAACAAAACAAAACAGACTGTGCTGTGGCTGTTCCAGACAGAGATGCAACAAGCTTTTTGTTTTGTATGCAAACACACTAAACCAAATCCTCCAGGAAAACTCACTAATAGACTGCATAGAAAAATAATAGGGTAAAGGATAGGTTGATAAATTAAAGTGAGTTATCTTAAAAACATTGGGTATCAGAGCTGTTACTTTGGTTCCCACAACAGTACAATTTCCAAAAAAAAGCCTTGTTAACTGTTCTGTGTCCTTTCTGACCTTAGTTAATAGGCTGAAGCTCAGTGGGGAGTTCTTCCCATGAGGAAGAAAGTCTGACAGTAGATTTAGGCATTGCTGATGTGATCAAAGATGTTTAGCTGCAAAAAAAAGTGCTGGGACCTGTTTTCTCTGGCCACAGCAGCAATCAAATGACAAGTTCTCTGCTCCCAGCCTCCCACAGAAATTATCCCTTAGCTCTTTCTCAGACCCCACTGCTAACACTTCTGTTAATGCCTCCTGTGCTTTTTGCTAGCATTTTTCTCAGTGGCAGGTGCCCTTCGCTCTTTCTATCACAGATGGTAGGCAATCACATTTCAGCAATCAGTTCTTACATGCCTGCACTTGTCTTGCCCTTCTCCACTACCAAATGATTCATCTTGTTCTCAGCCTTTGCAGCGTGCAAGCCAGTGCTTGTGACAGCTTTCCTATCATTTCTGCTACCTGGTTGCACAGAGTGGCTGAATGTCCCCTTTACACTTATCTTGAGTGAAAGGCAGCTCTTTCTTACACTAAGCAACTTCAACAACATTTAGCTCAGCTCAGAAGACTTTTTATTTCACAGATAAAGGTTACACAGGCAGGTCCTAATGCCTCTCCCACTTAAATGAGTGAGATCCCTTTGCCTTTGATAGGGACAGAATTAAATTTTAATATGTGAAAGTTCTCCTCTGAGGTGAGATGAGCTAATCTAAAGCAATTTGCAAATCTGCCTATTTAACCAGGGAATATGCCTGAATTTTGCTGCTGTCATTCTCTGCTGTCAGATTCTGAACCCACTAGGTAAGCCTGCTGTTAGATCACTTTGTCAGATATTGAAACCCAGAAAACACTGAAGTGGATGCTTAAACTGAGCCCCAAGAAGATAAGTATTATTATAATTGTTGTTATAGTATTATTAAATTCTAAGTATTATTTTAGTAGTATTATATTGGACAGGTCTCTACTGAGGATTTTTACCAAAAATGATGTCTGGATCAGAACCTTCTCTTGCAGTAACACACAGGGATGTCTGTGATACGTAGTAAAATGATTAATGATTTTATAAAACACGCATCCGCTTTTTATTTTTTATTACCCTATGTTGCTTATTCTGCTTTAATCACACCAGAAGTAACAGGCTAATTTAAACTGGCAGTGACAAAGGAACTTGTTTTATTTTCATCTCCATTATGTATCTCTGGTTTTGTAAAGAAACTGGAGTCCTAAATTATATCTTGCATGTAACTGAGGGTTCTTATAAAGCAGATGAATGCTAAAAAGAAGCAGGGCACTAGAGCCTATATTCTACAGGCAGCCCTGGTGCGCAGGGTTCATTTTATCATTAAAAAAAACAACACACCTTTGTTGGATTCCTAAATTAATTTTCACATGGATGAAATTGCCAGCACTGAAATTAGCTTTTAATAAATGGAAAGGTCGAGTCTTCTATTCACAAGAAGTAGTTCCATAACTAGACGGGCTTATAACCTTACAAAAAGCTAATCTATTGCTTTGTTTTTCAGTATCAAAAATACTGTTGCTAGTGACGTTCATATCACTATGAAAGAACATCTTGTTAGGCAGAAAGACAGTAGGCCTCCAGCAATTGAATGCAGGCATGTTTATAACTAATAAAGACAGATTTATTCATATTCCTGAAGGAACTCTATTCTTCCACCCACCAAATCTTGCTGAACGTCCTGTGTTATTGAGCTTTAAACATACAGCTCTACAAACATGTTTTTTTGAGGTGAGCCAAAGCACTTCAGCTAGCCTGGTAACTAGCCTGTGGGAGCTGGTCTGTTATCTTCCATTGCTGCAAAGGTAAGTTAGTTGCTCAGTGAAACGAGGTAGGCTATTTTGGACTTTGGTCTGTTCACAGCCAGTGACCACAGGGTACCAGGTGCTGTAAGACAAATCCATTGTTTCTTACACGCTATTTTGTTTGGGCTGCTGTGCTGTGAAGCTGGATGTGATAGCTGGAAAAAGAACTGCCTTTTCTATTTTGTTTGGTTTCTCTTTTGTACAGCAACAAGGACATTGCTTGATCATTAGCATAGATACAAAAAGTAGGAATATTCACACTTTTGTTGCCAGTTTTGTTCCCTAATATCATGTTCTCCCTGTAAGTGAAGTATCTACCCATACATGAAGACATCCTTCAAAGCTCATGCACCTGCAAAACATGAATCTTTGTACACCTGCAAAGGTCTGAAAAGATGGTCTATGTTTTCTGTGCTGCTAGCTCCCCTTTTGTGGTTTTGTTTTTGGGTTTTTTTTTTGATTCTCATTTAAACTGATGGCAGCTGCTGTCGACTTGGAAAAGTTATTGCCAATATACCTGCTGCAATGTGCTCCCTGGCAGTGATGGCTGATGAAGCCACCGTCCCCATGGCTGACCTGTCAAGGCCAGTCTCTCTCTCTCTCTCTCTCTCTCTGCAGCTCTGTCTGCACTGTAACAGAAGTTGGATGTTTGTAGCCTCTCTAAGAGCAAGACAGGTTGACGAACAGCCCTATGGCATTTGCATTGAAGCATTACAGCTCAGGTCACAGATTCCTGCCAGTACGCCTCCCAGATGCTTCAGCTACAGGTGCTAGGACGGGAGCTGTGTACATTAGTTTTGCAATGACGCTGGCCTTCCAGTTAAGAAGGGAACAGTGTTCTTTGTCTTCTGTGCTTCCTTTACTTCTGAATCCCTTGCCATGAGGTCAAAAATAAAAACTAATTAAACCAGGTATTTTATTTCTAGATTTCAATGGTGCAGAGGTTGTTTCAGGAGGGGACAGAAGTCTGAATTTCCTACTTTAGATGTGTCTAGGGTTTTGATCAGGGAGAGGTTCATTTTCCACTCCTGCAAATCACTGCAAAGACGACTCTCCCCATTTGGTCTTGGTGAGTTGACTGACTCGGAACCACCTCCTATCACTTAACATATTTAACCACACCAGAAACTAATAAGGAGCTTTCATGTTAAGATAAATGTCTTCAATACATAGCAGTGCCATTCATAGATGTCCTAAAGAGGGAAGTTTCACACTAACTCTAATGGCTGTCACTTCTTTGAGAGGCATTCTCTCTGCGGTGTATATAGCTTTGTTGCACTCATGTCACTTTAGGCACACGAGTGACACACTAACTTTGTCTGTAACGGCTGTAACCATCACAACATATAGGCATTGCCTCTGCAACCTTGTAATCAACTTGATCTGCAATTTTACTGAGCAGAACTAATTTTTCAACAGTTACAAATTAAATTAACTGGTTCTTGAATACATATGGGTACCTTATTACTCCACAATGAAGTATGATAGGCTGAATTAGGTCATATATGATTAGTCAAAAGAACAGACTGAATATGCAGAATAAAATCTGTATGATTTATTTAGATTTTAATTTGATCAAGAGGCTCTCAACATCTTATTTGAAGACTTATTTTCCAATGGACTTACAACATTCATGCAAAACTGTCCTGAAGTCCTTACAGAGTAACCACATATGATCAAACATCAAGCCGAAGGAAGCAATGACAGGAGTACCCCAAAAATGTGTTTTGTTTCTCACTAATCTGTTAAAGAGAGCAAACAATTAATGGAAATAACTTCAAATAAGAGGAGTACAGTACCAGCTGTATTAAGAATAATCTAAAGGAAACCAGAACCTGAAACATTGGGCAGAAAACAACAAAATGAGATTAGTCTTGACTAGATATAGGCTTGTATGGGTGAGGAATACAAATGCAAACCCCCAATATGCCGTGAATGTGCCATGGGATAATTTGCATTTCTGTTTTAAAGACCTAACTGCCCAGAAGCATTAGAAATGACAGGCAAAATCATGACATCAAGTTTCTGTCCACCGTCAGTCCAGGGATTTAACTTAGGATCAGTGCTAGTACCTGGCCAAGAATAAGGAGTGGGGCAGCTCTGACTCCCCTTTCCTTTCTGCCAGCAAGCTCTGTCAGCTCAGTGCTGCTGACTGTTATCTCAGTGTGATGATCCCAGCGAGGCATACAGCTGGTGTTAATTATTTTCATGAAAAAGTGATGAGCCCGGAACCAGCTTTGGATGAACAATGTTTCATTTCACCTAATACGAGCTGTGTCAAGTCTGCACTTCTCAGCTCTCCATAACAGACCTTTGCAAAAAGATGATTCATCCTATATGCATTAGTCTCCCACTCCTAACGTTAAGGTAAGATGAATCATCTTTTAGAGGTCCTTATATTTCTTTATGGATTATTGCATTTTCTTGACTGACTACTCGGTGCCTTTAGTGCGTGCTATGTGCCTAATTTGATTAACTCTCAAACTGTATTATATAGCTAAAGTTAGGAGATTTGTATTTCACTTAACTAAACAGGGTTCTGGTTTGTTCACAGAGCAGTAAAAGTGAATGCCTCTCTTTACTTGAGAGGCAAAACTGCACTTCAACATACTGAACAAAACACTTCTAGATTCCTTCATCCTGTGCCATGCGTTTTTGAAAATGTCATCCTGTACTATTATATTCAGAGCTGTGTTAGATTTTAAATATGAAATACACCGCATAAAAAAGACAAATGAGAATAATGGTCCCGACACTGAAAAGTTTTTATATGTGCATAATATTACTAATTTTATTTGTGTCATTTCTTAAATACTAGCAGGATATAAGCCTATATTTCAATCAAGAATACACAGCAATAATTCTTCAGACTTTGACACAGAAAATGAACACTGAAAATGTCCTATTATGCAGAAGGCATAAAAATTTATAGAAGAAAATCTAGCTAATAGTAAGACAATAGTCACTTGGGGACCCCTAGAGATACTGTGAAGGAAAGTGAGCACAGTGACAGAGAACATGTCATGCCATGCCACTCTCTACTAAGGAGTGTACACTGATATATAAGAGATGTAAACCTCACACGGGCCTGTAATCTCACTGGACCTTCTTGTTCTTGTTTGCTTATTTCTTTGCCCTTTCTTGAGAGAGGACGTGAAGGTCATGCTCTGCACAGAGAAGCCTTGTTAAGTCTAGCCTGAGTAGTACAGATGGTAGGCATATGATGCATAGCAAGCTGGTTAACCAGGCACGTGGTTTACGTTCAGAAGTCCCACTACGGCACAGATAAGAATGGCTTCCCTTAGCTTGTTCTTTACTATAAACAATTAATTTGAAACTCATGGCAGGCAAGCTCTGGTAAGAATTATCTGCTGCCCTCAATTATTCATTCTCATTCTGTAATGATGGGAAGGAGAGCGAAGAACAGTTCATTAATAGGACAAGGACAGTGTTGTCAAGTTTTCCAGGGCCTGTTGACAACTGCAAGTTATGTTTCTTTTGTCTTCATGTCCTTAATATTTAAAGCCATGATATCTCATAAACTTGCTAAGTAGCAGCTTCTTGGTGGCATTCTTATTCTAGCAAGTTGGCTCAGACTTAAACATTTAAACAACATTTTAAGCACAGTTGCTCCTGGGGCTTGATCCCATACAGCTCAAGCACAGAATATTGCCCATTCAAGAGTAAAGCTGAAAGAAGTTAATAAGCAGGAGAAGGAGTTACAGGGAACTCAAAACCACACTAATAAACCCATTGCTTTCTGCCACACTAAGGACTAGATACAAGATCTAAACGAAGAGTACATGGCTTGCCTGCCTCCTTAGAGTGACTGAGCAGGTGTAGGAGATTACTCATAAAGACTGATTTCAGCCAGGAGGTCTAATTTCCTTAGGTTCCCTTGATAACCACCAGGTGACTGTACCTCAGAACAAGAGAATACATCTAACTGTAGGTACTCTCAATTCCCCTTAGTCCAGGAGTTATTCTCTCCATATAGGCTACAGGAAGAGCTTGGGGAATTATTTCTGTATATAGCTCCCAGAATTTTAAGCACCATCCTCACCTAGGGCAGTACTGCCATTTTACTTCAAGTATTTATGAATGAACAAGAAGGCAGGGCAGGGTCTTGAAAGGCATTGCTTTTCACACTTATTGTGATATTTTCAAATCTACCTTCCATAATCTGCATGCTGTTTTCTAATGAATTTTGATGGTGGAAATGGGAGAATAAAATTCTTTGTTCAGTCTTGACAGTTACAGCCCTGCTGCTCAACACGGGCATTACAAAGCACAGTGGAGCACTACAGACAAAAAATAGTCATTTCTCTTGCAGGGCAAATATTTGGGATGCATGAGAAACTAACCTGCAAACATCAATTTATCACATTGCCTTGAAGGTCAGTCCACCTGCATGTGTCCACTTGGTACACGCAAGCCACAAGCAAACGTGAGCAAGCTCTGTCCATACTCCAAAAGAAGTGCTGTGCCAAGATACTTTTTTAGGACTGGGCCTATGACAATGTCTTATGCTTCTCATTAAGCCTCACAGACCTGGGCTTAGCACTATACTAATCAAAGCAATACAGCTTCTGGTCAGGTTTCAACCCAGGCAACATTGGCTCATGCCTACCAGGCATGTACCATGTAAATATATCCTGAGTGCACACCTGCTTCTGAGACAAACAATCTGGTGCTTTCAAGTCTATGTCTGTATTGCAGAGCTTTGTCAAAGTAGGTTGCTTCGTTATGGTTCCATAGTTTCAATGCTGTACTTTCAAGAAGTTTCAGTGAAGGGGCTTCTGGGTCAGATCCAAAGGTATTCTGACACCCAACTCTCATTTCAGTCTTGACTATATGTTAGGAAGTGCCTTATCACTAAACAACAAAGAGGGCCTTCCTACATCGCCTCCTGCCTGGCATATCAGAGAGGAAGATAAAGATAAGGTTCTGCACATTCTCAGATACTCGCGCAGTAATTTAGAATCTGGTTTACTATCATAGATAAGGGCACAAAGGAGGTTCCCTGTATGTCTTACTCCTCAGATGACCATGTAGTCATGGTCATGATCGCTTGTCCCTATTAACTACAGTGACACTAGAGAAATGAGTCTGACCTTACTATTTTTACAGTGACACAGGAAATCATCTGTCCTTCATTAGTTTACCTATGTATCTAAGTGCTTGTCTTGTCTTTGATGCTGAGTGAGAAGTTGTTTTAAGCAGCTGAATGACTGAGGTGGTGTGCAAGCAGCCCAGAGAGGGCCAAATCAAATCACATGTGACATCCTGTAACACTGCCCCTGGGATCTGGATTGGACCCAGGGCTGATGGCTGGGCTGGTGACAAGATGGCAGGAATCCATGTACATGCAAGCTTCAAAGAAAATACTATGTCATGGTCTTTCATATGACTCTTCAAGGCTGTGCTGCAACTTGGTCTAAGTTAATCACAAAGTCAGTACTGTTGGGTAACTCCTCAAACAAACAAGCAAACAAACAAACACCATAAATATTGGCAATTAGCAAGGATCCAAATCAAATAATACCGGGCAACTGGCCCTTAACAAGAACCACAGTGGTCCAGACAATGGGAGCTGTTTCTGAATCCATGTCTGTCTCATGAACCATATTCAACAGCTAAATTTCCTTAAGTTTATGTCAGACAGTGTCTAGCCCTAGGGAAACAAAACCCTTTTGAGGCTCAATAGAGTGGCTTCTTTTCAGAGAATCATATTTAATCACACTTAGGTGAAAATCACCAAAGCCTGGTTAAGGACAACATAAAAAATCATCATCAGAGAACTAAACATGCCATCAATAGCATCCAGGAAGTTCTGTATTAAAACCAACCTACATATTCCAGCAAGCATGTCACTAAGAAAAGTAGACAGATGAGTGGAAAAAGTTCAGGCCTTGGCACAGAGGTCTGCAATGTGCTTTTGGTTTTTCTGCTATTCTGAACATATGATTCATATTGTCTATATTATTGCTTGTGGTATTGTGCCCGTTGCGGCCTCAGCCAGGAACCAGAGTCCCATTGTGCTGCTTGCTGGAGGATCACAGCACAAAAATAACAGCCTCTGCCTCAGAGAGCTCATAGTGCTAGAAGTGTGCAAGGGAGGACCAACAGGCAGATTGGATGCGTAAGTAAATGAGACAACACTCATCTGCCAAACAGCCAGCAGAAGCCACATGGCAGCGGCTTCACTGTAGCCAGAAGATTCCTGGGCTTCCGAGCAGAGATCTGTGGGAGAAAAGGGCGTTCACAGGGGATGTGTCTCAAGTTTGAAGATTAAACTTGACAGGTTATTATCCTCTATTATGTGTCTGTTTTTAACTCTCTGTAAAATAGAAATAAGGTTAGAGCCCCTCTTCAAAAACTGTGGTGGAGTCTGACTTGTTAGTGTTTGGCTGATCAGTAAGCAGAAAACTACAGAAGTTCAGAACCAGCTGCACAGCTCACTTTTCAGAAGCAGGAGCCTAAAACCAGTTCATTTAGAGTTGGCTGAGCAAATAGAAGGAACATAGCCAAGCAATATACATCCACTCTCTATGTAGGTTTTGAGGGCACTATAATTTCAGGAGAAATGTCCAGACAGAAATATGAAAAATTAGTAAAGATAATCTGCCACATCAGATTATTTGAGAATTTGATGCTATCTAGCTTGGAAATACATGAGATCTAGTGACCTTTTGCACAAGTGTTCCCCTCTTCCCATAAGCTGTCACAGATATACATGTGATTTTATCAGAAGTTCACATGGTCTCAGCTTCCTGGGGTTTACAGGTGTAGAAAACATCTTACCTAACTCTAGATAGCTAAAAGCCACTTATTTACCTAAAAGTGACCATGACCAGGACATCATACGGTAACTCAAACAGTATTAGATTCTTGTGTTTATGCACCTGAACTGAGCCCTAACTGTCTGAAGTGCTATATACATATTTCATACCTTCCTCCCCACTTATCAGCAGCTTCATTTGTTATATTGGCTTACCCATTCTCTCTCACGCTGTGTGCAGATTGGGGCAGGTTCCTCTGCTCACAGTATGAACTATTTGCTTGTATTGCCCACACGACTGAAAATGAATCTTTTTGGTACTTCATGTTGATTCCATAAATAGTTATTAATTTTTCTTTATGAAATTTTCTGCAGGGTGTTCTGTTCTGATTTTAATAAATGTTAACAGAAAGCAGTGTGTGTAATACCACATAAGAAGCATGTCTGGGTGTCCTGTATCTTTTGAATTTGGCATTTAGGATGGCAAGTACTTCATATTATTGGCCAGAATAATTCTTTCAGAATTGTGCATAAACAAGAAGGGCAGAAAACCAAATCTGATCACTCGTGATGAGCATGAGCACAAGTATTTAAGTCTTTCCCGACAGCTGGAATTATTTTCTTTATAAATCTATTTATGTTATGACAAACATGACAGCATGTTTTCACTTTACATCACTGTAAAGGGATGGAGGCAGCTGTAGTGCAGACAGGTGAATAATGTAATAACTAGTCCACAAATAATCCAGCCTGCTAAATGCTGGTGACAAACCTCAGAGCTCAGAAAAGCGCTTCACACCAGCATGCAGGAGAGTCACTGTTTCTCTGAAGGTTATCCAAGCACTTCTGCAGCTCTGCTCTGGACATCATGAATGTGAAGTTTCTTTCCAGACGGCTGGTGCTTCTGAATTTTATCTGTGGAGAAAAGGCAGAAATAGTGCTTTCTTCAAACTGACACTCCCAGGTGAAGCCAAAGCACAGCCAAATGCTAAATGCAGTAACAAAGCTCACCATTTTTTCCTTAAAGCACTAATAATTTTTTTTATTTATTTATTTATTTATTTTTTAAGTAACTGTCAGGCAAAGTTTATTTGGCTTGTAAGATAACTGGGGCTGGGACCCAGGCCTGGACAATATCTGACACAACAATGCTGCTCCACAAAACAAGACCAAGAACCCAGTGCCAAGGTCATTTTATTGCATGCAAATGCGTTCCTAACTAGGCCGCCAACAGATAAATGCAGAAGAAGATGTGGTAATGCTTCAGTGGTTTTTAACTTCTTTTTTTCCCCATACATCTGTAAAATGTCAAGCAGGTTGTAGAAACCTATCCAGTAAATTTTTCCTTTCGCTAAGCTGCTCTTGTTTCCATAGCAGTTAAGTTTCCCTGCTGTGTGGCAAGAGGCTGCTTATATTCTCTGCTCCCTTACTCTTGCCTTGAGATCAGTTATAAAGATGTTGACGTGAAGCACATGTAGAAGAGAATCAAGTTATACCATCTCTGAATGGGGTCTGGCTGTCATGCCAGCTACTGCTTACCGAGGCAATTAAATGAGGTGCTACTTCTTTTCTTAAAATTAGGTGACACGTTTGAAGCTTGAATGATATCCAGGCACAGTCTTTCCATCACTTTCAGACAGATATAATGACATCAGCCAAATCCTGACACAGCTCTGAATATTTACTGCCTCTTTAATAAACTGGTGTGAAGTCCTGCATGCACTGCAGGGTGCCGAGGGCTTGGGTTTGATGGAATTTGTTTTAAAAAGTGGTTTTTTTTATCTTTTCACCTGAAACACAGAATAATAATATGTATCCTGATTAAAATGAATTGTAAAAGTGTCTCTGAAGCAGAAAAATAGTTTTCATACTTAAGCACATTTGAAGATCCAATTAACCTAAATTTGTCTCAAATTTACAGGAAAAAAATGAATCCAGAAAGATTATTGGGAAGATAGGTCATCTCCATCAAGAGTCACATATGTTGTTGGCATCAACTCCAGTTTTAAAAAATGACACTTAGAGAACCAGGAGCCAGTAATTTTCATTTCAAAGATCGCCGTCACTTCTAAAATTACTTAGTGTACTAACACTGAAGTATTCAACAGCACTGGGTTGCATATTTAAAGTTTCTCAACTTGTTCTTATTCACATTAAAATATAACAAGGTCTTTGTAAGGCAGCCAGAATTCCAAGTACGAATTCCAGAACTGTTGAATTGTTTGTGTCCAGCTACCTCACCAAGCAGAGGAGAAAAAGGAATAATACTTCCTTGCTTCCTTATCCCTCAGAAAGCCTAGAACTAGAATTTGTATCAAGACAGACATTTTTCTCCCTGCTGCATGAACAGACCAGTCCATTATTTTGTAGCTCTTGAGTACTGCACTGCTGGCAATGATGCTTCCTTAAAGAAACAGGAAACCCAAAGCTATTTCTGCACTGAAGAAAAGGGAGAGAATCAGAAATGCAATGAGTGCAGGTGCAGAAATAAACACAATAATGACAAAGTCTAGGGTTTACACTTTTAAAATATCCTTAATTTGTAATGTAATTTTTAATAAAATTACTTAGCGTGCACTGTTCTTTTTTACAGGTAACTTTATTAGCTCACTGTCAAAAACAGACTTTTGCTATTTTGCACAGGACGATGGTGTGATTAAAAGCTGGGCAGATGACTGCACACACGAGTAACCACAACTTACATGCAAGAATTAAGAATTAGTTGACTGCTAATGGCGTTTCTGATCCTTATTATCTGCCATTTAACCATTTTAAGCAGATCATTTCAGAACAAAAAGCAGCTATAGAAAGAGAATTACATCAGATTACAAAGCCAGCCCATCAAACTCCATCGTTCCATTCTTGTTTGCACCAGCTGAAGATCCAGCTGTTGATTTTAGCTTACTCCTCGAGCTTTCAAAGACTTCATTACTTGTTACCTTTTGGCCACAAGCCCAGAATTAGCTTCAGGGAAATTAGGTTATTTTCCAGTCTCTACCAGCACAAAAGTTGCAAAGGACCTTGGATACTAAATTGCATGACTTCTGCTATGCTTCAGGAGCAGCAAGAGCAGTGCTCAGAACACATCTTTCATGAAGTCATTAGGATTCTGCTTCACCATCCCGAAGTCCCCTTCCATAGCTCTCCTGCCAAAGGCATTGCTGTAGCCATTATAGAATATTTCAATAGAAAGAGAGAACTTGCTTTTCCCAAAACTCTTCTTTTCCATTGCAAACTAATTAAGACAGAATCAGTATCAATAATGAAAGTCATTGGACTGTACAAAACAACACCTGAGTCAGGTCAGGAGGAGCAAATAAATATGAGGTTCTCCATTAAACTTGGGAGTCATGCCACTCAGGGTCTAGAATCAGCAGACAGGCTTGCTTAAGCCTCTATCAAGTCTGGCTGACATGAACATTTGGTATTGGCTCAACATGCACTGGGAAGATGTCAGCAACTGAAGATTTAAATGATTATTGGCAAACTTGGATATCTTGGTGATGTAAGCAAATAAATTCATTTATCTGCAAGGAACCACAAATAAAACTCACAAGAATTTGCCATTTGACTTTTGTTTTTCTTAGGAAACATCCTTCGTGTGTCATGTTGGTGATTACTGCACGGCATATACACAACCTGCATAACGATGGAGTTCTTCCTCATGAGCTCTTCCTTAAATTAAACCTCAGAATGTATTTCAAGCATTTGCTTCATGAAAAAGGAGACAGTCCTTTTTCTATATCTTTTGGGGCACAATAAATGTTTCTGCAATAGAACAATACAAGTGAAATTTTCAGAAAGGGATAGGAGAGTTAGAAGCATGAAATGAGAAGCGATGGGAAAATCTCATGGCACATTTTTTTTCATTAGAAGGAACCATTTTGTTGGAACCAAGACATTTCAGGGAAACACATCAAGTTTTGTCAAAAGCTTAATGCATACATTAGTTTTCTCATTTCATTTCAATTAGGCCATTTTGTTACAACCAGGTAAAAATATTTCTTCAACAGAATCATTTCATCAGCTCGATTAAACTGCTTCTTTTTACATACATTATTTAGTATTTTATTCTTATATTTGCAGAAGACCCATTAACTATGCCAATACTTTCTTTAGCAGTTGCATTCGAAAGTGTCCACAGTCTCCCAAACAACTGATGCCTCAAACTACCGTAAGTAGGGATCACACCCAAACACGCAGTGTTCTCCAATCTAGCTGCATGCAATTCACCACCCCTGCTTGATTTCCTGTGTGAACAATCAAGGGACAACAAAGAAGTGCCCACTGATTTTCTAATTATCCTTAGTATCCTAATATGACCTATTTGGTTTCCTTAAGATGATTTGGGCCATAGGGTCTGAAGAAGTCACAGCTAGTTCGGATTATAAGCAGAACCAAATGAAATGCCAAATCTTAAAATTGCTGGGTGCACAGTCAAATGCACTGTATTTGATCAATTGCATCATTTTTTCTAGAAAATTCAGTGTTTCTAACACAGAAGACACGTTGAGATACCACAGAAGAGCAGCATGGGGCCAAACTGAAAAGCTATCCTGGAGCCTGAAACCTATTTGATACCTAGCTTTATGATAAAGTTTGCAGAGATATAAGCATGAATTAAGTGCCTTAGTACCTTTAAGGACCTGGGCTTTGTCTGGCTGTTCATTTAGGTTTTGGTTTTTGTAATTATGCTGGTTTAGATTTGGCAGCTGTTCTCTCTTTCTGTGAATGACGTGAAAGGAACAGAAGTTTTGGGGGAACTAGAGTGAGGATTTTATACCATACCATGAATGAAACATGCTTATTTTGCATTCACATTATGCCTGAGTAACACAGAAACCCAGCCAATTCCTGATATGGGCACGTGGCAACATTTTCTTGCTCTTCTACTCAGTTTCAGTGATGCAGCTTCCACTCCTGATTTTTACTCAGTAAAACTGCAGAAACAGTACCTGTAGACTGGCTGAATCTATCTGCAATTAAAACTTCACTTTGGGAGGACAATGCTGACTGATGGGTGCATATGAGAGATTCCTGATTGCACTGAAGATGTTGGATCTGACACCATGAGGCAATTACCCTCTAAGATGCTTGTATATTTAAAAACATGTATGTGCATTGTCAGGGTAGAGCAAGTGGGCTGCCCACTGTGGCCAGACCTGGGGTCAACCAGCTGCATGTGCCAGAGCAGGCTCTGAGCAGGGGCAGCCTGACCCCGTGCAGGGCTGGGTGTGCTTTTCTTTGCCCTCATGGATATTAGCCTTATGAACTTGCTGTCTCTCTTTTTATCTGCATTAAAATCAGTCCCCATTGCTAATGAAGTAGAAATGCAAAGAACAATAAACAGGTTTGGGGACTTTGCATGTTCGTGTCCCAGCACTATTAAACAAAATGTATAAAAAGAGTTTCCATGACATTTCACTTGGCTTAGATACGAAGGAATATTCCTTTATATCTTGGTTGAAGCAAGCATTTTGTACAAAGTGAAGATGATGGTTAGAAAGGACCGATTGCTTCCACCGAGCCAAAGTGAAAGCAAATTTTCCTCCCTTACGTGAACTCTTGAGGAAAAGAAGGTCAGGGAGGGTGGCAGAGTCCCAGCCTTACAATTTCAGAGGAAAGCCCAGTGCTCCCCTGGGCACTGGATCCTCCTCTGGGCTGCAAAGTCAGCAGGAAATCATAGACCACTGTGCATCAGCCAGTTAGTGCTGCTCAGAGAAGCATTACCTGGCTTTTTTCTCTTTTAGATATCACTTGAAAGTGCAAAGGGAATGTGCAGGCTAATCGAGAGCTCACTTCAACTCTGTACCCTAATCTTTTCTCACTCACTGCATTGGCAGTTTGTCAGAGGAGATGATGTGAAGTAGCTTCAAGGAGGAGATCACAGTCAGTCTGCAGAGTGGGGTGCCTGCAAGTGCTCCTACGCACTCAGCATCTGTTGCACCACACCTGAATGCTGAGTTACGTCACCCAAACACACAGACCAAATCGTCATCTCTTGCTTCTGAAACAGAGTTGGAAAAAGCTGTTGTACTTCTCCTACCCATCACCTACCCTCAACCTAAACAAACATATTGCCTTTTGTGACAAACCTCAGTTATCACCACTGAATTGTAGAGAAAGAAAAAGGGGGAGAAAGAAGTCTATCACCTCTGCAAAACTAAATCAGCTCAGAATCAGTTTCTAAAAAGAGAGGACAGGGATTTCTTTGCACAAATGTCAGTCCCACAAACTTGCTGTTTGATTGCACTCTGACTGAAAACAGCCACAGCAGCAGACCAGAAGCACAGTATTAAGCACTTGGTTATAGCCTGTAACACCAGATAGTACTGGTAATCATGGTTTTACTAATTTCTTAGTCTAGGGAGAAATATAAAGATATGCTAGACAGTGTTGGCAGTTTAGGTTCTGGATTCTTTTTTATGCAGTGTCCTGTATATAGACTGTGATGTTCCAGGATAATGAAGATGAGGACAGTTTGATCTCTGTCCTGTGGTCATTTTTGAGACAGAGCTGCATTCTGGAAGCATCTGTTAAATCACCTTTATTCCAGGACTGGAGTATGTGAGCAATAAAACAAAATTACACTTGGAACACACTTGATTGCATTGCTGATTTTTCTTCCTCTGGGGCATCAGTCTAGCTGGCCTGAATGTCTGCAACTGCACGTTAAAAACTAACAGCAAGTGGGAAAAGAGGACACACTTGTCAAGAGGAGGTGATCAATCTATCTAACAAACTAAAATATTTATCCCTTTGCTTAAAATTATTTTAAGAACCTTCATTAACTGAATCCAATCTGTTTTCAAAGACTCCTTTACAAAACCATTGTAAAAATATCATCCACTTCTAAGTATGCCTGCCAGTTGCAGAGGATGCTACTATTTCAAATTAAATTAAAGGGGGCCAAATTCTATGGCAATAGGTCTGCAGACATTTGTTTAACAGGAAGCAAGCTGAGTTCTCTTTCAGATGACATCTTACGAATTTGCCACAGCATCTACAAGACAATGTACAAAAATAAGCATGTTTCCAGACTCAGTATCTTTCTGAAGGTTATTCTTTTGCACTAAGGAGCCTATAAGCTAATATAGATTACACAGATTATGAGATATTGTAACCAGACAAGGGAAGCTACTAACAATTTGTAAGAGGTATCAGGCAGATGGAGCAGGATATTGCAAGTACTGACTTATCTGGATTTTCTTATTTCAAACTCTGGGTGTTGTGGATGAATTTGCAAAAGTTTATCATGGATCAGTTCACCAAAAGAAATCTTACTCTGTTTTGTATTATGCTTCTGATACTTCTAAACAGCCTATACGGAGGCCATAATTGTCTGCACTTGACTATACTTCATGATACATGCTGAGGAATTACTGCAGAACAATATTTTAGCTTTAGCCCTTAAAATTACAAGTCAGTTGTTTCCAGTCAGGGGTCGTGTTGACCTTTGGCACTAGCAGTGATTTTCCATTGTGCTATCTTCCGCCTCACAGTGGCAGGCATTATGTACAATTGACTTTTGTCATAGGATCACTGTGATTCTTACAACACTGGAAGAGATTTTAAATGTTTTTAGTGTATTGCTGCTGGTGTGGCAAGTTTGGGTGGACAGCACTAACAATCCTCACGGCGAAGAAAATTGGCTCCACTGACATTTCTCTTGGCAGACAGCGAGAAGAGTTTCTTATTGACTGTTTCTCCAGTCACACAGTTACTCCATGCTCACAGGAGAACGAAGTAAGAAAAGTCCTTCGAATTCAGCTTTTTGTTGCTTACAGAACCTCCCTGAAGTGCAATGCTGAGACCAAAGTGAGTTCCACATTTGCTGTAGGGCGCGCTGGGGGGCTCAGCCTCCCCCAAGCTCACCCTGTGTAGCTGCTCACAGCAGGCAAGGGAGCACAGGGAGAGCTGCCACTCTCTAGACAGGAGTACATGACCATATGAGACATGGTGTGACCATGTTCATCGAGTCAGGATATTAGTTTTAAGAGAAGAAAGTTCTGGTATGTATCTTTAGCCATGGGATAGCTATTAAGACAGTCTGTGTCACTCACTGAAAGTTGTAAAAGTCTTCTAATAAATTAAGGGGAGAGACTTTTGCCTTCTTTTGCCCTACTGTTCCCTCCAACAGTGTCCCTGACTTGCTCCTAGGCATAGCTTGCTGCTCCAGCTGGCCTTCCCCGCTGTCTCCACCTCTCCCCATCTCCCACTGTGAAACAGCAACTTCCACCCAGGCACACTGGCCACACTCACCAGAGTGACTCCCACTACCGGGCTCCTCCTGAGCTGCTGCAGCTGGCACAAACGCACTCACAGACAGCAGGCAGATGATCACCGAGTGATAGCTGTAGCTGATTAAGTTTTGATCACATCACCTCCACACGTATTTCCTGCTGTTCCTCTGCTTGAGGTTAATGCTTCAGTAACAGAGCTGCCTTACTCAGTGTGCGGCTCGGTGGGAGAGTTTACACCTGGCGTGTATTTCTGCAGTGTAGATAAATATTCCCACATATCCCATAGCCTCACACCTGAGAAACCATTTTATCTTCTCCCTACTCATGCTAGAGGAGGTGGGATTGGAAACCTCAGTCATCTGCTTTTGAGTTTACAGCATTTTCTTTGAGGCCAGGGGGGCATTTAAGGAAGGGGTTTTCTATTTGTTGGCTTCCTCCAGAAATGAATAATTACCCTATACAGTGCAGATTTGCTGCTATCATACTCAGCTTTGGCAGGTTTGCCTCTGCAGCTGTTTTCCATTAAGACAGAAAACACTCTTCAACTAAGCTCCCAACATGTAACTGACCTCCTAAGGCTCATCCGATGAGAAGCAGCAGTGTCATTTATCAGTAGGTGTCAGAGCATTTCAGACTTCTTGCTCATAAGCTGACAAATTCAGGCAGAGGAAAGATTGCAGAAGTGGGTGCTCCCTGAATCCCTCTTTTATATGGGCCCACTGATTTCCATAAAATCCCATGACAAATTCCAGTCTTGCTCCAAGTTTTGCTCCCATCACTGGTTTCTCATGCCAATGGAGTTATTATTAAAATCAAGAAGGAGAAGGTGGTTGGGAGGGGAAGGAGATGACATGGTGTGTAAGAGCAGATTTTAGCCTGACTGGCTCTGCTTTCAAACCTGCATACCTAATTTCTTCTGTTAATTGCATATTGGCAGTGTTGGCACACTGAAACGTCTTTTTTTGTGTGATCACACTGCACAAGCAATACCTGCAATCCAAATTACACATGAGATCACATGCCGGTAGCTTTGGATATTTGTCATCAAAGAGCTACAAAGAATAGTGAAAATCTCTAACTACAGCTGCTTCTTTGGCAGAAACTTTTCTCTCTCTCTGCCTTGCAAACAGAGAGCTCATTTGTCCACCAGGCTGCACAAATGAACCAGCAATTTGAAGCCAATTAGACATGTAAATTGAGGTAGCCAGAGCCCTCTATATCTCAGAAATGAAGAGGAAAAGGAGCCCCAGCATTTGACGAGGCCATTTCTGTACTTTGTGCTGGGCAGTGTCCCTGCATAAATTTACACTGTCAGCAAGATATCTTGTGTCTTCTGACTAGTTCAGAGAAAATACTGTACATAAATGGAAATGTATTTCCTAAACTAGAGGGAAAAAAACCCCAAATAAATTCTAGTTCCTGACATGATCTGACCATATAAATATGGCAGTAAATGATGCAGCCATGTAGGTATGACATATAGATATGGCAGTGAGCCTTACAAAGCACTGTTTTATACAGTGCTGCTTCACTGGCAACACAGTTAAAATATCTCCTGTCATCAGGCATGCCAGCAGTCCTGCCTCAGCCTGTGCAACCACCAGGTGCCATCTCCCTGCTACATTTCACAGCATTCGCCAGTATCTAATCACTGTAATTAGGCCGGGTTAAATAATAAATCAATTACAGCTTCTCCCTTGAGCCTCTTCTTGACTGTGTACGATACCATTTTCTTCAGACAGACCCCCTCTAACAGCTTTATTTTGTGTTTCGAGCCCCCAGAAGGGGAGGGCTGTGAGGAGTGGGAAGCGAGAGGCAGAGGCCAGTGGGCCTCGGCGCAGCAGCCATTTCCATGGTGACTGGGCATGCTGCCACTGCCTGGCCAGTGGGCTGGAGGGTGGAAAGTGGGGTCCTGCCCACCCTCGGCAATTTTTCGGCAAATTGGTTTTTTAAGTGGAAAAAAAAAACATTCCTGGGGGGTTTCCCTGCTGGGTGCCAGGGAGGGCCTGGCCTGGCTGTGCAGCTTGCAGGCCCTGGGCAGCAGGGTGCAGCCATTTTATCGTCTGAGGGGGAAAAAGCAGACCGGAGTAAGGCCCAGAGTGACCAATTCCCTTTTTTTTTTAATTCCCATGGTGACAGGGTAGGTCAAAGAGTCCATAATGGCCCTTATTACAACGTAATACCAATGGAAAGCAGCTGCGTGAGCCTTTTGGTACCCTGCTGGCATGGGCCTTGCTGAATCTGCCTTCTGGCATCAGAAGCGGTGTGGAGGCAAATGGAGCATTCACAGTGTCCTGGCACAGCATGATCCCCCGACCTGTACTCCCGAACAGCACCTCGCCTCGCAGATGAAAACAAAGAGCGGGACAGAAACAATTTTAATTACATTTTGACACCACAGGGTGGCCATATGCTCCTGTGCTGTCCAGCTGTAGCCACCTTGATCCGTCTGGATTCAGAGCGTGTCTGATATATGGTTTCCCCAGCAGCATATTAATAAAGTATCAAAGGCAGCGGTGGTTGATCAACAAATGGAAACAACTCAAAGTGAAGTACAAGACGCAAAGGACTGCTTAAGAAAACGCTGCCTGAGTAAAAAGCTAGCCAGTGACTCCTCAGACAGTATTCTGCATTTTACCTCCCGTCAGAGGCCTTGCCAGGCCAGTCAGAAGAGTGGGAAGGAGACAGCTAGTCCTTTTTTTGTAGAAGCCCACGCACCTGACAGGACTACCCATAATCTAGGGCTTTTCAAACCCTGAAAAGTTTGCTGCTGCTTTCCTGAAGTGGACGAACGACGTTATATTTCTTTGCAGTGTGATCAAACAGCACATCTGAAATATGCATCTTCATTTACATACACTTCTGAGAGGGATGCTGGAGGCTTTTTGTAAAGATCTAAACTTAGAAATATTTCCCTTCAGTGTTTATGACAGGTAAATAAGTCAACATGACAGTATAAACGATCTCAAAGCCAGATGTAATATTCTTAAGGTTCTGTGAGATCCTCAAAGCTGTCATTGGCACTTTTCCTTGCAGAGTTCACACAAGGTTCAGGATTCATTAAATCTGTGTAAACTGAGTGAAACTACAACTCTACTTAGAATAGAGGCGTCTCTGCTGCTGATTTCAGTGCTTCAGATGTCATCCTTATGAGTTTTCATGAAAGCTGGTCCTTGTGGGACAGGGCGTGGGCCGCATGGCCAGACAAGCCCAGAAAGGTTCTGCTTCCTGGCACACCTACCCCAGCTATGCACTCTATGTAATTACTTAAGCTAATGCTTTCCAGCCAGAAAAGTGCAGAGGAAGCATTAGAAAAATGTGGAACCCATTCCAAATGATACAGAATAAAATACTTACTTTGGTAGATTCCTTTTTTTTTTTTGAAGTGACAAGTGTGAAAATGCAACCAGTTCTTTTTTGTCAAATGGTGAACACATAACAGAGTTTGGCTGGCATGTAGCACTTTGCTTCTTCTACCTTCACAGCTGTTTCCCAGATTCTTTTGCAGTTTTATGATGCCATAGATGGAGTTAACATCATGGATGTGGTGCCAGTACACACAGCTAGTCACCCTTGGCTCCCTTTATCGTCTGTGGAAAGCAAGAGGTGCCTATTTCTCTCTCTTGATTGTTAAAGGAGACTAATATGAGCATCTCAGGTGCAGGCACCTATGCTTGCTAAAATAGAAAACTGGGTTAGTCAATACTCACGTGAAATACAGTGCAGCAGTTCCCAAGTTAGCAGTCCACAAAGCCATAGCAAACTGCCTGCAAACCGACAGCAAGGCAATATGAAACAGTAAAATATACAAACTAATACAACTACAGTGAAGTCACATGCGATGACATATAGGGTCAGCAGTGACTACATGTTTTAAAAGTTTCTAGACTGCTATTCAAAAAGATTATGTGGTAACAATCAGCAGTGACATATTGCAATATTGAACATGCTAGCAGGAAACTGTGAAAGAGACAATGGCTTTGTGGGATAGTTGGCTGGAATCCATTTCTGAGCATGTGTTTTTGCCTGTATTACACAGGAAACCAGAGTATTTCATCCTACTACAACAGGCCATGTACCAAAGACTAACAGAGCTTTGTTTGATGGAAACCCAATGTCAAGAAACCCTGTAATCAGAGATGGCCTTAATACACTTTGGCTATTTAAGTTCAGTTCCCCACACAGTGAATATTATAGAAGGCTATTCCCCTATTTCAAGCTCAGTTTCTTGGCAGTGAGGACAGAGCTGGATATTGCACTGCAACACTGGACAATTACAAAATAACATGGAAAAGTAGTTACTAAGCTGCATTGTCTATGCTTTCATGCTTCTATGACTTTTTACAGTAAGAGGTAGATTAGACAAAGCTCCCAAAGATTGTTAGTCTCATTTTGAGGTATTTAACCTTATTTTCTTGGAGGTGTGTAGTAATATTCAGCTATTCCCTGTTTTCTTTCTGACCCAAGTGTTGCCTAAACTTTTAAATTGTATCCAATGTATATGCTGCTTATCCTAATGTAGGCTGGGATGTCCAAGGGAATTTGCAAGACCCTGTCAAGTTCAGGCAGAGGAGTAGCTACTAATGTGAGTCCACCAGAAATCTGGAAGTGTAATTAACTCATGAGCTTATAAACACACCATTTCTCCCAGCTCTGTGTCAAAGCACTCCACGAAAGCAGGACATCACAGTAGCTCAGTTAAGTGCAGCATAAGCTCATTCCTGTTCCCTCTCTTTCCACTGGCTAATGCTGATTCCACTCTCTGCTTCTTTTCATGGGAGGAACACCATGCAGACATCAATAAAATATCGACCATAGTAGCTATCAGAATGAGGAAGGTATGTTGCCCCTTAAAGTGACACAACTGAGACACAAGGTATGCGGGCACTAGGCATAAGTTCATTCCTTGAGATGAGGAAAGAACCTAAATCTCTAGACTTTTATTTCTATAACTTGGAACACCTATTGTTTTTTTCACATTCTCACTGCAAGGTATCACCTAAAAATTGGAGTGGACTCACTGAGAATCTAAAGGACTGGTAGGTTCCCTCACCCCGTAAGTGCCGTGCATTGGGCTATCTGCTGTATCACACAAGGGAGGAGGTTGTGGGCAGCTCCTCTGCTCCACCCTCCATCACTGCTTCCGCACCCACCTGTAGTCTGCAAAGCTGCTTTGGCTGTGAAGTGCAAAGTGCTGGCAGAATCAGAAGTTTGCCCTGTTTATAAGTAATGTGCCATTTACATAGAAAGTTCTGTGAGCAGGAATAAATCGAGTGGGATGGTATTTGTGTTTTCTGTTGCTGAGAGACTGAGGATTGCGGACATGTTCATCAGTAAGACAAAGGCCCTTAGTCATGCGCCTGCTACTGAAGAGGCAACTCTGCTCTGCAGTTGTCATGACAACACTGATTATATAAAGAGACATATCAGAAGAAAGATCATTTGCTCTGTGCCCTATATTTCAGTGTAGCAATATATCCTCTCTACAACAAATCTGTTTTGTTCTAGACAAAACTGATGTTTCTGGAAAGATAAGTGATGTTCCAGAAAGCTGCCTGCTGGAATGAAATAGTTCATGGTGCAAAAAAAGCTTCCAAACAAATAAAACACCTTACATGAAGACTACTTCCATAATTTGGGGGTCATTGGAACAAAGTTCTAGTGAATGTGGAGGGGATTTAAAAGGTCCAAATAAGTTTCCATTGCAAAAATATCATTTTTGTGAATAAAGACAAGCCCTGGCTCAGTAACATAACAGGATTTAATAAAGTGCAAAGAAAGTATTAGTCTCAAAATGCCTATAAAACTACATCACCTTAAAAGTTTCAGCACAAGCATGTGTGTGGCCTGAAGTTGAGAAACACAGACCATATCTACTGCTCATCTAAAGACATAAAGAAAATCAGCCTGTGACTCTGCAACTTACTCCCCTGGCTAAAAGCTAAAACTAGCAGGACAATTTCATGGCTGTGTCTGATCTTGTGTTATTATGTTAAATGTCATTTTCGAAGCAAAGGGGCCTGGGGAAAAAAACAGTAAGCAACCCCACTAATTTGAGAAATCCCTCTTCTTCCTGGAATGACATTTTTCATTATTGAAGAAACCTTTGCAGTCCTTAGAGAGGCCAACAGTGATGCGATGTGAGAAACTGCAAATCTGTTAATTCCCACATGAACCAACAGAATTGCAAATGAATTGAGAGAATTACAAGTCCACGCAAAAAAGTGAAGCCTTACAGCTTTCAAAAAGCCCCTTCAGGTGCTCACTGTTCTTCCGAAATTAACCTAGCCAAGTTGTGTAGCAAAGAACATTTCACTGAATTTTCCATCAAAACAATGCCTTTATCAACTGAATCTCTACAAGATCTCTGGTCTCACTTGTGACTCAAAGGGAAGGTATCTGGGACTCCAGTGTGCTGCGAATGAAACCCTTACGCCCAGCCCCTACTGCTGTTGGTAGGAGTCATTTCACCCAACAGCAGAAATAGATTTCCCCTTCAAACCCCTTTTTTACATAACACCTGAGTTCTTCTACCCAGGATCTTTGGCCATATGGAGGACCCAAGCATCCTACTCCAGTCCTGAATTCCCATCTCTTTCCCCATGTTACTACTTACTCCCTTGTGTGTGCTGTCTCAGAAATCTCATGTCTGTGCCCTTTTCAGACCACAAACGCAGTGCCCTCTTAGTCCTTTTTTGTGGTTCACTCCATGGTGACCACCCGGTATGCCCTTTTCACCACTGTTTATTCCTGAAAGGCTGGCAGAACAGAAGGCAGAAGGCAGAGGCAAGGTTTGATTCCCCATGAAATGCCGAAATAGGACTGCGGTCCACTGTCTTAGCTGACAGAAAGAAAATGGAGGAAGAATAACCTGGTTTGAAACAGAAGTAAATACATGATTGTTTTTAACTTGATTGAATCAATTTAACTCTGAAAATGAGAAATCCCCAGCAGCTTGCAGACGGCAAATTATTAGAGACTTAGTAGAGCAAATTGTGTGTTTGGAGAGTGAACTTCATGAACTCGCATCTGTGTCACGTATACTGTGCTCAGCAAACAAAGGGAGATTTTACTTCTAAAGCTTTAATGTACACAACAATAAGATCTCTGGGACATATTTAGAAGTTGATGGACTGAAGTGACTCCGGTGTTGTCTCTCTTTGCCTACCTGTAATAATTCTCCTTGTCATATCTAAGCACTTCACAGAAATGCAAGCCATTAACTGCAAAGCATTCCTGTGGAAACAGGCAGGATTAGCTGCTCCCAATTTGACAGACGTGGAAAATTAAGCACAAAGAGTAAATGTCCCTTCCAAAGGCTCCTTTGAAATTCTGGTCCTCATAATGAATGAGAAATTAGGAAACTAAACACAGTCTGGACCTGATTGATAGTCTCTTCCAGTGTCATACAAGAAGCCTTTAGCAGTCCCAAGAATCAGTTTGGGGAATCTTAAGGACTGGCTGTGCTCTTAACCAAAATCTCTCCTTCCCTAGAGAAACTGACACCTCCAAGGATTTCTTAGTAATTGCTCTTCTCCTTTTATAGTTTCTAACTCATATCACACCCTTCTCTGCCAGCATTTCCCCCTTTCTATCCTTCAGGCATGGAAATGGAGGTAAAATAGCTCACGTTTCTGCTATGATGAGGGAGAAGGTTGTCAGAAGGAGATTTGCCTGTGAGAGGAGTCCTCTCTGCTTTGAGAGCTATGGGCTGAAATTTACAGAAATCATGAAATCTTTAACCGAACGGTGAGGCTTGCCAGAAGCATTTCACACAGTTCTTACCACAAGGACTTTAACTGTTCATCAGAGAGAAGCC
Source organism: Platalea leucorodia (assembly GCF_965183815.1). NCBI lineage: Eukaryota > Metazoa > Chordata > Aves > Pelecaniformes > Threskiornithidae > Platalea > Platalea leucorodia. The sequence goes on along the minus strand of NC_138824.1, from coordinate 82,935,942 downwards.
CCAGACAAGTCTATGGAGAGGTGTCAGTATCTAACTTCCCCTCTTATTTGCCTCCTGTATGACTCACTGTATTATCATAAATCCTGCCCTCAGCTTCTCATTATAAAGCATGCAGGAAAAGTATGTCTTAATCTAGCAAGAAATGTGGAGCTTAACAGCTTCATTCACCTATATTTAACAATCTGGCATAGCTCTGCCATCAGATTTAGTTAAAAATGGGAATGGAAGGATGGGATACAACTGTTTCATGACGAAGTTAATGTACTTTGTCTCTCTTGAACAAAAATAAGACTTAGATATAATACAGTTGAAAAATACTACAGCCATAAATGTAAACTTCATTTTCAAGATAGGCAAAGTTAGATATGGGGGGAAAAAAGAAAAAGAAAAAAAAAAGAAGGAAAAAAAAAGCTCTTATCAGAATGTCCTAAAGACATGAAAAAAACCTCAGACTCTTTGGAAAGAAATTATATCCTGGATTCAAATGGGCTTTGTTCTCATTACCTTGAACCTTTCATCTTTCATTAGACTTCTGCAAAGTGAAAGAAGAGTTTGAATGAACCTTTTAAATCAGTGTGGTAACCTTTTACATCCACTTGGAATAGCTGTGAACACCTGCTAAATTACTGCAGACACTACCTTATTATTGCCACTAAGAAAATCAGAGCCGTTTGCTGCATACGCAAATCAATTCAGCAATTATATTAGGAAATGAAGTCCTGTTGTTTTCATAAATTTCCACACATATTAAAGCATTGATTTCATTGCTTTCTAGACACTTCCAGGAGACATAAAAATAAGAGAGAACTCAGGCAAATAGTCTTTTTCCATTGTTCTTGAAGTGAATTACAGCACAATTTAGTGAGTTAAACAATAAAAAAAATCAGAAGTGCTGGAGTGCTGTGGAAGTCCTTGCAGGTCATGTCTGAGCTAGAAGCCTTCATATACACACCTCAGTTTGTGATTTACTTGCACACTGTACACTGCTAAATCTCTTTTAGATGACCAAGCCTTTACAGGGTGACCTTAAGTGCATATGCTGTCTCGAAGCCCCTTGCCTTGCAAATCCCCATGACTTTCCAAGATACAAGGGGTTATAGCAGCCATGACCATGTCAGCATCCAGCCAGCTGTACTGCCTACTGCCACTGCTACTGCTAGTGAGTGGATGAAGCCTGCCTCCGGCTCTCCACACACGTGTGGTAGCTACGTCACTACATGATGATGGGGTTGCTCATGTGGTGACTCCTGAGATACAGAATAAAACTGCAATCTGGCCTGCCCTTCCCTACACATACTATTCCTCACAGATTGGTGCCATCTGTAGATTTAATAAGCATATTATCTTTCATCATCTGGGCCATTAGTGAAAATATTAAATAGTACCAGATCCAAGACAGGCCAAGATAGGCCACTGCTGCCCTGTGTTTGACATCATACCACTGAGAATTACTCCGTAAGCAGAGTTTTGTGCATATGCAACAGAAGCTTCTTCCAAGCCATGGCTCCCTAAACTCCTTCTGAGAAGGCATATGACACCCACCACCTCCCTTAAGTCTACAGGTGTCTCCAGATTTCGTGTTTGGCACACGGGATTTACTTGCTTCTGTTGCTGCAGCAATGCGTGTGTCTACCAGTGTCCTGTCCCTGAATACAGTTTACAAGCACTGCCAAAGTGCCAGCCTGACCTTCCGTCCTCTTCCATGGATTGGCATTTCCTGAAATTCCAAGTACCTTTTTTTATATTTCTGAGATTTTCACTATTGAATTCCCTGGAAACTCACACTTTTCTAACTCCATATGCAATGGATGTCTGTATTGCAGTACCGGCTGTGCGTACATTAGGATTAATCCATGGTGCAAAGACATGTCCAGGGCTCATCCAAATACCTTATTATGTGTCCATCCATCTTTCTCCTCCTTGCACCTACATTTCCAGGAAAAAGAACTCCTGGCAAACAGGCCAGAAGAATGTTAAAATGAGCTCCACCAGTTCCTTGACCTGGAAAATCAGAGGACTAGGATCCCATAGGGCTTCCTAGCAGATGAGTCTAGATGCAAGCTAGTAAAATATACCACGGATTAAACCGTACTGTGCCAGTTATGCACAAACACAGAATAAAAAGACAATCTCTTCCCAACTGTGTCTAAACAGTCTTCCATTACTGTATTCTGTAACACAGTGGTAGGAGAGAAAGCTTTAGGTCTATAGCCTTCTTTTCTTGCTGTAATTAATTCACAGGTTTTGCTTTAATGTATTTCTGCTATTAGACATTTTTTCAACTCAAAACTTGTAACTTGAGGCTTAGTGCCAAATACTTTTTGCTTTCTAAAAGCACATCGTCTATAAGACACCTGACAGACATCCCTCAGGATGAAAACTGCCACAAGTGGTCTGATCTGTTCCAAACCTTTTCCTGCAAGTCATTTATTTCAGACAATTCACTTTTCAACTCTTATAAAGCAGAGGCAATCTCTGCATTTAAGGGTCAGCCAAAATAATGTTAAATTGGGTTTTTCAGCATTTATTGCTGTGTAATGTAGCAGACAAATGACTCCACTAGTCTGTGTTAGAGGTGATTGCCCTTGAGACACTTAAACAAATGTGTGTAAGGACCCTAAAGACAACTGAACAGTGAAGCTGCATGGGCATCATGGGCCAACTTTGGAAAGGATAAATACAAGATACAAGAATAGATAAAAACAAGTACAGAAAGGGAATTAAACCACAGCTTGAACAAGGACAGTTTCTGTACTAATCAGAACAGATACTGAGCTAGCTGACAGAGAACTGGCATTTTTTTGTTGTTTGTTTGTTTGTTTGTTTTTTCCTGGAAGATTTGTGAATTGAAACTTCTTTGCTGTATGGAAGAAAGTTAGGTGCAGCTTCCACTAGGAAAGTCCCAGAGCCTGGGCTTGTGTCCCCACCCAGATGAACAGGGCTGGACACACCGAGACCACCGTGAGGGACCTCCAAGGTAGCACTGAATGATCCAGCTCTGCAGCTAGAAGCTGTATGAACCCATTAGATAGGGGCCACGGAAGTCCTCTTGCTGTAGTGTCTCTGGGAGCTGAGGTAGCACCTGTGTGCGGTGCTGTGCTTTGCAGATGTGCCCACTTAAACTAACTTGAATGTGGTGCTGTACTGCACGGCCAGGACTTTGCCTCAATCCAAGACAGGAATGTCAAATGGAAGTTCGAAAGTTCAAGGGCTTTCAAGTTATCTCTCAATTCCTCTGCCGTATCTGCTCTAATTTTTAAAGATAATTTTGTGTACTCAGACCCAACGGAAGACTGGCCACGGCCTGAAGTTTAGGATGTTTGTAAGAGACCTGGGACTCTCCCTAAACCCATGTCCCAGTTGCTGTCGCTATTATGGGCCTATATTCGCATTTCTCACTAAAAATAAACATACTTGTTTTGCTCTGAGAAAACAGATGACATATTGAGAGGCAATTAGCAGATCTACACTTTCCAGTCAAATGGCTTTCATTTTAGATATATGGAAAAAAAGGCAATCAAAAATCAGCTTCATGAAAAAGCTGTTTATCTCTTATCTGTCATATGATGCCATACTGAGATTATCCCCCCCAAGCAAACTGCCTCATGGCAGAATGGCAGAAAACTACTTGAAGATCTAAGCTGTTAACACTTATGCATGTATGTTGCATTAAACTCTCCAGATACAGAGAAAGCATCCAGCAAAGCAAAGTCCCAAACCTGAGTTATTAGTTTGGTACCTGATACAAAATTAGTTCCATTGTTATAGTTTTCATATTTCCATATATTCATCTTACTAACTATCCAAGGAAAGATGACGCAAATGGTTCCCTAAACTTGTTCTGTTTTTCTGAAACCCACATTCGCACAGTGCAGCAGCACATAGTTGCTATCTGCAGTCAAGTGCAGCACACTGACTGCAGAGTCATGAATGAAAACACCTGCTAAACCTGTATGATGGATAAAGCAATAAATTTTTTCAGTTCTCTGTACCAGAAGAGCTGGAGATGCACAAATTAATAGGCTTTGCATTGGTAAAAACTTGTTAACATGTTAGGTAGACTCAGTCTCAAGAATACTTTTTATGTTGATGACTATGAAAGAATGTGAGGTTGTTGGCTTTCGTACAGCAGAGGACTACTGCAATAAGTCAGTAACAAGTTACCATAGTGACCCATTACACACAGGGAAAGTAAATTTCTCTGCACTTGTTTTTGGACCTTTCTGTAAGGCTATATTTTCAACAAAACACTAGTCTTAAAACTGGCGTACGCTTCTCGCTTCTCCACTGTGCAATGGAGAAAGACTAGCATGTTTAGGACGTAACACACCGAGGCATCTCAGCGAGGCAATTGTATTTTGGTGTTTAACTGTGTGTGTTATTAGTACCAGGCAAGCTGCATCTCCGTTTCAGAGCTTCAGCATCACAAATTATGTACCTAAATGCTTGTAAAAACTTTGTTCTGGTCCCTCTTTCCTTTGCCTCACATCAAATAAAACAACAATATCTCACGTTTTTCAAACACGTTTCTTTTTTGAGTAGGTTTTAGTATCAGTTAATAGGACTGCAGTCTTCCATCTCTCTTTCCTGGCCTCAGTATTTCAGTCCATGGTGAGTTCCAGCATCCATATATATTTCCTTCTAAGTACCAAAATCTCTCCCATCATTCACTGAGCGTTTTCTTTCTTCCCTCCACATTCACACCCAGGTCTGACTGTGGCAAGAAAGTTAAGTAAGTGAGAATGAGAGGTGCTTCTGGATGTCTTAGCACTCGCTGTGCCTCTATGTCCAGGCAGTGTCTGCTCCCCAGCACCGGCAGCGCAGACCCCCCGTACTCTCCCCTGAGACGCTCGGTCTGCTGGGATGAAGCCAGTCCGCTGTCATTGCTAACACGCAGTGCGACCCAGTGCTCTGCTCCCAGCTGCTCACCCACACGCCCTTCTGCTCCCAGTGTGGAGGGAGAGGCTGCGTGGGCACCCTGGCAGTCCTAGGAAAGAGGAGGGCTGGAGCCTGGCTCGCTTCCCTCTCCTCTTTCCTCCGCGGCTTGGGGGTCTCACGTCTGTTACTGGGGTTCAGTACCTATGCCCGGCGCAGGGCCAGGGGACAAGGGCAAAGAGGAGCAGAGCTTGACTGTGGCCGCCCATCTCAGAGGTTCAAGTGCTCCCTGAACAGCTCAGGTGCATGGTGTTTGGCACTGGATCAAAAATCAAACAGTTCATTTATCTCTCATCCCTGAGGCAGCAACATTCAGGTTTTCTGCTAGAAAAGTTTGAACCAGCCCCTTTTCAGTCATCTTAGTCCATGCTGCTCCTCCCCAACAGGAGCTGCCAAATCCAGGTTGCTTTTATATCCTCCCTGCCCCCCATCTGGTTACCACTTACAATTGCAGTGTGATTCCCTTCATCAGGGAATATAAAATAAATCAGGCAGTAGTTACCCACTGGCCATGCCCCTCCCCATCCACTTCTCAAAGGGCTAATTTACCCTGCAAAAAATGATGAAGAAACTGAGAATCCAGCTCAAGGACTAATTGCCTGATTGAGAACACGTTTCCATTTAATGTTACGGAATTTCAGAAACATTTAAACTTGGTTCTATATACATGTAATGTGTACTCTAAGACTGAAATGACTTACAATTTTCACACAGTAGAAGCAAGAAGACAGTTATGGCATATTTCATATACACACAAAGATACAGAGATTAAAGTAACCCGAGGGCAGCGATTATGCTCTTTGAAGCATATCTAACTGATCAGCTGAAATTCTTATCTGTAGCAAACACTGGTGCCGATCTGGATGTCTTGTTACAATGATATGTAATGCCACAGTAATGAAGGGCAGTTAACTTAAGACACACCAACCGAGTTCTTGGTGTATGATTCCTTATGTTGTGACTAGAGAAGCCTGTAAACATCTTGTATTAATTTTAGTAATTTAGAATTTGTCTTCATTAAAAAAAGAAATTTCTGATTGAAGATACAGTCTAATGACCTTTTCATTAATTTCTAGATTTGCTTAAAAGCCTTGTTCGGCTCCTCTATATTTCAAAGGCTACACGTGTTCAATTGAATGTGAAACTGACAGCAAGACCTTCAGAAGAAATGTTGGCTTTGAAAAAAAATTCAACTGAATGAAATTATTTCTCACTTACACCTGCTTTAATGTGCTCAGAATTAGGCCCACTGTCCTTAAAAGTTGACATAAGAAAGTAAGAGAAGTCAGACTCTGGAAAAAAACATTTTTCATTAGAAGGAATAAGGCTGTACCTTAAATTTAACCTTCCCATCATTAACAGCTCCCTGATCGCGCATTTCTGTGTGCCTGCCTGGGTATGTGATGTATGTATAACCAGGCATCATTTGCCCTTAAATGAATGCAACAGGTTAAAATTTATAGTCATCAATATGAATAACGTCTTAACTGCCATTCCTGGGGATTGTTTTGAGTCGGGTTCAAGCTTGCTTTGATTTCCTGCACAGCACCTATGCTTCTGTTTGTGTACCCTGTCACCCGATGAAACTCCCAGCTCCAAGTCAAATACTTATGAGTGAAAGTTACCAAAACTGATGCCAAGGTTTGGGACAAGCTGTTTTCTTCCTCATCTCGATGAAGAACTTATTTCCATTCATATTTATAACCTGAAAACTCTCATGTTGTTAGACTACTACAACAGTCCAATCTCAGAAGACAAGAGGATATTCTTCAATTGCCTCAACACAGGCCCCAGTGCCATTTTATATGTCCAGTGATATCTGAGAAATCCACATAAGACCAGATTTGACAAAGGTCTCTGGAAGACCTGGACCTTTCTGGTGTGCCAGCTGGGAAGCATGTAGAATAACCCCAGGCATTTGATACAGCACCAGAAAATTATGTGGAGGCGACTGAACCTCATCCACAGAGCAACGATACAGTCACGTTGCCTCTAGTTTTTGTTTCATAATGCAGCAGAAAGTTTATCCAGCATTTCTGAGCAATATAGGTAGAATTCCTCTTCTGCTAGAGGGGATGTAAACTAATTTCTCACATGCCTTAAGCATTAGGATATGTCATGGTCTAAGCATGATGTATCTCTGAATTCCTCCAACCAAAGTTATTGCATTTTATTTTATTGTGCCAAGGACAGATTGATAGTGTATGTGATTGTACATCCAGTGCAATATCTGTCAGTAGCACCCACCTCACTGCAGTCAAGCCTTCCATGTCTTCCTGTCGTCTGGCTTTGTGTAAAAGAGGAAGCTCTCTGTGACCTGCTCCTTCTTCAAAAAAACACGTTGGTTGAAGTGTGGGATTAGTGTATAGGACACCTGAAGAAGAAAAGAAATGTGAAGGCAATTTACATTCTCTGATCTAATAGCAATTTAATATAAAATGTTTGAAATCCCCTGGAAGAGGAGAGTGGAGTAATGATGAATAGAATGGGCTGATAAAAGCCTCACTGCTGCGTTAGCAAAGTCAGATAGGTGGGTGCAAGCGCATGTTCAAACCCCTGAAGGAGAAGTTGGACAGGAACTCCTGTATATCAATGCAAGAGTGAATATCCTCATTTCTTGGATGAAAAATACCCTTTTGTGGAGTCCCACCATTTTGGTTTTGCCCTAAGGCTGACTAGGAGCACAAACACATGTAAAACCATCAGTGAGAGGTGATTTACGAAGCTATTGCCTTATAGCCAAGATGACAACAGTGGGAGTGATCTAAACGTGTGCTATCATGTCATATGTGATATACTACCAAGCACCCCGGGAATGCACTGAGCGATGTGTCTCACCTCACATATGTTTACATGCTTTTGGATTTGGAGTGATTTCAGCTTTCCAGGTCATGGCTGAATACAAGGCTGAGATTCTCAGTTTTGAGCTTAACAACTGAAAACAGAAGCGAGGCAGGTCTCTGCTACCTAAGTGATTTTACTTCTTGACCAGTGCACAGATGTGTTCATACTCTGCCCCCATTTTCTGTGTCATTTGATGCCACCGAACTACTGAAAAAAATGAAACCAATCTCAAATTACCAGTAGCTAGGGCTGATCAAATGAAAAGGACACTTAGGGTTTATGATCAGTTTTCCTACTTTTTATGGATTGTCAATGTAAATACGTAAATTTCAAATTTCCTTTGGTTGATTTTTAATGAAATCCATCACTTTTACAATGTGGAGAGACAGCCATTTTAGTGGGTTTATTCTATGGTATGTGACTACATGGAAGAATTGTCACAGGGTTATGGATGCTGTGTATTGTTTCCAAATCCTAGGTAGCCTTCCCTTACACACAGACTGAAATAAAACTCTTTAGATGCTTGGGCAAAAGAAAATGTTACAAAGTGAAGAATTCAGTCAGTCAATGGGGTTATTTAGTGGGATATGTTCTTGGCCTTTGGTTTCAATTCAGCGAGAACTTTATGTTCTGCATGCCTGGACTCTCTTGATCTGTTGAAATCTGTTACTTTACAAGAACTCTGAGGCAGTAACGGAACATAAATAAGTATGAGTTATAGAATAGCCTTTGGAAACCTAAATCTAATAAATCCTTTAAAGTACAATATGTATCTGAACATATGAAAAGTCTCCTTGAAATGCTTTGTTGGTCTGGGGCCAAGGGACTTGACCCAAAGTCCATTAAAGTCAACAGAACTCTTTCCAACAACTTCATTATAGTATTTTAACTCTAACTTTGTGTGAAAATAAAAAGCATATTCTGGTCCTAAGTGATGGAACAACCGATTTGCAGTACCAGGAAAAAAATAGACATATATCTCCTTTGTCTAAGCACTTGCTGGCAAGCAGTCTTGGATAGGGCACTTGTCATGTTATTTTGCAGTTAATTACTTACAGTTAGGGTTTATGCCACTGTGGTTTCAGCTCCATTCAAAGACATTTTTATGGACATCCAAGTAGTTGTTATACTTTTTCCTAGGAAAGGCAGCTGCATTTGTAGAGAATCCCTGAAGAAAGTGCTTTACAAAATATACCTGATGAATGTGAAAATGAATCTAAATCACCAGCTCATCTTCTGTTAGCAGAACTGCTTGTACAGATCAGGATACTAAAAGCAAGTTTGAGATTCCAGTATAAACCACCTAACTGTTTTGAGAACTCAGATGGAAAGGAAAGATTATATTGTCTGTGTATACACATCACATTACATATAAATCACAAATCTATTCAAAGTAGTGTGATTTAGACATATGTGAGGAGTATAATATGCTCGTGGGTGTGGATAGAAGAGCATATAATGAGAGGTTAAGAAGATCATCTTGCATTTCAGTAGTGTAAAACATTTTGAAATTGTCACCGATGAATATTCCTTCTTAGATACTGTGCCGTATATACCCCAAAAGAGATCTCAAAACCTAAATGTGGTATGTTTATGTCAGCACTTGTATATATTCCTGTCATCTGTGCTACCACAGCACTTGCAAACCGCCCTCCAGTCTTGCATGGGACTTAAATAAGTTGTTAAGCACTGCTCAAATACACAACAGACTGGCCTCTTTCCCAAACTATGTATCTAATGTGTGGCCTATATTCATCCCATTTAACTTAAGGCACAAAGACCAATCTCCTTAGGCTTCCTCTTTCCAGTTCGAAAAGACTAACACAATAGAAGACAAAGAATTGTAGTCACATACAAATACCCAAACTCCAGCCAGAGTTTCAGCAAACCAACAACTCTGTTATCATAGGATGAGCATCTAATGCTGTCAAGCAGGTACAGGCTTTTCCTGAGAAGGTGGGTATGCTGCTAGCAGGGCTACTGCCTGCCTAACGTGCCACTTTTGGTTTTTTTTCAGATGCCCATCTTGTATTCATTCAAATGTGGAATGAAATAAATGCAGAATTTTCAATTTTTTTCATGAAATAAAGCTATTCCTTTTTGTCCAGGTCTAGAGAAAGGCAGGAAGAGTCTGATTTGAAAATCTAGTGCCCTTGAGAAAGGAGATGAATAGACATTTTACTGGTTTAGACAGATAGGGAAAGGATGGATTTCAGGGGGTGGAAAGGAGGAGGGAGATGACAAATGACAGGGAAGTAAAAAACCTCTGCAGCATTTTTTTATGCCAACAAAGAACAAAAGTAACCAGTAGGGTTTTGCACAGCACAAATCTGCAAGAGAGAACGTCAGCAATAACACTGAGTGGATGCAGAAGTTAAATATCAATACATTTTTTTCTCAGTTCTACCATAACTTGAGCACAGTCCTCAGAGAAAAATCCCTTTATTTGAGTTGTGAATGCATTTTTTTTCTGAGGATTTGAGTCAGCTTATGTGAAAGGTTTGAAACAATAGAGACCATGAAGTGAATTGCAAAAATGAAGAAACCAACAAAATCTTATTCTTCTCATACCAAACAGCAAGACCTGTGGTTGTTACTGGTTTCCCAAGCAGTGGTGTGTTTGTGAGTGCACATCTTCTGCACTGTGTGGAGTCTTATGGGTGTCAGTAACTCTTGCACAGGCGTGAAGCCTGCCACCCGTCTGCACGGCAGACATGAAGCCCTGAAGTATTTTCTGGAAACCAAGTTTCTGACATGGAGAGGCTGTTAACAGCATCCAGAGTAAATTATAGCTATAGTACTAAAACTGGTCTCCAAGCATCTTCCACTTTGAAACATCAATGCAAAATGAATCTAAATTAAGAGCAAGATTTAGTTAAAAAAAGAATCCAAGAAAAGGATAAGTATTTAATCACATTTTGCATTTGGCAATGTAAACTGTTTCACAGCTAAAGTACAGTGTCAAAGCACAGAGTAAATTACCACAGATGGCAATTTCCTAGATTAAAATATCATCGTTTTAGCAGTTTTGACCAAAATTTAGGGTCTTTTTCTTTAAAATGTAGCTTTATATACCACTTAAGTAGACTAAAAGGCACCTGTTGCTCTCATTTCATTAGGTTAGGACAAGAGAGCCTGGAAGTGAAAATGAGAGGTAGCAAATCATACATTGCAGATGAAATAGCGATGGCTAGAAGGGAAGAGGTAAGACTTCAGAGGTCACTGATTTCTGCATTCATAGTTTGGGCTTTGAGATGCTCATTTACTGAATTTTCTATCATCTGCTCCACAGAATAGCACCTCACTTGCGTGTGTCTTCTCCAATTATGTTTAACTGACAACAAGGAAACAAACAAGTACAAGTCTCCAACACTTTGAAGAGAATTACTTGATTGAACCACAGTGTGGCAGGGGAGGCTGCAGGGGAGCACTCTGCCCTTCAGAGCAAGGCTCTGCATCCATTCTCCCCCACATACCTCTCTTGGGGGGCAAGTCTTTTGTAATTCTCTTTTTAATTCTTTTTCTTTCCACCCGAAGTCCCAGTTTCCATTTGAGTGGCTGGCAGCACAGTGACACTCATTATCCATGTTCTCAGTCATGAGACATTTGTGAGCAAACACTAGGCCTTTCCACAGTTCCAAAGTGCATGTTTTTTCATCTAGCAATTCATAGCCATTTATGCCATAAATACACAACTTTGCTCTGCTCTGTGTTCCCTTTTCTCTTTCCCAGAAGGTCTCCAGCCAGCTGGTGGGGAATAGAAAAAGCTACCTGTAACCAAGTGACATAAGAGAAGAGCCAAAGCAAAGATTTTGCAGATGCCCTGGAGGATGACACATGTTCAGGCAAATATTACCTGTAGAGACACCACTAGCTGAAGAAGGATTATGGCAGAGAAAAAGAAAGATTATTTTCATTGTGCAACCAACTGTATGCTTGCCAATAACACTCTCTCTCTGAGAGTAATACTGGGAGCAGGATCCAGTTGTCCACATATGTGTTTGAGATGCCCTAGAGAATCCCAGCTGAGCTACAGCTGCCCTTCTAGGGAAGCATGGATCTTCCATAGGTCCTGTGACAAACCTGCCAGCCTATGCAGGTGTCTCAGACACCTAAGGACATCTCACATGGCACAAGATCTTGCTTGGGAGCAGCTGATTCACCCCTCTAGTCCTGCCAATCAGCACAACCCACCCCTAGAGAGACACCTGCACTGGCTCAGCTGAATGTCTCTTTTGACTCCTGTTATGATCTGCACCCAGGTAGCAATCCAGCTGCCCAATCATAGGTATTCAATGCCACCACAGATATTCTAGGGTATCACCGGTGGGTAGGTATGATAGTAAGGGAGACTCATGTCCTTCTGGAGAGGCAGCAGGAACTCAGGAAGAAATGGCCTACTGCCATCACACAACTCTACAGTTGTGAGACCTACTGCCTCTACACAACTATATTCAAATTGCTCTCAGTTGACTAAATTGGGAGCTTAGGCACAATTCTCATGACATACATTTTAGCAGTCCAAGCCAAATTCTTCTACCCGCTGGGTCTTATAGCTCCTAGGTTTCTTTGTCACCCTCTTTTAGTAGCAGTTCTACTGTTTGACCAAGGAGGCTGAGTTACACAGAAAAGATTGATCATCTATGGACCTTCTGTTCAGTCTGGCCTTTTGCCTTGCTCTGCCAAAGGGATACTGGGTCTGTGCCTTGTGGGGTGAAGTTGGCCACTAGGACTACTAATTTAGCCCCCGGTATCTTGTTTTTTGTTCCTGGTCTCAATTGAGAGAAAAACAAAGGACTGTGGGCAGATAAAGTGTCCTGGTGGCAGCTCATACCTGTTCCCATTCTTCCTCCTGGTTTCCTCTTCCTCCATGCACCACTGTGTATGATTCTGTCTTGCACAATCTGCAGAAACAAAATGATTCACAGCTATGCCTCCAAGACTGTCCCTCATTGTGACCATTTATTCAACTCAGGTCTGCCTTGGTGCAAATGTGAAGTGGATGTGTAGCTGCTGACACCCATCCATATAAGCAGGTCTCAGAGCTACCTGTCGAGGTCACTGGGAGAGTGTATTTCTAGCTTTATTGCACTTCTGTAAGAGAGCACCGGTATCAGATATTTTTTTTTTCCTGAAAGGCCACAGGATGCTTATTTCGAATTTGCCATAGAAAAGTGTGTTGAGGAGAAGGAACAGAAACTTGGGAACTGGAAAAAATTAAGATGTGGCCTATACATGTCTTACACTCTCTCATACAAAAAGGGGTGTTGTGGGAGGAACTCAGGCTGTTCCCTTATGCACAAAAGAACAGATGAAATTAATCCAAAGAAGACATATTAGCAGTGAAGAAAACAAGTCCCTTTGCAAAACTGCAGCTGTGCATTTGGTTTTGCTTTTAGAAAACTATGACTTTATATTAGGTTATTATTCTCTCTTCCCTAAAACAGTTTTACTAGAGGACAGTGCAAGCAAATGATCAACCATGAGCACCATAACATATATTTCACTAGACATGGTGTGTTTGGCATAGTGGACTACCTCTCTTCTGGTAAACTAGACAGAGCCCAGGAAGATTCCTGGGATGTGTAACTCTCTACAGTAAAATTCTTGCACAGGTGCGCTGCTGGCTCATGGTCAACTTGATCTCCACCAGGACCCCAGAGCCTTTTTCTGGAAAGCTGCACTGCAGCTTATCAGCCCCCGGCATGTACTGGTGCCTGGGGTATTTCTTTCCATTTGCATTTGTTGGACTTTGTGAGATTCCTCACTGGCCAGTTCATCAAGGTCCCTTTGAATGGCAGCACACCCATCTGGTGCAATGGCCACTCCTCCCAATTTTGTATCATCTGCAAACTTTGTGAGATGTACTCTGTCCCTTCATCCAGGTCGTTAATGAAGTTGTTAAACAGCATTGGTCCCAATGTTGACCCCTGGGAGGCACCAACAGTGACTGGACTCTGCTTGGACTTTGTGCTGCTGATCACAAACCTCTGAGCCAGGCATTTCAGCCAGTTTTCAGTCCACCTCACTGTCCATGTATCCGGTCTGTACTTCATTAGTTTGCATGTGAGGATGTCATGGGAAACAGTGTTAAAAGCCTCACTAAAGTCAAGATAAACAACATCCACTGCTCTCCTTTCATCTACCAAGCTAGTCAATTTGTCATAGAAGGCTGTCAGATTGGTCAGGAGTAATTTTACCTTCATAAATGCAAACTAGCTACTACCTGCTAGACTTTTGGAAATAGTTTCAAAATTTACCTACAGTTGCAATTGTTGCAGAATGAAATGGTTCTGTATCTAGCAATGCTGCCTGAAAGAAGGGGATCAATGAAATAAGGGTCACAAACCCATTTCGGTCAAGAGCACCACAACTAATGTGGGGTTATGAGGGTTCAGGAACATGGCATTTATAGAGTTCTGGACTCAGCAAAGCCAATCCTCAACACTTGCGACAGCATTTTTTGTTTTCTGTTATAAAACAATCAAGTGGACCCTGAAAACTAGCTAGAAAACCTCATAGGAGTGGGTGCGTCTAAGTTTCCTTGTTGTTGTGGTTTAACCCCTATCGGCAACTAAGCACCACACAGCCACTCGCTCACCCTCCCACCCCGCCCCCCCCGGTGGGGTGGGGGAGACAATTGGGAAAAAAAAGTAAAACCCATGGGTTGAGATAAAGACGGTTTAATAGGACAGCAGGGAAAGAGGAGATAATAATAATAATAATAATAATAATAATAATAATAATAATAATAATAATAATAATAATAGAATATACAAAACAAGTGATGCACAATGCAGTTGCTCACTATCCGCTGATGATGCCCAGCCCGTCCCCAAGCAGCGATCGCTGCTCCCCTGGACAACTCCCCCCAGTTTATATATTGGGCATGACGCCATGCGGTACGGCATAGCCCTTTGGCCACTCTGGGTCAGCCGCCCTGGCTGTGCCCTCTCCCAGCTCCTTGTGCACCTGGCAGAGCATGGGAAGCTGGAAAGTCCTTGACTAGCATAAGCACTACTTAGCAACAACTACAACACCAGTGTGTTATCAACATTATTCTCATCCTAAATCCAAAACACAGCACTATACCAGCTACTGGGAAGAAAATTAACTCTATCCTAGCTGAAACCAGGACACTTGTGCACCCTAGGATATACTAGTGGTCAGAGTACTTTTAATCCGACAGCTTACCGAAGCCAACCCGAGCAGTGAGGACGCAGTTAGTGCTCCAACAGCCAAGGCAACACAGGAAGCTAACACAAGAAATGCAGCAGCATTTGCTAGGTGGGCTTCTTGCTGCGCATAGCAATAGTCGAAGCATACCTGCCTCGCACGCCCTCCAGAGTGCTCTTTTATCTTCTGTAGCTGACTCTGAATAACTTTTAATTATATGGATACTCAGTTTCCTCATATAAAGTGTGGTGCAGACTGTAGGCAGGCAGACATGCCTTCAGCTTAAGAGGGTGTGATTTTCTATGTTTGAATGGGCATGAGTAAACAGTGTGAGCCGGGCCTTGAGTGATAACACAGAAACAAGGATCCACAGGCTTTCTTGCTATTGAGTTTGTTTTTGATCAGAGGAACAGCACTGATGATTTAATCTATCATGTCAAAAGTCTTTAATATCAATACAGAAAGAATAGTAATTTAAATCTGTCACCATCAACTGCCCATTTTCAGCTCTAGCCAGCAGTGCAGCTCAGGAAAGAAGAAATGCAAGCTATATTGACATGAAAGGAGATGTTTTTTGTAAACTCGTGGTAACCACCTGCATATCACTAGAAATGACTAGCATTTGATTTCAGACACAAGTGTCCACCTCTCCAATGACTAACGTAGATTTAATTTCATCACTTTCCTTAATAGCAAGCGGTTGTGTTTTCCTTACAGTGATAACAGTATTGAGTTTATTCAATAACAGGAAAGACAAAATGGAATGGCTTGGAAGAGTTTCTAGGTCTAACTGGCTTGAGTTTGCTGACAGAAGAGTCTGTAGCAAACTGCTGCTTTCACTGGCTAAATGCTAAACTATCTTGGCTAAGATATGTCTGTTCAGCAGTCAGCTCTGTGACTACAAGGGGTACACCTGGAGCTAATAATTAGCTAGATACAGTCAGCTAAAGCCATCAGTATGGCTGTGTAGACCCCAGCACGGTCCAACTGCCCAAGCATTTGCTCTGGATGTACTTAATATTTACCAAATCACTGCAGCTCCCTGGCTGCCACCACTCCAGGCAGCTAGCTTAAGCTAACTCAGATGTGTCCATCTGAGGTGCAGTCACAGCGGTGGTGAGAGCACAGCCTGACGTAGCCTTTTGCCAGCCTCACAGTCAGCACGGGTTTAACATTAGCACTCCATAAAGTACTTGAATACAGGTTGTACATGTTTGGTGGAACAGTAGAGGCCTTTGGCTCAAAACAAAATGAACTTTCTTAACACAGAAATCATGCAAGAATTATTGCCAGGGTATGGTAGTGCTGGGAGCCACACAGCCTACCTTCTGGTCTGGATGCTGGAATGGTTTCTTCAAGATCTCCATTTCCACAGGTGCAAAGCAGGAATGGAAGTTACTGTCACAAGCCAGCTTTTGTGTGACTTAATTCCCTTGAGACCTGTGAGTCCTAGAGATGCCTTGTGAAAGAACCCAGAAATAACCAGTTTTGTTTATGTATGTAGAGTATCTGAATGAAACAGTCACGCAGGGAGATTATTTTTTTCTAGACTGAGTGTGAAGGTGGAAGTGTATTACCCAACAGCAAATACTGATTTAGCAGCAGGCAGCACTGTCGAAAATTTGGCAGAATATTCAGCATACATGAGTGTGATGGAACCAGTGGTATGTTACCCTAATTTGTAGAGAACTACATCATGGTAGAAAATCAGCCACTTACTGGCTATGTGCTTACTTTAAGTACGCATCTTTTAAATATGTTTTCTTGTAGTTACATCACCCAAAATAATTTTCCTGCGGAGAATATCTGTAAGCATCAGGGCTTACTTTCATGCCTTTTATACTTTCATGATTCTGAACACAGTTTAAGCAGCATTTTTTTCCAGAGTTACCTCTACCCTGAGCAACAAAGGCAGACATGTAGGGCATGTTCAGGACTACTAATTCTGGGTGCCAAAATGAAGTGGTGCAGCATTTACAAGGTATATATTAATATTTTGCAAAATATTTTAGGCAACTTTGTTACCCTACTGTCCTTCAAAAGAAATAGGGACTTTTGCAGTTACAAACCCTAGAGGCCAGAGACTGCTCAGAATTCACCTAGATGCAGGCAATAAGAGACGTCAAGCTCAGGAAAATGTTATATCTCTTGCCTTTTGCAGCTGACTCAGGGATGTCTCTGTCAAGTCAAAATCCTGACCCTGGAATCCTCTTGAGGGGAGAAACACCTTAATAATGAGTAACTGAGCTCATATTAAGCAGAGATATTTCATGTTGCAGAAATAGGAACAAAGATGCTTCTCAGTTTGAATGTGTGTGAGTTCTCATCACACATTGTGTTCTCAGTCTTGTCCCTTTTAGGCCCTTCTATTTTCAGATTGCTTAATACTGAAAACATGGGTTTCACAGGGCTTTAAGGTATGTCCCCAGTCTGCAGTTGGCATCTTTAATCCAACTCTAAAGGTAGACAGTGCAAGCTGAGCTAGACAAGTACTGAAAATGGAAAAAGAAAAGGAGAACAGTACTTAAAAATTTTTAAGTCTTGATGTAGAAACACCTTCTAATCTTCATGGACACCCAGTTCTGCACTCATGGGGTAAATTGCTCCAGCCTTACTGAAATTTGGAACAAGTTTCATACAGTGGTTCACGAATTATTTATGGATCGAACTTGCTTTATGATGATAACAGACTCTCAACAAAAGTAGTTTCAACTTTCATTGTAAGTATATCACAGAACTCTTCAGAGATGCTCATACTACCCCTGTGAAAAGCTTTTCTGAGCCCCATAGTAGCCGACGACTAATACAGTCCTGGAGACTGAATGAAGAATGCACGTATCAATACTGCGTGCACGTAAAGGCTACTGGCTATAAGAAGTACAATCAGTTCCTCTAGGACTGACATATACTTCATTTTTTTATGCAAGATATAATAAGTTGCTACAGCATTATGTACACTAAAATCTGCAAACATTGCTAGGTCTTTACAGGTAAAATAATGGAGTAAAGTGAGCACACGTACACAAGGTGGTGCTGCTGGGCTAACACAATGAATGTTCTACTATTTCACTGCACAGACCATTTTGTGACAGGAAAATCTCACCCATGAAAAGCTTTCTTTTTTGATTTTCCACTTTCTGAATACTCCACCCTCCACATTTCAGCTGGCCAGGAAATTGCGGTCTTGTTTCCCAGAGATGGTGCAAGTCTGACTTTTGTCTTTGTTTGGCTCTTCAGTGTTTTTGACAGTTTTCAATTGTGTCCTATACACCTTTTTCACTAAACTGCAAATACCACACAGACCTGTCAGCAGAATCTTAGTCAGAATGACCTAAGGTAAAATTTTCAAAAAGTGCCTACATGAATGTCACAGGACGCATCCCAAATGTCCAAACAATTTTTTTTAAGTGAGGTGTAAATTCCTAAGGCATCTAGGCACCTTTGCAAATTTTTTTTCAGAGCCTCTAATTTAGCTCCTTGGAATCAAAACAGGAGACACCTTAAAACACTTCTTCTATTGAGGGTGAAATTCATGCCTGTGTTTTTAATAAGTACTTACTTTCATAATACACACTGAGATTTAAATACAATAAAAGATTGAACAAGTAGTAAATTTATTTGATACAAAATATTAATACTAGTAAATAAGGAAATGTAAGGTCTGAAAATCCAAACGTTTATGGAAATCATGTGTATGTGGACATATTCCTGAATTCATCAATTCCATTAAGTAATACCAGTTGACACCAGCTGAATTACGTGTCATAAATTTTCAGATGCTAAGGGTTGAGTTCTGTATGTTTATGCTGATGTAAGCTGGAATAATTCTGGAATTTCTTAAGGCTCACACCAGTAATACAGAGAAGATGATAGCCAAATTGTTTTGTTAGCCATTAAAAATGGAAAAAACGCAGGAATTAGAATAGCAATGAATACGTGCAGAATGGCTCATTACCTGCAAGAGAGTTCTTAGCAAAATTTTAAATACAGAGGGAATCTTGAAATATTGATTATGTCCTCTAAAGTATAGGATTTCCTATATGATGTCCTCTGCTCTGACTGTACTGGCTCTATTGCCAAGTAGTCAGTCTGCCCACAGAAACCTTTAAGGTCTCTTAAGGAGAGTTATTTTTTAGATAATCACAAAATAATTAGTTTGCTGTGTTTTGCCTAGCCATCAAATAAGTGCAAGTTATGTATTGTTTTTTGAAGACAAGGAAGTTGCTGTACATACAGAATGATTGCATACACTGGCAAAACTATATAGACATTCTTTTGCTAGAGAACAAGCTCTGTGTTGCCTGTGATCAACTTGACACAACTTGTTTGAAAATTTTATCACAAGGGCTCTCTTCCTTAATTAGCACAGTGTGACTGGGCAGGACACTTACTGTGATTGTGAAGAGAACTGAGGCCTCTCCTGTTTCTAAAGATTTTAACACGAGTGGTCAATTTGTGGTCTAAGTAGTGGTGGCATAAAAATCTGCAGTAACTCTTTAATGCCACCAGGATTTAGTTAAACCACTGTTCTTATTCCTAACACACATTGTTGAGGATGAGTTCAAAATCTGGTTCCTAGCAACTGTGTCTTGAATTTTGGTTGATTGATTTATTTTCTTCAAAACATGTTTCCCTCCTTCCCTGTTTCCCTCCAAAACCAGACTTTCCCTGTGACAATTCCTTTTTTCATTTATACTAGCAAGGTGTCTTGCATCACTCAGTCAAGTCTGGCTGAATGCTACAAGCTCTCCACATGTCTAAACTCCCACACACAGACGATGTGTAATAAAAACAATCTAGTATAGTGCCTGGTGAAGCAGTATGTAGTATAATAAGAAAGATAAAAATTCCTGCTGCTTTTTTTAAGCAGCAGTCACTCTTGCTTTGTAGACTACATTTATTCTTTACAGAGATATTCCAGAGTAACTTACTTGCTTCTCTGAATAGTGTTTGCCCTTTTATTTGTTGTGCTTTGACACTGTGTGGTTTTTTTTATGGTGTGCGGAGTGCTAAATTGCTTGTTGATTCTCATTTTGAAATATTGGCACCTCCTTTTTATTTTTGAAGCAAAGAAATAGTAATAATGAAAAAAAAAAGCCTCTTTTATTTTCCCCAGCCTGTGCATTTTTCCTGTGCCAATGGGCTTTTTTCTACAATTCCTACTGTAAATTTCCATTGTAAATCCAAACATGTACTGTAGGTGGAGCTTTAAGTTTTTTTCCAGGAAGAACTCCATTCACATAACCCATAGAGGTGCCCTTCTGATAAGAGAAGGGGGGAAGAATCACGCAAGACAGGTCAGGGAGTGGGATGATGCCACGTGCATTTGTGATTTGGATTTGTTCTCTTTGCATTTATCTCTAACAGAGTATCACACAGAAAACACGGACTCAGGAAAATCATAAAATCATAGAATGGTTTGGGTTGGAAGTGACCCTAAAGATCATCTGGTTCCAACCCCCCTGCCATGGGCAGGGACCCCTTCCACTAGACCAAGTTGCTCAAAGCCCCATCCAGCCTGGCCTTGAACACTTCCAGGGACAGGGCATCCACAGCTTCTCTGGGCAACCTGTTCCAGTGCCTCACCACCCTCATAGTGAAAATCTTGTATCTAGCCTCTCTGTAATTCTCAGAAAAGAATGAAAGATTGATTGGAGCCCCCCTTTTAGAGCAGGGAATCAAAGTGGATCCCATAGAAAGGAGAGACAACTTTTCAGCTGGTTTGTTGAAAGGAACAGTGCAGCCATCACTAAGCAGAAGAATTATAATGTAATAAGAGAAAAAGATTCCTGCAAGCCACAGTCTATGTGAAAACAAAAGGTCAATGGCAAATTCTAATTAGCGTAACATTTTTAATGGGATTAATCCTACCCATGTGTATCAGCAGCAGATGCAGGCTTACAAAAAGAAGACTGAATTGGGCAAGAGGTTAATTATGTAGGTAGACATCACAGGACCACTTTTAGCAATATCCAGAAAAAAACTGCTGTGAAAGAGTAAAATTGTCTTATTCATTTAAAAGTATACTTTTCCAGTTATTCCACATTCAGTTAGAAAAAAGGTTTCTAAACATGTTCACCTCAGCTTTGCTGAAAAGCCAGAGAACCAGGAGCTGCTGTGTTCTGGGAGAGTAAAGGTGATCCGGGCCAGCACAGCCTGTTTTCGTCTGTCCACGTTCCCCTTCCCTCTCTACCCCATACACACACATGTGCCCATCTCCACTTGCGCTGTAGCTAGCAGGCCTACCCTGTAACATGGAGGAAATAAGTACACCTTGAGACCAAGGGAACTGGATTTAATCTAGAGAGGTGATTTCATGTCAAGCAGCACTGCTGCTGACCTGATGCTGTGGCCGCTGCAGGATGGAGATCCAGAGCAGCCCTGCGGGCAAGGAGGGCTGCACGGTGCTCATCTTTCAGATGTGGCTGAAAATACTTTGAAACACCAGTCTTCTGTAACGTGGAGGTACAGAGATGAAGACAGTAAGCCCTGACTTGTAATGTCTCCCAAAGCAAATGAAAATTAAGTAAGTAAGACTTTGCTCTGCGTTTTGAAAAGAGCAGTGCTTGCCTTTTACAAATGGCCTGTGAGGTACGGTGTCCTTGCATACACCAGAAAAACTGGATTCAGTTTCGTTCTTACCCTTGGGCAGTTCACATCCATAGCTCTTATCTGCAAAGGAGGAGGAAGCCAGACCCCATTTTGGGGTGAGTGCATACTCCCTCTCTCCTGTTGTACCACCCTGCAGATCACCCGAGTCAGTCAGAGAGAGGAAGAGCATGTCTGTACTGTAGTGGTGCAGGGACTGACTGAAGTCCCTCCAGTCATAGCTCCAGGAATTGCCCATGAATTTTTATTAGCTAAAACACTGCACCAGTCCAGAGACCAGAAGCCAGTGCTCCTCCACAGCCTCGCTGCAGATAAGGGCACAGAAAGACAATTGTGTTCATGCAGCTGGGCTCTAACAGCCCATTTCTCCAGTAAGGCACCTGCACTTGCCCTCTGCTTTTACAGCAGCAGCCCTGGCACCCCTGTCAAGGGACCTGACTTTTACTCCCAACTCATGCTGAGGTGATCCAAACATATAGCCAGACCTCTGTAGGGAATGCTGTAGTCACCTGGAGTATATAAATTTAGCTTACATCTATCTACATTATTAATAGACATTTTAATAAATTGCTGTAGCCAGCTGGAGTAAGTCTAAAACAATAGATCATCCCCACCGACTGCCTTCTGTTGGGGTGCATGTATCTATCTATCTATGTCTGTAACATGCTGGTAACATTAATTAACCCTCCATAAACTATTTATAGGTACTCCTTTTATATAAAAGTGCCATCTAAAATGCAAACACAGGTTTATCACCCTCCACCGCACTCCTGGCTTGCAACAGCCCATGCCTCAAAGTTTAGATTGACAGCTGGCCTCCTTTTAAGCACACCAGGGCGTGAACCCCCACTTTCTTTCAAGATCATTCAAGCCACACAGAGGTAGGTTTTCAAACCAATTCCATGGGGCTCAGCATCAAAGTGATGGTTTCTGTGTGCAATAGGTACATTCATTAAGTGCGTCAGTGCATAATGAAGTTACGATGTCGGCAGGAGCACTGCATTAGGAAAAGGATCTGTATAATTACTGCCAGTGCATTATTCTAAATGCACTTTTGTCTGGAAAACCCCTACTCTTCTCAGATTGTGTAATGTGATTCGTAGTACCTACTGCGTCTTTAATCATAATTATCACTACTTTTTTTAACTCCCACTCTTCAGAAGCAGAAAAAAATCCCACAAATTAGATGCATCACACTTTCTTACTGTGAAATGTGGTCTCTATCTTGTTGTTACCTGTAGACTTTATGATGAAAATGGATCTTTTCCTCAGAGTCCAAATGAGATGCAGGATCCACTTATTTCTATCTATTAGATGTGAATATTGTGTAGTATCTTACCAATAATCCACTTTAAATCACCCTCGTCTTCTGAAATCCTCTTTATTCAGACTACTGGACAAGCATGACAGAAAATAAAGGCAACTCATTCTGAAATCCTTCTTTGATCTATTTTCAAAACCAATTTGCAGTAAGTTAGCTCCAAATTGATTTCAGGAGTTAATCATCAAATAGATAAACAACATCAGTCAATACTATGTATTAGAAAACCTTCCCAATCTAACGGCTAAAAAGATTAAGAGTTCAGAAACACTCTCATTTTTTTAATATTTGACATTATGAATCATAAATCATAAGTATAAATAAACTATAAATCCTAGTTTCCCATTATAAATAGGAAACTTTTATAACAAGATTTTTAAGACAGAGTTTGCAGTGTTGAGCATACACCAGAAGACTGCCAGTTCCCTTTAAAAATGCTGCTTCTGGTTCTGCTTTCTGTTTTTCTCCTGCAGTGCTAATTAGAATAAGTCAACTTTTCCTCTTGATGACACACAGTCAGCCTGTTATATAGCTTTACCTGGTTAGTTGTCCAAAAGGCTGCAAATGTAATGACACCAGCTACCATCAGATCATTTTGTACCAATTTTGAGAATGCTTGATATATCTTTAGATTATGTTTGTTTGTATGAGCAGGTTTTGTGACCCTGTGGTGTTTTAATGTACCAGTAGCATCTGCAACTGCAGCATTATTAAAAAAAAAAGCAGCTCACATCATGAAGAGTTATCTTAACGACAACAGATTGTGCGCTAGAGTAATGCGACATTATGTTGAGATAATGAGATGTCGGAGACTCCATCCAGCCACCTTAGCATTGTACCAGTGAACTCAGCTTTAAGCACCAGTCAAGCTTTCAGCATGCATCTGTGAGACTATTTCTTTGGCTCAGTTTTAAATAAGATAAGGGGTTTTTCTTCTACCTGTAGTCTGTGTTTTGTTATCTGCCTAGCTGGTAAGCCAGAACTGCTCTGCTTAAACTCTAGAGAGTTGCTCCCTGCAAGGGGATGGTCTACCAAAATGAAAAAGTCTTGCATTATCATGACATCATGCAGAATGATACACAGCAGATTACACAATAAGAGGTGAAGTAGAAAGAAATTTTATGTTAGTATCACACCCCAAGTGCAGACTGGACTCTGTTGTGCCACATGTCCGTGTGGTTCTTAGTAAGAAAACCAAGAAGCAGCTCCATCATGGCTACACATATTTCATACTTTTTAATGTTCATACAGTGCGTTCAGAGCAATCCCTTATGCTTGGCCTACCAGAGTGCTTGCACTTGGCCGTGCTCAGCACTGCAGTGCCTGGCACTGCCTATCTCAGTACCTCAGGGAGCCCTCAGCCCTGCACTGGGTGTCCAGAGTTCACAGGCAAGCCACAGGTATATCTGGTATCCTACGAGTAGGATCTGTCTTAGCTAGTGGCTAACAAAATGAATGAGAAAAATGGCTGAAACAAGAAAAGTTGCAGGGAGGGATGTGGCTCCGCAGGGCTCAGAGCCCAACTACGGGGACTTGTGGCTTTGCAACCTAACAGGAGTCTACACATTATGCAGCCCCTGTTCACAAAACACAGCTGAAAGACAAGACGGTGTCACAACATTAACCCAAGATGTGAGGGATGCAGCAGGATGTCTAGAAGACAACCAGCAGGATCCGAACCTCACCTTCATCCATAAGTGAGCCCAGGGTGCTGTGGCGATGACTTTACTAATGAATAAAATCGTCCAACACCTGGCATGGCACAGATCCTGAGGTCACAGCTACACTCTCCAACCTTTCCAAAGACAGGGGTGCTACGGCCAAACTGCCTGTGGAAAAGGTCCCTGGAGGACCCACTCCCTGGCTCTGTTTATTTTGTCAGCATAGCTGCAATCCAAGCGGCCAGGCATTCAGGGTGGGCTAGTCCAAAACTTACCCTGTTAATGCTAATCTGCTGCTGTGGAAATGGTTAGATGTTGTATGGGTCAGAGAGAAGGAAGGTGCAGACTCTGAACCCTGGCTGCTACAAGACTCACATGGGAGACCTGGTTTACAGTCACTCTCTCCTTTAAAGATTAAATAATTAAGACATGAATATCAAATGTGACTATTGCATACTAAATATTTATCTTAGCCAGGGTTGGACTCCAGATCTCACCTTTCCTAGACGGGCGCTCTGACTGCTCTCACTTTATGTCTTGTAAATAAAACAGAAGAAGCAGGACATAGGCAATTCCATGCATTAAACATGCAAGCTCTAAATAGGGCTGCTGAATATATGCACAGTACTTTTGAGACACCTGTGAGTCTCAAGTGGGGGAATGAAAGTTTAAGTCACATAAATAAATAAGGGAGTGGACATTAATAGAATTTACCACTACTGCAGTTTGTGTAATAGGGTGGTTAATGAACAGCCTTGTGCCTCAGTGAAGGTGAATATATTGGCATGACCTCTAAAACATAGCTTCAGCATTTCAAGGGATTAATGTATACTATTTATGAGTTCTTTCTCCATGTCACATGTTCCTTTCACATCCTTATCACTGCCAACATGTAAGCAAAACATACTTACTCTCCAGTAAGAATGTTCATTCTTGCCAATATATATTTGCATGCTAAAAAACCCCACCAATCTATGCCCAAATAACTTATTCTAGATGAAAGAAAAGCAACAAAACATCAAAGGCAAGCGTCCAGTCTCCAAGAGAGAGCAGTATTTTTTTTTCTCTACGTGCTAATGATTTAGCTCAGCCAAATAGTGAAAGGATGGCTATCTCAAACGGCTTCAGACCCAGGAAATGTAAAGGTGCAGAACACAGAAAACTAAATATTTCTTAGTTTCTTAGCATACAAACATATGGCACATTTGCCAATCTCTAAATTTTATTACAGTGATTTACAGAACAAGAAATAACTGTATGTCTTCTTTATAGTTCCCTATCTTTAATATAGTTCTTTACTAGAACAGCTTTTCCCAAAGGTAGCTTGCCAGTGACATGTACAGAGTGTGGAAAATCGTTTATGGCTATCTGCTTCTTACTACATATGCGGTATGGTGTCGAAGCTTACGATGGGATTTGCTTTGTAAGATAATGCCTCACTGATGAGCAGTTACACCTCAGCTGCAGTGCAAGCAAGTCACAGGGCTGTGGGCAACTTGCTGTGCAGCTGAGAAAGGATTTCCAAATAAAACCTGCTATCTCACTGCTCAGTGGGAAGGGGAGTCCGTGCTACTTTTTTGAAAGGGAGAAAACATCTTGTCCCATGTTTTTTTTTGAGAAAGAGCTGGTATCCTCTCTACTTACTTCTGTAACAGGGAGGTCAGGCTGTGGTGCCTGGGCTGGGATGTGGAGCAGGCTGATAAGAATTTCTTTGTCCTTGTGTGCCTTGCTGTGGTCTGGGTTTCCTGAGAAAAACTGCTTAGGCAATATGCTCATACCTTCTATGTGGGATTCCATACCTCCATGAAACTGCGTTTCAGGACCCAGTAGTGGAAAAAATTTGCAAAATATAGTCTTCCAGGGTACTGAATAGGATGAACCTTGCCGACAGTACTGGTTTTAGTCTCCTGTCTGTGGCTGTTCGTTCCTTTCACAGTTTGGGGGACCAGAGATTGAGGAGCTGATCACAATCTCATGGAAAATAAGGAAATTTATACCACTCACTCCGGTGTATGCTGTGGGCCTCGAATACTTTTAAGCCGTAATTCACAACCTTTCTGCTCTTGTGTTGCAGGCAGCGTTCCTCAGTAAATACTCAGCTGAACTTTCTGAGTCTATAAGGACTCCAGCTATTAAAAGAGGAGTACCTCATTGCAAGAACTTAATTGACAGCAGCATCACTGACAACACAAGGTGTTTCCAACACACCACTCCTGCTAAACCTTCTATCTGATGACCATTCTCTAGCTAGTAGCATTAATGGGGCCATCCTGGTGTTAATAACACAACGTCCCTTAACACTGGTATGTTCTTGTATGCTTATTCTAATGACACTTTGGGATACTACTCTTTTTCATTTGACTTTTATAAACAAAGTGCTTGGGAAGTCCTCCAAGCAAACATTTGTCATTTCACCCACCATTTGAGAGACATGTTCATCTCTGTTAAATTATAATATTATTATTAAATCACAGTTGCTTATTCCTTAATGTCAATTTAAATATCCTCTTATGCTGCCTTTACCTTAAAAAAAGAATCAGTAGCAATCTTCATCACTTCTTACTCAGGTGGACTTCACTGAAAGAGCTACTCCTGCCTGTGGAAGTATTGTATTTCATGGCATGCATCTTCATTTCTTAACAGGAAAGTTCATACTACACAGAAATCTGTGAGATTTATAGTCTTATGCTCAATTTATTCAGCTCAGTGGATGTTCTAGCACATCTCAAATAGGAGCTGTAGGATATAACGCAACAATAATATGCTGGTTTGCAGTTAGTAGGCATCTCACAAGGTCCCTAATTGCTTCTAGTTTAGCCTCTTTGGAAAATTGCAGGTATTACCACTCTTTATAGGCTTTCTGTTGTGACTAAAAATGAAGAAAAGGGATAAGATAAGTTTTCTAATAGAACCCGGTAAATATAATTTTGGATACATAGTTACCAAGGGAATTAACTAGAAGGAATGACTACATTCTTCTTTTCTAATAGGCTTTGTACATACAGTAAATACATCTGAGAAGATCCTGATGAGATCCACAGAAGATATTTATGCCCTAATCTCCATTACTTTAACCAGGGATCAGAAAATGAAATAGGAATCCGCTACTTTTGTATATTTATGAATCTGACTTATAGACTTGGGTATTTTGGGAGAAGTGTGTAGAGGTGAAGGGAAAATCCATGTCCTATAGTGTCCAGAATCACAGAAGACCTCATTCACATGAGTTTTCTTCCTTTCAGATTTCTCCAACATCAAAGGCCAAAGACGTTCTCATTCTCAGTCACCTCCCACAAGCCCCTTTCCTACAGGTGCTCTTATTTGTTACCACAGAAAGGCCAGTGGCAGTAATTTAGGCATTATGAGGACCACCACACACAGGAAATGTGGATAATGGCCATTACCTTGACAGCTGTGACAGTCAGGGCTGTTGCTCTTAACAGCACTGCTGGATTTGAGGCTATTCTTAGAAACAGCACTTTGGGTAGATTTTACCTTGCAAAACCACGTTATGGACCTTCCTTGATTAGCTGATGCCACACAAAAGACAATTTCAGATACCTGTTCCTCAGGCATAGTTGATATTGGGACATTGATATAATGATTAAATGCAAATTCTAAGCATGAAAAAGATTTCAGATGTCATTTCTGAGTGACATTCATCTACTGTCGTATCAATGAGCAATCAGCTAGGTTTATACTGCACTCTTCTCCTGAGATTCACTGTGAATCAGTGTGCTTATTCAGCCTGAATAATTAGAAACAACAAGCTTTGTCCATTCTATGCCAGGTGAACACAAAATAGCACTTAAAAACACATTTTCTTAATTAAAAGATTTCCTAATTAAACCCTAAATATTTACAGGTCTTATCAGACTCCAATATAAAAATTAATGAGGTGTAGCTTGTGAATGCATAGAATTTCAGAAAGCAGTTGTGACTTTCAAATTACCCAGTGCACTATCTGGTACACAGTATTGATGTATTCATTTCCAGACACCTCTCCTGGGTTTGCAAAGGTATTTCTGCCACTGATAAACCTTTAGAGGCTTAGACCATATGAGCTCTGCAGCTTATGTTATATACATCTTCCCTCTTCCTGCACAGCCTCACCTTAAGCCCATGACTACAATGCAAGGTTACTGCACTCTCTCAAGATTACTTTTCATGATCTATTCAAAGTAAAGTGCAAAATCCTGAAGCCAAAAATTTCCTAATTATGTCTGGGAGAACCTAGCAGCATTTGACTTAAAATTAAAAACACTCAAACACATAAAATCATGAAATTCTCTGAATTCATTAACTTGCCAAATTCCTCAGGCATATTATGTCAGTCACCTGGTTTCCAACTGTTTCAAACACGACAGAGGAAAGTAAAATCTATAATATGGAATGCATGTTACAGACAAAAGACTGGTTGATGAGAAAGCCGTTCTGCTTGAATGCTCTGTTTTGTTTTTTTCCCCAAAACTTGGAGAGAGAAGAGGGGATACTGCAGTCACAATCTAGTCGATGTTGTCACCTCATCTGATTTTTTTCCCCTGTCTGAAGGAAGTAAAAAATAATAAAAAAATATAAACTTGATTCTGTGTAATCTTGATCCTATTTGTAAAAGTCGTTGATTCCAGAGGTAACCCTTTAAAGTACTATTACAGTTCACACTGGCAGTCAATGGTGTGGTGTTAGCTCATGTTGTTTGGTCATGAGGCAATTCTGTTCCCGTGAAATTCCATGTTACTGCATGCACATATTTAGATGTTGGGCATCACGTGCTACTGAAAACTTGTTTTGTACTTTTCTCAGCTGCAGAACTGGATAAGTCCAAACTAGACATACAGGTTTAACCATCTCCACCATGCACAAATGGAGCTGCAGTGTGATGTTTGGCATCCCGTGACAGACACCCCACTCCCCCTCTCAACTCCACCATTTCAGATGTGCCCCCTCTCTGCAATGCTTTATGAGATCCCCTCCCCATGTCACTCCCTTAACCTTGCACCCCGCTTCCTGTGGGGAAGCCCCGCTGAGCCTCCCTGCCCTCCCAGAGGAGCACCTGGGGGCACTTCCACCTGGCTTTATGGTTCTGCTATCCCTGTGGGTAGGTGGTGCAAGACATGGAGGCAAAGTCTTCAGAGATGGAGGACCAACATCCAGATCCATTCACCCTAATTTTCGGCACCTCAGGTAGAAAGGTGATCATCTCCAGCCTTCTCTGTAGCCAACAGAGAGAAACAGGCAGCTCCAGAGGTGACTTAATTGACCTGAAAAGGAGGAAGCCTGAATTTAGGCAGAGATTTAATCATATATTCTGTAGAGGAATTTGGCTTTAAATATGTGCTATAGGAATGATTAAATAAATTTCTGAAAAGGTCCATTTGTTTTTCTCCTTAGCCTAAAGAGATTAAAAATTATAATTTCAAGTTAAGTTGTCCTAGCTGTCCATTGCCTGGATTTCTTTCGGATGTCAGATCACAGCAAGGTACCTACAGATTGATCTTTGAACATTTTGTCAAAAAAAAAAAAAAAACATACAAATGGAGAGAAGTAAATGGAAATTGTTGAGATGAACGTTAGAATTAAGTATGAAAATATCCGGTACTCTGCTTTATTTCACTTTGTTTAGTATCCTTCTAACAAAAGATTTAAACCTGTTTCAGACAACAGGATGAAGCCAGTTATCCTGAATGGCATATGCTGGCCACAGTCAACTGTTCAACCCTGTGAGAGCAAAAACGACTTTTCAAGCAACTTAACCTGCCATGTCTACAACCTCCAACCTGTAGCAGTATGACAGTGGTACGGAAATTATCTAAAAATGTTAAACCACCTAAAAAGTCTACCTTAAAATTCTGGGGCTCTAAAATTCTTGCCAAGTTATAAAAAATAAATAGCAAATATAGAAGAAATTTATTTTAAAATAATCTTTCCACAGAATCTTGGCACAGACACCTCAGAAGGATGTAAGGAGGTATGAATATTCACCTTGGACTCACAAACCACACGCTTGTCACACATACATTTGAGCTGCAGTAACTCTTGTTCATTTTCCATACCCAAAGCCGATGCGTGGTTTCTTGGTCTAGTTTAGCATCCAGTGAAAGGTTTAGCCTCCACTTACTGTACATTTTCCCTGAGATGTGCACAGGGAGGCATGCAGTGGTTCAATGCATGTGCAATAACTTCAGACCTGGAAGCTGGAAAATACACAGGTCTTTTCCTGGAAGTGGTGTGTCCCAGGTGAAGGTTTCAAGGCTTCCAGCAGCAGCTCATTGCAAAAGGCTCTTGCAAGTCAGAGGTGATTGTGACAAATATGTCACTGAGAGGGGCATCTTGAGAAACTACACCTGCCAAGTCACAAAGCATTCGGCTGTATAAAAATACCCTCAGTGCTATCTTGGACACTTACCCAAGGTGTATCTGTGCCTGTACAGCTTTATTGGAAGATCTTCTCTTCTTCTCTTTTGTATTGTGAAAGCAGGACTGATCATCTCTGGCTGAATAAACACACAGAAAATTGTAAGGAGAGATTCACAGGATCGTTTATGTTGGGAGGGATTCTGACGGCTGTGTAGTCCAACCCCCTGCACATAGTAGGCAAACTTAGATCAGGTTGCTGAGGGGCTTGTCCAGTCAAGTTTTGACAGTCTCTGTGAGTGGAGATCCCTGCAAACTGTCTGGGCAACCTGCTCCAGTGTCTGGCAAACCTTGTGGTACAAAATGCTTCTTCCTACAGAATCAGAATTTCCCTTGCTGCAACTTGTGCTCATCATTGTCTCTTGTCCCACCACCACCCATCTCCAAGCAGAACCTGGCTCAGCCTTCTCTATAACCTCCCATTAGATGGTTGAAGACAACAATTAGACCTTCCCTCACCCCTTCTCCTTCTCTTACCAAGACTGAACAAAACCAGCTCTCTCTGATAATCACAGGTTCCCACTGGCCTAAAAACAGAATCCTGGACTGAAATAACTTGTTGGCTGTAATGAGCAGCTGGGCATAGTAACACACCATTCCCCACAGCAGCTGTAATTTCTGCTGAGCACCGCCTTCCTTTAAGAAAGATGTCACTGCAGTCAATGGATGTTTCTCCAGAGGATGGAAAGTGGAAATAATTCAGCCAAGCAAAAAACAAGCAATGAACAAGATAAAAAGCAGGTATAAATAAAAAAGAAATATCCAGCTGTCATTGGACATAGTCCAATTCCAGCTGAGGTCTCTATCAGGTCAATGCTTCAGGCCCAAGTCTGCCCAAGTGGTTATAGCTTAGATGCATATGTCTTGTAGTGAAGGGGAGGGCATGGAATAAAAGCATAGCTGGGATTTGCCTGAGTAGATAGAAGCCTCCTATACCAGGTGCATCCGTAGCCCAGCTGTGAATGTTGATCAGTGCATCTGCTGCTGTGCAGGAAAAAGGTGATAAATTAGAGCACTGGCAAATGCAGGGATACCTTTGGCTTTCCTGTTCAAACCCATACTTGTGCTTGTCAGATTTTCTGCCCTATTTTCTTCCACAGGCACAGCAAGGGCAAGGAGTTGAGGCAGTCAGAAATCCAGTAATGATTTCTTGGTACTCAGGCTGGGTTTATGTTTGTACCGGTGGACACAGATGATGGCTGCTCTGTGCCTCAGCTCTGCCTGGAGTCTGAGGCTGCTGGAGAAGGAAAATGAGGGGTTGGCACAGCAGCCGGTTAAACAAGTGCCTGCTCACCTCCCCGCCCAGGCAAGGGAAATGCAATCGTCTCCCTTTTCTTTTGCATCACTAGTAGTTGCTGCCTTTAATGTAGAGAAAGCTATGTCTGTCAGGGTATCAATACCATTCTCCATGGGCTTATACAGCTGGCAAAGGGGACCTTTGCCTCCTTACACAGCTGGAAGAAGGAGCCTGCAACATGTATTTGACATTCAGAATTGAGAAGCAGATATTGTAATAGTGATAGCAATAAGAGCCTTTTAATACTAATATCCAAGCGAGTTAACTCAGCGCTAAAAACTCTCGAGTGACGTTTGGAGGGAGCATCATGAAAATCCTTCACCCTCCTGGTCACCCGTCCACGGTCCATGTCTGGCAGCAGCCCATTGCTCTCAGGCTGGCCCTCTCAGCCCCAGCAGCACTGGTCGCTTCTGCCGCACGGCCAGGAGCCTCCGGGCTCTGCTGCTCGCCCGGGGCTGGGCAGGAAAGAGAGCCCTGCGCAATCACCAGCAAGACCAGGACCGAATTCCTATCAAGCAATGAGTAACAGAGTGAGACGATGTGTTTTGCTGACATTTTCATCAGCGAATTCCATAGAGCCAGCAACAGAATATCTGAAGACCATAAATGTTAATGCATCCTCCAGATCTTCAAATCTGATTTTCCCCTAAAATTTGCATCACCTCCTTAATCAAACATGTAACCTTTTAGTGTCTTATTTTAAACTAGATACTATAATAAATACTAGATTTAAAGAGTATAAAATGTGCAGAAGGCCCCAAGACAGTAATTGCCTTAGATGGGAGAGTATGAAATTACCTTTAAGAGCAAAGATCTCTCATTACTGCACTGCTCTGCTGCAGCGTTCATCTATATCTTATGCCACAAGGAACAGTAAACTGAGTATATTATCATCAAGGCAGAATTATCATCAAATTAATACAGTGGGTTAACACAGCCAGGAATGGAACTGTGTCCCATTCAAGTGCAGGAATACCAATATCTGCCTTCCAGGCTAATCTCCCATGCCCAACAAACATGCAGTCCTGGTCATTGCAGTTGCTGGACTCATCCTTTGGCAGTTCTCAAATATATCTTTTTGTGACCAGTAGCACTGACCTCTGAATGGCTGGGCAAAATAATCCTGACAGTCATCCTGTGTATTGGTTTTCCCCCCCTTTTTCAGGCTATAAAGCAATTTAGGGAGAACTTTTCCGAAGTGCTGTAATAGTGATTTTCAGTGAGGGCTGTCTAGCAAAGGACTAAGTTTTAAAGTAGGCAGCCAACAAGATTTTCAAAAGTGCCTACACTCCAAACTCTCCAGGATGTCCATGGAAGTTAGGCATCCAAGGTCCTGAGCATTTGGAAAGTGAGACTTTGGTTTCACTCAACTTTTAAACACTTTAAATACTTTAAAACATATTCTTTAGACATATTTTCCTCCATTGCCCCAACTCCAGCCTCCAGCCTCCAAATGGCTCCCAGACACTCCTTCGCACAAAGTATTTGGAAATTTAGTTTTTCTAATTAGGTTGCAAAAGGGCAGCTGATGTAATCTGCTTTTCAGTCTCATCTTTAGCTAATTCATCCCTTCTCTTCTTTGATTGTTCATGACATTGCTGGCTTGAATTTCTGTATGTGAAATCTCGGCTTCGCTGTACTCAAAGACAATTTTTTTGACTTGCAGACATCAGGATTTCAGTCATTGTATCTATTTGACACTTGACCCAATCTCAGCTGGGCCTCCCAGGTGCTATCAATGTTTTCAGCTACTGCTCCATGATCATCAGACTGGAAGAGAAGTAGGACTAAGAGGTGTATAAATCTCCACAGTCACGTTGCTTTGAAGAATCACAAGCATACAACCCACACTGGACCATTACCTGTTTGAAATGGGAAAGCTGGCAGTCGGAGCTGGATTGCTGAGAATGACTTGCCTGTATTTCATGCCTGGCTTTCATTCAAAGAGCTGCTTTGCTAGCATTTGCAATAAAGCATTATTATTTATATAGCCCAAGTGTTTAGGAACACTGATCACGGAGGACTCTACTGTGATAAATGCTATACAAAGATAGGAAAGAGCTTAGATCTAGCCCAAGGACTTTGTAATGTAGGACAAGTGATAATATAGAAATGTAGACAGTCTAGAGAATACTAAGATAAAATAGGTCAATATCAGTCAGCATATTAGACAGTGATGCTGGCACGCTGGTAGTCAAAAATCCATCAAGCATTTCCGTATAGTTCAGGACACAACAGAGAATTAAGGAGGGATTTCTAGAACATGGTGTGACTTGGTACAGAGAGAGCATTCCACATCTGGAGAGTTGTGTAGGTAAAAGCAAGAAGTATTATTTGAAAATACAACAATAATAATAACTGAATTATAGAAGCTTAGGTGTGGAAATCAGCTTCTTAATTCTCAGTGAGAGATAATAGAGAAGTGAGCTAGGCCAGAAGGGACCCTGAACTTGTGGACAAAAATGCTGTTCTCTATGCCTGAGAAAAAGCTGCAGGAACTGGGGCACGGCCCCCTGTGCAGGAGCTGCGATTTGGTTCTGGCCCTCACCCAGGAACTGCCTAAGTCTGGCAGCATCGACTCCATGCCTAACCTCACGTCCCGACCCCCAGCCCAATGCTTCAGCCCCACTTCAGTCCTCTGCACCCTGGCACAAATGGTTGGGCAACAAGGTCAAAACATGGGGTAAAATTATTTTTGCAACAGCATTTCTGGCTGCATACAGACAGAGCAAGGCCAGTGGTGCAAGAATGAGCGGAGCGTATTGCAGATGCTAAGAAAGTAGAGCAACATTAGCCATGTGGATGGACAGCAGCAGCCAGATTCAGATATGTTCTTCAACAAGAGCCCACGATGCTGAAGTAAAGCTGGGAGTAAGAGCCTCAGGTGAGATCTGGCTTGGAGAAGTTAGCAGGTAACAGGAGTATCTGCTGTTCATATAATAACTGAGAAAAGGAATTGTGGAGGAGGACTCAGGAGGAAGAAGACAGAGGCTGGTTTTAGCCATGTTGAGCAAAAGCTAATAATTGAATCTTGGAAGGATCAGGGGAACCTCAAAAGGATCAGAGAGACAAACACCAGAGATGTTATTTGGCCATGTGAAAGTGAGTCTAAAGTTGAGGGCTAGTGGTCAGACTACCAGTAAGCTACAAAACACGTTCTTGAAAAATTAATTACATCTCTTCACTAGAAATTCAATAATTCCATTATTCCCTGAAAGTAAATTATCTTGCTGGAATTAATTTTCTGTATTGACTGTTCTTTCTTTCTGAGAACAGAAATACATGTATTTAAGCAGTTTTTATTCCAATGAAAATGCATCACCTACATCAAAATGAGGTTTTATACTCAAGTGTCCTGCTGTTACCAATTTCTGTCTCAACGGTTGCTCATCTGATCCTCATCTTTTTATTTTCCTAAATTCAGTGAGCAGAGAGGAACGAACATCTTGTGTTTGATAAATAGAATACTGCTTACTAGAAGAAAGTCAGATTATGCGTTGTTTATTACACTTTGCTTCAAAAGGAAGAGTGTATTTTAGTATCCTTAGTTTCAGTAGGTACACACTGCTGCTGACTTACTTACTTACTTTCTTTTGAGTTAGTAGCGTTGTAAAATCATAGAACAGCCCAGGCTGCAAGGGACTTTGAAAGATCATCTGATCCAACATTTCAGGGGAAAGGAAGCCTAGATGAGATTATCTAGCACCCTGTCCAATCACATCCTGAAAACTCCAGTGATGGGGAATCTACCATGTCCCTGAGGAGATTGTTCCAGTCAATGATCGTTCTCACTGTAAAAAATTTCTTTCTTATATTGAGGTGAAACCTCCGTCTATGCAACTTGTACCTGTTGCCCCTTCTCCATGTGTCTCCTCGTGTAGAGAGAACCTTTGTCCTCTTTGTAGCCACCTTCAAGTACTGGAATACTGTAGCCATACTTTATAGGAAAGCAAAGAAAATAAAATTCTGCTTCTTATATTCATCCATTTTGCAAAGAAGCAAGCTGTGGCTACTACATTCCTCCTTCTTTTTAGGAATTTTAATGTGTTTCACCAAGGCATTTTATACTTAACAGTTTTACTGAGAAAAAAAATCTTTTGGAAAATCACTGTATGACTCTCGAGAGTATTTTGCTTCACATTCTCAAGTGGGTGAACAAACATTTGAGCTGTGTATTGTTCCTATTGAGCAAGTGTTTTACCTGGACCCATGCAGTTACCTCAGAAGTAGCCACAGGCATTTTCTTTGAAACATTTCTTTCACATGTCTTGATAATATCTTACTCCAGACTTTTAATTGTTAGTACCTGCCAGCAGACAATCATCTTCTTGATATTTCATTATTAGCATAAAAAGGATGTGTGAAATTGTCATCCCATCCTGCTCTGTCTGCCTCTCAAAACACAAAGTAAATAGATATTTTACAAATAACTATTCACAGACAGAGAGATGCCAAAATCTACCATCTCAGCTAACAAGCAAGGTCAAACGGTAAGTCTTGCGTAAGTATTTCGCCACTTGAGCATTGCAGTCACCAAAAGGCATTGCTGAAGGTGAATGTCAGGTCTCATGATGCATGTTCCCATCCAGTCACCCACAGAACAGCTGATTGAGCCCATTTCAGCTGCATGTTCATGCTTTACGTCTGTGCATGCTGATCACAAAGAAAATATGTGATGAGTAACAGGGAGGCTGTCTGCTGCCACTACTCAACTGGGCTGATTATTATGGAGCAGTGCTGGATACTGCTGATGCTGACAGGCTAAGACAAACAAGAAGCCTATCATTCAGCTAAATCAAGTATGCTCTGCAGATGGCCATATATATTTTTGCAACTTATCAGAAAGATCAGAGATCATTTGCAAACTAGTATAGCTCTCGGAACTGGCAAACACATGATGAGGATATGGGTGGTTATACAGGTAAGTTGGTATTTAAGACATCACTATGCATTAAGTCATCAAACACTCAGAGAAATCATTTAGAATATATGTAACCATTTTATTGAGTGTATGTGTGGGTGTGCATAAATAAATCATAAAGTTACAGAAAGATTAATTTTGGAAGGAACCTCCTGAGGTGAACAAGTCCAGCTGCCTGCTTAAAACAGGGCCAACTTCAAAGTTATGTCAGGCTGCCCTGGGCTTTGTCCAAGTGAGGTATGCAAATCTTCAGGGATGGAGATGACACAGCTCCTCTGTGTAAGCTCTTCCAGTGCTAAGCCATTGTAAACACTTTTATCCTTATACGCAGACGGGGTTTTCTCTGGCTGCAACCTGTAACGGTTACCTCTTGACCGTGCATCGCCATCTTTCCCCTTCAAGAGGTAGAAGACTGCAACCAGTTTCCCCCCCCTCAGTCTGCTCTTTTCCAGGCTACACAACCCCATTTCCTTCAGCCTCTTCTCACACACATCATGCGCTCCAGTTCCCAACCAGCCTGCTGTGGGTCTCCATCCAGTTTGATGATGTACAGATATTGCATAGAAAGGCACTGTGGTGAGGGCACCTTGGCTTCCTGCTACTGGACAATGAAGCCTCCCTTGTTGTTTGTGACCAACAGTATGATTGTGTTAACACCTTTTTCTTTACCCAACTGCCCGGATAAAGGGAACTCGGACATTAGGTGAGGAGTTGGATTGGGTTTGTGGCTAGAACAGTTGGAGGTCTGCAGCAATGAGCTGGCACATGGCACACGTGGTGTTCGTGTTCACTCTGCAGCCATCACGGGACCCCTGTGAAAAGCACATCCCTCATCCCCAAAGGGTGTCCTAATCAGAGTGTGTGCTGAGCACAGCATCCAGCCTACTGGAGATTTCAGAGTCTATCATTTTACTCAACACAACAGGTGGCTGATCTGAGACAGCCTAGAGTCTATCTGATGAGACATAGCATCCTATTTCAACTAAAGCTAAATCTGGTGCTGTTAATACCAAACAGATTAATTCAGTTTAATTATATTCTGAATTTCTTACCTCCTCAAGGGAGTGTAAAGTGAATCCAATTATGTTTCCTATAAGGGCCAGCTGTCGTGACACAGGGTGACTCCTGGTCCAGGCATTTATTTAGGATTTGTGGTTTTCTAAGGAGGGGAAGAGAGGGAAAACTATTAACTGCTGATAGAAGAAAATACAGAGACCCATAATGTTATGAACATATTTCAGGTCTTTGTACAAACCAGAGAGGGATTTTTTTTCCTCTGCTAATCTGAATTTAAACAGTAAAGCAGACTGATGACAATATGCACCCATCTGCCAGAACTATTCTCAAAATAAACTCCCTCCACACAAAGTTAACACAGGAATTAACCCACTGCGAGATCCAGCTCTGACCTTTGGTATATCATGGATATAGAAAAGCTTAAAAATTTCCTGATATGTCATCTCTGGCTGTTTTTCAAGGTTTGCTGTGCTTCTCTGTGACTCCTGGCAAATGTGCCCCCTTTCTGTATCCTGAGAGTGAACTGGGTGATAATTGCCATTCAGCTGGAGAAGGTGATCCTTTATGGGTCAGTCCAGTCTCTGTACATGGCACCCACCTCACAGATGTCACCCATCCCATCCTGTCTTCGGATCGGATAAAGCATGTCCTGGAAGTTGCTGCAGAGCACAGAGGAAGGATCCCAGAGTAACTAGCTTAGATAGAGGGGAGTGGATCAGATACCTACACCTAGGGATCTAATTCAGGCACTCTGGGGCATCTGAGACATCTCTGCTAGTCTAGCAGATATAGCACAGGAACTACAGGGTGCCTGTGGTCTCCTGGAGCAGTAGCTGGAGGCCAGTCAGGACATGCCACAGCATCTCAGGTGGCATTGGACACCTTTGTGTAGGCAGCTGAATCTCATCCTGGATGGCACACAACTCACAGACCACAGCATTTACACAGGTGTCACACGTGAGCAGGTACCAACAGCGGTACTTAGAGGCACCCAACACCCGGTCAGGAGTGCCCAAATTGGGCCCTGGGTGTCCGACATTCAGGCAGCTGAAGGCAGGCAAGAGGAGCCTCACGCTCTGTTAGCACTGGCCATTCCAGGGAGATGTCAGGCCTGACCCAGCATCTGACCGACCACCTACAGCCCCTTCCAGGATTCAATCAGCCACCGCCTCCTGCACCGGGGCCTGGAAGAGTGCATTGCCCAAAAGCTGGCGTTTGTGTCTCTGTGCCAGTGGACATTTGTCAGAGATGCCAGGAAAGCTCAGGCTTGTGCAAAATGAATATCAGTTGAAAGCCAGACAGAAGAAAAACAGTCGTTGCCGCTGGTGTGTATTTTCTGTGACTCCTGATCCTCATAGATAGCTTCAAAACCTGACGCCGCCTGAACACGTCTGCTCTGCTGCCAGTATTGAATTGACAGTTCTTGACCTTCTTTAATCCTTTAGGTTTAACTTTATTTACACTTCATTTAAATTTAATGGCTTCAGGCAACCATGGGCAGTCATGCCTTACTCTCTTTACAGTTTTTGTTATGTGCAAGGACTTTCTGTCTCCCACTGTCACCAGCCTTCCAGTCCCAAAGGCTCCTCAGAAGGATCACAAGTTTTGACTTCAGTCAGAGCCACTCGTCGTAGCCACACTCTAGAAAAACACAAAGTAGCTCCAACCAATTTAGCTTGCATGGATCTATGTTTGTTTTTTTTAATGGACTCTCAAGCTTGACTACTCATCCTTCTCATTGACTACACATGAATAATACATCTTGCCTGAACTAGATGAGATGAATTCCCAGCTGCATTCGGTCATCATCTACCTGCTTCATGCCTGTGGAATACAAAACATGCCCATCTATTTTTAAGTATTAAAGACCAGGAACGATAAATAAATTTATGTAGACACTTGTGATTCATTTGCCGTGATTGCCTATACTAATGGGAGGGGGGCTGCCACTACTAAATAAAGTATTGTTGGGTGAGAGGGAAGTCAATGCCAAAACCATCTTGTATTGATAGCACGTGAAATACTGCTACTAGGCCTTTAATCCTTCAGCATGTAAGAGCTGGTGTTCAGAGTCTCCAGCCTGAGCCTTCCTGGGATGGCAGAGCCTTCAGCAGCATCAGGAGCCAGCTCCTGGGAGGGAATCCCTTGTGCGCTCCACAGGCATATCTGATTTTGGGTGTTCTGAGTATTCCATATTGTATACCATATGGTATATGTGTTTATATACGGTATATTGGTATATATTGGTATATTCAGCCAGTGTGTGTGCGGATCCACATATTTGCATGGCAGAGACAGGGTATTGAAGGGAGTGCAAGAAGAGTACGAGAAATCTATCCCCTCTGACAGACAGAAAAGGGTGATGCAGTGCTTCTGTCCCTTCAGGAATACACTAGGAGGTGTGATGGAAATACAGAAATCACCTGTCCTTTTGGTTCCTCTGCAGCTTTCAGTTTGTCTGCCATTGTTACAGATCAACAAGGGCGTTTTCAGGACAAGAAGGCCCTTGCTTTTATAAGTCTTCTGCACTTTTCCATTACTTTTCTGGATTGCTAGCATTAAATTCATACTGTATTTAATTTGCCAGTAGATGGGCTGGATACAATAAAAGTATTGTAAAATCCTCTGATTTATCCCAGGGGACATTCTTTCAGTGCAGCAACTACAAAAAATACCAGCAAAGCTGCCGTCACAGGGCCTCCTCGCAAACCCTGCACTAAGTTGGGGTTGGAGCCTCCAGCATGTTAGAGAAAAGGTACAACAGCTCACAGGACCCTGGGGATTGCCAAAATAACACCAAAAGAAAGGCTATAGTCCTCAAAGGGTAGGTCACAAATCTGGCTACAAGCTCTCTCTTTTTGCCCATATTCATGAACTGCAAGTTCTGTGCTGGGCATCTCAGAGGAAAAGAAAAGTATCATAAATAAAGGATTACGATGACAGAGGAGGAATAAACAAGAGGAATGGATGAATTCTTGAGCAAAATGTTTCCTATCAGGGTGCAATGAAACCCTGCTGGCATCCAGCTCTCCCAGGTCTGGAGAGGACTTTATACTCAAATAACAGCAAAGGAGAGGAAAACCATGATTGTCTCATTAAAAGCAGGAAGATGTCTTCATTTTAAATAGTTTCCAGTTCACAGTGCTCCTTCAAACATCAGGGGCAGCTATGTGAGAGCCCATGTGCCAGGCTGCACTGCCCCGGGAGCACAGCAGGCACGGGTGCGATGGCAGAGGCAAGGTGAGCCATGCCATGACTCAGACTGGTGTGCTTGACAGCAGTGCTCTCCTGGCACCGTACAGCTGCTCCTGATAATATTAATTTATATCAGTACCCCATTTCCTAGCCAGCATCCCTGCCTCACTAACAGAATCCCCTCACCGAGAGGCAGTAATGGGGAAGAGAGTGGTTGCATGCAAGGAGGGAAAGTTTGCCAAGCAGAACAGCAGAGACATTTCCCAGATGGCTGTGCTGTGAGCAGATCCACAAGCTGAAGGCCTAACTACCTTAATACTATTGCAAAGCAAACATTTCCAGGTTATCAATAAATAAGGAGGTGAAACCTGTAAGCTTATCGACCTAAATCCCCGGTGGGTGACCAGTTCTGCTTTCTGCTCCCCTCCTCACCTGTGTCCTGTTGACTCTGAAGCGCCCACCAAGTCAAACAGACAGTGAACAGTTTGCAGGCGGTCCTTTCTGCCTACCCTTTGTGCCAACCTATCTCCATCTTCTCAAAAGATACTTCATGTTGGAAATCACAGAGGTCATTAGAGGCATTTGTGTGAATTTTATGGATATCATTATTCATTCACTCCATGCCTGGAGTCCCTTTTCTGTAGCTAAATGCAAGTGATCATTATTTTCACAGGCTCTGACAGTTATCTAGCAGCAGAGAGGTCTTTCATCTTTGAGGATCTCATTTTGTTGTATGATCAAAGGTATTTCAACTTCAAATTAGGAACATTCATTACTAACACTCTCTAACTCAAGTAATGTAGGTTCAGGAGAGCTTTTCCAGCGAAAATAAATTGACTGGTTTATGTACTGTGTTGCCACACAAGAGGATTCACCCAGTGTTAACATGCCTCTGAAAGCTCTGAATCTATCTACCTATCTGATCTATCTGAATCTAGTTTTACAAATAGAATAATGTTGCTGTTTGGTGTTATGCTTGCAGACAATTTTCATAACATTGCTGGTGGTATAACGTGTGTGGTGCTGGGAAGTTCGGGCTCTACAAAAGCCTAAATTTCAACATAAATTAATATGATTTCTGTAATAACCGCAACAAGATCCAACAAAGCAAAACCAAAATGCACAGGGAAAGAGATGACAGGAGAAAAGCGCGTCTGAAATAAACTTCAGTGCGACATATTCATATTCACTCAGACTTTCAGTGGAGTAAATTTATGCAACATTGTTTGTTCCAGTG
This sequence comes from Platalea leucorodia, assembly GCF_965183815.1. Classification (NCBI taxonomy): domain Eukaryota; kingdom Metazoa; phylum Chordata; class Aves; order Pelecaniformes; family Threskiornithidae; genus Platalea; species Platalea leucorodia. The sequence goes on along the minus strand of NC_138824.1, from coordinate 82,893,315 downwards.
GCTAAACTGCTGTACTGGGCATAGCTGACACACAACTAGTCTAGCTATCTGTATGCTGTACTGCAGTGTGAAAGACAGATGGATCCAAAGGAAGAAATTCAATTAGATAAAATTAAATTGAATTTATGGAGACCCCAGCTGAAAAAGTATTCATAGGATAAAAGATTGAAAAAAAACCCTAGAGTCTGTGAGAAAGAGATGAGTGGTACAAAGCCTATTTTTCTGATGCTATGGAAGATTATGTATGCAATCTGTAGAAATTAGGCATTTGGGTTAAAAGGGGAAGAGTTTGTCGTTGCTGTGGAATACCCCAAGGTGCAACACACAGGCTCTGGGGAGGTGGTCCCAGGTCCCTCACCTGGCCTCAGTTAGGTTGCAAATCACCCAAGTTTCACATTGGTCTGAAACCATTGCCTAAAGATTGCTGAATTTTCCTGCTGTGTGCTATTCACGCAAAATAGTCCACTTTGGACAAGAGGTTGGGTAACTCTGTCATTTGGAGCTCGCTGAGTCGATTGGTCCTTATTGGAGTTGTTCTTCATATAAAGAAGGCATGATTTTGCTCTGGAGATTAAATGACAAACCACTGGGTTTAAAAACACTCATCATTTAATAATCATTAATGTGAGGCTTCAAGGAGAGAAAGAGAAACTACAGAAAGGAGAAATAAATTCCCAATGCCAGCCAGTAGCTTGCTGGGAGCTCAGCAATGAAGCCCAAGTCTTTCCCTTGTACTGTCGATAGACCAGCCAATCTCTATACCCTCATATGTATGCATACACAATAGTAAATATTGTCATAACACAGTGGCCTAGGAGCATATATGATTTCTGTCCTCTTTTGAGAGAACATAGCACAAGTGATAAAATGCACTTTTGATTATTGCAAGCACTTATTAGGCCTGTGGAAAAAAAAAAAGAAGCAAGAAGTCATTCTGAGGCTTCTTTGAAATTGCAAATATTCTCCTAATTTCCTCAGTTCTTCTTGCAGAATAGTAATGTGTCAGTTCCTAGCTCTGGCTGTCAGAAGAACAGAATAATAAAGGGTCTTCTTTGCTTTTAAATCAGCAGATAATTATTTTGGCAGTGTGCTACATGTTACGGTGCAAGCAATGAATATTTCTAAAGCTATCCAATGTTTTAGAGGAAGAAGAGATAAACCACTGGTGTCTGGTGCTGCAACATCACCAGTCTGGAAGAGTCACATGAAGAAAGCTGAGTATTTGCCCTAGTGAATGGGGACAGGAGTTCAGGTCGGCTGAGTCCTAGCCCAGGTTGTGCCACAGAGTCCCTCCTCACCCCCGTCCTTCCCTTTGCTTCCCACAGTCTCTCTTCTGTTCACCTCCAGTGGGAATTTCCTCTGGGTAGGAACCAAGTCTAACATGTCACTTCAATGTTCGGCAAAACAAAGCTTTCAGTCCCAGGGACCCAGAGCTGTTGTCCTTTTACAAAAGCACAGCATCACGTCTCAATGCTGAGGCATATCTCCATGCCTGCAGCCACCCACCCTGGCAGCCTGCAGGACCAGGGACCCACAGAGGTATGCCTGGCTCATTGCACCCTTCTGCAGCCCCCTGACAGGCACAAACTTGGACTGGTGGATCTGTTTCCTTTTCTCCTTCTGTACAGGAACCAGTAAGCCTCTATGTCCAGGAAGCCATTATCACACAAGATTTTAGTATCTGCTCATCAGTGCTGGAGGATTGAGGAGCTCCTGTTCCCATGCAGCTTAGTGCTCTCTCATTTGGACACAGCAGAAATGCAGACACTGCTTTCACCAGTTCAGAAATCCCACCTGCAGACAGAAACCTTTGTACTGGAGGGCATCCTTTATTCCAGGCATGCTAGAAGCTCAGTACTAGACTCAGTTAAGCAGTCTTAAAATCCCCTGTCAGTGATAGGAATTCGGAGCAGCTGAATATGCTGTTTAATTGAAGTTATCCAGGGAAGCAGCACACCTCTATGGGTGCAGCTTCCTCCTTAAGAAGTCGAAGAACCAAACATTGCTTATGCATACCTCAGCATTTTTGATAAACATGGTTTGAGAATAGTGAGCCTAATTTATGACATTTCCACAGCTGCCTCATTAGGAGGCTGTGGATCCATATCTGCATTCATCTTGAAGTAAAGACGCCTTTATCTCCCTCGTTAGCCTCAGGAGTAATGCCACTGAAGTCAATTGAATTGCAGCTGAGTAAAGCCAGCATAAGCAAAACCAAGCACAGAATGCAAAACAGGATGACTCACTGTCAGGGAGAAGACGGACGTGTCAGGTGTGAAAACTAGTAAGGGATGAAGTACAATGCAGAGATACCCAAACCAGTTTGGGTGGCGGGAGCATCTTACTCAAGCAGAGCAAATTGGCCAGAAGGGAGCCCTGTCCTATTCTGGCTGGGGTCTTTCTGGTACTCGGGGACCTTGCTTGGAGCAGGCTGGGGTATCCCTGCATGAGCCACTGAGATGGGTATGCCACAACAGGAAAGTGTGAGGGGAGGGGAAGCGAAGTAAGCTTCTCTCCAAGCTGGGATTCAGGATTTGGCTATTTTTTCAGTTTTATAAATGTATCCAGAATGAATGATAAGGCAAAGCACATTCCAGTCTTTAGGGCCTCTCTTGTTTTAAAGCATCTGCTAGAGTTTCTTCTGACCTAGAAAGTGAAAAAGAATAAAATAGGGCTAACAATCCCCACTGCACAAGACTGTGGTTGGGTTGAAAGTATCTGTGTTCTCAGGCATTCAGATGAGGATGATAATATATGAAGTAAGAGAAACAGGGAGAGAACACAGCTTCTCACATCTTTCACTGAACGAAGCTCTGACATTTTCCACTACATTTTTAATTATGTGTTTTTCAAATATTTATGTTTACCTTTAATGCCAGATTTGGATTTTGGAACAGCTCATTTTCAAATGAGTCTGAAATTGCCTCATAAAATAAATAATGATGTAATAGAGATTCTGCGTCTGCCTGAACGTTTTTATAATTTCAGGGAAAAATAAAACATGTTTTCTTGAAAAATGTAAAATTTATTTGTTTTTGGAAGGCAGAAATCCTCTCTGCTTATTCAGGGACCTTGTAGAAACACTTTGACAATGCATGTGCTCCAGTGATGGATTATGCCACAACACCAGGGCATTATCAGTTCCATGGCATTCTGATAATGGATTAGTACTGTAAGTCACTGGTGCTTAAGTGCAGATTTTCCTTTATGAAAATTAAGGTGTGATGTATTGCTCCAAAACAGGGTACCAGGAAGGATGTGCTAGTTACAATTGAAAGTATAGGAGGAAGAAAACCCCTTGCACCACGCTAATATTTTCTGATATACGTTTAAAGCAAGTTCCTATTTTTAGCAAGCCTCCAGAAACTGCCAGTTTCCCTGAAGGTATAATAATTGTATAACAGAGCCAAGTCAGGGAATAAAACATGTTATTGCTCTTAGCTGGCATTGTTAATATATTTTAAGCAAAGTAAGGAGTTAAAATAAAGGACCACTGCACATCCATATATGAAAAAAAGTCCATTGATTTACATACGATCAGTTCACGATCAGTACACCCAGAACGTGTATTTAACAGAAAACACAGTGGGCAACGAGAGGAAATGGCTGCCGTGACAGTCTTTGTGGTTGCCCACGCTGAACAGCTGCCTTTCACCAGTGAGGTGGATGCCTTGTCCTTGTCTGAAGTGTTGGCATGTGACGGCTTCAGCAGCATCACCTTATCCTGCCACCGGCTTCTTGCTTAGACCAACAAACCTTCCCTCTGCGTTGTATGCTTGCTGTACGGGAAACTTTCATTTCAGAGCCTTTCATTTCTAGGCAGACTTGCTATATACTGAATATACTTGCATATATACTGAATAAACAACAAAAGTTAATAAGCTACAGCATCATGAAACTTCATAAAGTTTGTGCATTTTAGCAACCCGTACAATGCTAGCTTTTGTGTTTTCTAGACATGCCTTTGATGCCACAGCTTCTGAAACTACCCAAGCACTGGCTGCCATGATAACAGACATGCTTAGAGTGTTTTGCAGCTTGACAAAGAGTCATGGTGTCAGGTTTTATTTTGTGTAAATTGACATCTTTCTATTAATATTAATGGTGCTGCACAGCTTTGCACCAGTTGAAGATGTAGCCCATTAGTTTCAGTTTCTAAACAGAAAGAACACTGCTCTGGTGCAAAAAATGTCAGCCATGGGCTTTTTACTTATTGCTTTCTAGTATTTTAGAATAATATGGTAAGTAAAAAGTGTTTTATAGAATAACCAACATTATTTCTGCATTCTAGCATTAAACATTAAGACAGTACCCGACAATGTAATTTTTTCTATAGTAATCAAAATAGGTGTCTTAAGGAAGAAAAATACATTAAAGAAGGCATGCAAGTCTAATTGTACAATGAAGTCCTTCTGTTTGCCACGATAGATGCATTTTTAAACTTATCTATGTGCAAAGATCCTTTTTAACAGTGCAAGGAGCTAATCAGAGAAACCATAGGGACTCTTTCTCAATGAGTTTCTTATTGAAGAGTTATATGTTCAGAACCATGTTTTTTTCAAACTCTGTTGGTATCTTCCTGAGGATACTGATGCTTTGCAGAGAGAATTTGCTTTGGTGTTGCACCAAAGAGAAAGATGGTCCACAAAGAGGAATGCTGTTTTATAGTGTGCAGCTCAGCAATACCATACTTGTCCATACCTTACTGACTGTATCCAAAACCTTCTTTTTAAAAACTTGCTGTGCTCCTCATGCATGTATTGCCTGTATATCAAGACTCAAGAAGTTCTGAAACAGTGCTCCAATAAGGTAAAAAAAGGTATACAAACCCTGAGCACTATTTATGGCCCTTATGAATAAGATTGTGAAATGCTGCAAAAAATGTACATATTTTGTATTTCATGGATTTGTGTGTGGAAAGTGTAGCTGACAAGGTATTAAGCTAAAATACTAGACATAAGGCAATTTTGTTCTCCAAGATACAAAAATGTATTGGATATGGGACCATATACGTCATAGATCTTTATACCCTACTAGTTCAAGATTTTCTATATACATTTTAGGATGGTGTACTGAAGAGTTGATATCCGCCTACCACCTTTCTACCCTATTTTAAAGTCATCTGATACAATGCCCTAGAAGAACAACCGATCATACCTATATTTCACAGGAGATAACCTGGCAGGGTGGTATAAATTAGAATCAAGACCCCTTTGAAATGCCAGTGCACTGGTTTTTTCACCCAGATCAGTGGAAGAGTCTAATTAATTTGGCAGAATTCTTGGGTCCTCGATTACAACATCTGCTCTGCTGTGGAATGATCCAGCACAACCATCTGTCTTTCACTATGCAAAGCAAGTGGCTGAGGGAAGATTTAATATTTTTCGACAGCAAAGGATAGAAATGAACACGATATCAAATTTAAAGCCATGTTCTTCAGACCGTCAAGGTTAACTACTGGAGTTATGCATAGACCAGCATATTGGATTGGGGAGAGGTGGTTTGTGCCAGAACATTATTAGAGAAGGACGAGCAGCAAATACACTCTATTGGAGCTCACAGGGTTTATTACAATTTTTGTCTCGACTAACTAATCAGCATCAATCCCAATGTTATGCCTGAGGCATTCCTTTTTGAGGATCTCTCAAGCAAAGTATAATATTGCTATCCTAAATTTGGTCTTCACTGTGAAATTTGCCAACAGCTCAATATCAACGAAAACAGTGGAAAAAAAGTCTTCCTTCTCCCCATCATGACAGCCATGCCAGCAAACTCCCCAGTGTATATCTAATTATGCTGACAGAAGAGTACTTCTGTCAGTTTAAATAACCTTGTTCTGAGAGACAGCTTTACCTCTACCAATTTAGGGTGTTTCTCCTCTGGCTGCCAAGGTTGCGTTAGCCAGCAGAGCTGCATGTCCAACGGAGAGGACATGCCCGAGAGATGAGCCCGCGCCGTTCATAGCTGTGTCCTTCAAAAGCAGGCTTTGCTTTGGCTCCCTCTTCTCCAGGCATGAGTGGTCAGGCGTTGGGGCATCTGTGCACGCAGTTTAATAGCCCATGTCAGAATGAACAAGTGTGCTTAGTCCTTCTTTTAGAGGCCAAAATCCTGTTTTTCAGGGGCTACCAAGATCTAACACTTCCATTGGGAAAGTGCTGTTTGTGCTGTGGCTGGAACATTTCCATAGTACAATTACTGGTGCAAAATACCTCTTTGACTGAGGTAAAAACTTTTGCAATTTGTAAGGCTAACTTTCAAGAGGATCCATTGATTTCACTGATAAAAAATGTTGACTATTCAAAGGGCAGCAGCATCACAGACAGGCATCCTGCCTTCACTTCATGACTTGCAGCTCCAGTCCAGCACTTGGTAGCATATATAAAATGCATTAGCCATATGGAAACTACATCTCATTCTGTCTGTCTGCTAAACGTGAACAGTAGCTTTACCAATAGTGCCTAACATTAATAACGGTGTCTTCTTACCATGTAAGACTGGTGACAGCCAACAGTCAAGACACTGTGCTTTGGTGCTGAAACAAGAAGTAAAGTTGGGTCTAAGGTGAGGGAAAGCAATCTGGAATTGCTCACTGGTGTATCAGTACCTACCATAAGGTACTGATACGGAAGGATGGCCTGTGGCTTGTTTTGTCCATAGATTCAGTATTACAACAAGTTCCACAGGAATATAGGTCCTGTACCCTCCTTTGATCTTTCGCCTTTCACATTTACTTTGCAGTAGTTGCAAGTTTTGTCTGTGTAGTTCATTGGTCTTTTTCCACACATCATATTTTCTTTCCTCTTCTCATTTCACAGTTGTGCCTGTCTGTATTTTACCCTCTTATGTTGTGAGATTTCTTTGGTTTTGTTGTGGTTGTTGGAGGTTTTCTTTATTTGTTTGGCTTTTTAAGAGTGCTAGCATCTTTCCTTAGTGCCTGCAGGGGAAGCAACATGAGAAGATGAAGGCAGCAGCCTGCCATGGTGTGTTTGCTGAAAGCCATTGGGTTCTTTTCCTATTCAGACACCCACTTTCTTGCATGCTGGCTCCAAAACAGCAGTTCTAGCAGCCAGTTACTGCTGCATAGACTAAAGAGGGAGATGTTAACTGCCATATACAGCACCCTCCTAATTGCATTATAGACATCATCCAAAGCCCATTGAAGTCAGCTCCTACCAACTTCATTGGTCTTTAGGGCACAGGGCAAAGTTTTCACACCCAACAGCAAGAGATGTCGTACATATGCCCCCTACATACTCAGTCTCGCCTTTCCCCTCCCCTTCCCAAAATGAGGGATACTGTGCAGGCTTTGCTGCTTGTTAAAGTGTTGGGTTAACTTTCTGCGGTAATTTGTTTGGCCTGAAAGGCAGCTACAGTAAATGTGTTAGTGGGAACATGCTCCTTTTATTCCCTCCTTCCCTAATGCCTCTGTAAAGCTGTGGTTTGCACAGACTTTAATTAGAAAAGAGGAATTTTGCATGCTTTCCAGCTGGGCTTTCTTGGATTTAATTGTCATTTTAGCTTTTATTTTTATTGATTTTGTAGCAAAACAAATTGGTATAATCCTCCAAGCCAAAATAGATATAATCCTCCAAGCCAGCAGGGAATGTACTAATGGAAAGAGAGTTATGATAAAAATAACCCACTTCACCCTGGCAAATATCTCCATCATTCAACAGAAGCTACCTGCTGTCGTGAAGGCCAAAATCCCTGATTTCCACAGCACTATTTTGATTTCATGAGTTTCAGAGTTTTCTAAAACTGATTGAATGACACATTGTATTTATTTTTTATTTATTTTTTAAAAAATGTAATAACACTGGCTTCAGTCCAGAATCCAGGGTCATTGCCGACTGCCACAGACTTCAGCAAGAACTGAGCTTAGCTGTTTTCTTCATTCTCAGATATTAAAAATCCCCCTTCTCCCAGATGATCACTGGACTTGGATATCAAGCTACATCTGCAGAAGAGGCTGTCTGCCTCAGTGGCTCATCTGGGGAGAATGAATGGGCTTCATTAAGGAACATCATCTGACAAGTGACATGCCAAAGCCATGACACATAGATTACTTGTGCCCGATGTCAATTCTCTACACTGCCAGTTTGAATACATATCCTCCTCAGGATGGGGTGATGCACATTGACACCTGGCATATGGCAACAAAGCTTCTGCAGTCCCAAGGAAGGAAAGGTGAAAACGCATATGTCAGCTATGGTGGAGGTGAATCAAAACTATTGGGAGAAGACATTGTAGCACTGACAAAAAGCAAATACACCTGTTTTTCTAGTGTGGATGAGAGACACAGTTTAAGGCACTGTGGGTGAGATCTTGCTTAACAAAATTTCCCCCTGCAGTGAGGCTTAGGCAGAATTTAGGCATCTAGGCCCCAGGCAACTTTCCAAACCACCCAAAATGCATGCCTTCAACATTTGTGTTTGCATCATGGGTGTACACATACAGAGAGTCATCCATCTATCTGTCTTGCAGCCCTGGGTGCCTGATAGTCCAAGTTCATGTGAAGAGTGCTCACTGTCCCAACAGCCCAAAGCCTGTAGACTGATCTTCTGGGTGTGGGATCTGAATCTGTTTTGGATGCCTAGACTAGACTAGATCCTAAATTCTACATATTGCACTACCCGCTGCTGCTACCAAGGCAGGAACTGATGAGACCTGAATTTGCATTTATAAAGGCCAATAATTTCTTTATAGTCCCAGAGAATTGCTAAGAACCAAAGGCCCTTACTGTTGGTACTAGCATTGGTTAGGGCTTGGACATCACAGGCAGAGGAGTTCAGCTCAGTGTTAGAGCTTGAAATACATAATGTGGGAAATGGTGAATTACTTCTGGCCTGTGGCCAGGGCTAGAGCAGTTCAGGGACTCTGTACCATTGTTACACCCAAAGTGAAGGTTGGGGTTAGGATGAGGATGATGGACAGAAAAAGGTGAAAATGTAATACTGATGCTGGACCCTATATGGCCTGCAGGCCTGCTACAAGAGCTGCTGCCAGCAGTGTAAATGATGTGTTCAGCCTTAGGAAAGGGTTGGAGTTCAGGCAATGACAAGTGACGAAATTGGGGTTTAAGCTACCATGAACTGATGATGTAAATTTCTTGACCAATCATCAAAAGTTTAGTATGGCTGGAAGGGATTATTTCCAGGAACAACAAATTACTTGCATTTAGATATCTGGTGAAGTCACATGTGCGATAGTGGTAACGTTGGAGTTAGTTAGATGGTGTCTGAATTGGAGCTTAGATTAGTTTAATATAAGGGGCAACAGGGCCAGAAAACTTTCTGATATATTTTGCAAGGCCTGCAGAGTTAAGGTGATGACGGACAGTGACAAATACCAGTGGCTTTTGGTTGATTCCAAGATGTGCTACGGCTAATACTGGAGCTGAGGCTACACCAGCATCACCACTGAGCTTCTGACCAGTAACAGTCTGAAGAAGGAGGCTTGTTGACAGGTCATGCCAATGTGATGAATGACTTGGGATTTTGGAGATGGCTGTCACTGGTCTCTAATACTAAAGATAGATTTTGGTTTGTGAGTAGATTAGGCTCTGGGCTACAGAAGCTTAAAAGCTAGGTTTACATCTGGATTAGCATGGGAAATGGAAGGTGAGGATGAGGTTTGATGGGGGAAAATTAAGTGGTGTTAACAGTAGTCACTGGAGTGTTAAAGACCAGGTCAGAGACTGCATTTAAGAGCACATGTAGCAATAAAAGGGCTGAGGAGCTAGATTCATCACTGGGGTTTTTAGTGACAGATGAAAAGAGGTGTGTTAGGTTTGTTTAATGAAAGGTCAGGCTCATATATTTACATTTAAAGTTGGGACCAGAGGGACAATTTTTAATGGCAAAGGCAGAAGATCCAGGGTTATTTCTGGATTCTACACTGTCCATCAGAATGTCTGGTTGCGATAAAATTTTATGATATAATGTTACTTTCATTTTTTGCAAGGATTGGTAGACTCCGATGTTAGAGGAAAGATTAGATTTAGCTTTAAAAGCAAAGATTTAGGACAGCAGAAATAATTGAAGAATATAGTTTATAGCTTGCTCCCAAAAGTGATGGAGTGTAGCGAGATTCTTGCAAGCTGAATGACTTCATAGGAAGTCACTGCAGGGTGGTGTTAGGTTTTGGGAGAACAAGGGTCAAGGAGCTAGATTAACTATTGTTACCTGGCATGGTAGACACTGGCAGGGAAAAATTGCATCTGCGATTGGTGATAGTAGTGCGATTGGTAGCATTGGTGATAGTCACCAGAGTGTTAAGGGTAGGTTTGGTTTAGGGTGAAGACTTGCCAGAAGAAGGGTTGCTGTCATTAGGTGAACTGTGAAATGCTCTCAGTCCCAGGCAGCCGGCAGGAGGGCTGGGATTAGCAAGGGGCAAAGGACAGGCAGACCAAAGATGCTGTGCTATAGTGCTAAGGCATGGGTTAAAGCAGAGCTTTAAAGGCATGGGATAAAGCAGGGTGTGGGAAGACAGGAAGTGAAGATCCTGCATTGCCACATGAACCAGTAAAAGGCGCTGGTAAAAGGAAGAATGGCAAGTGTGTTGATTTTCACTGTGTCAAAAGAGTGGTATGCTAATTTGGTTAGAGCTGGTTAGGCTGAGAATATTTTACTGATGAGTTTTATTGCTGCATCTGACACGTCACATGGCTAGGAGGAATAATATAGTTAGAAGTTCATCAGAAATCAAGGTTTATGGATAATTTTGTGGTTATTAAGGATCACGTGTTTATGATGTTGGCCTAGGATTCAGTTCTGGGACCGAATTGTCTGAAGAGGCAGTTTCATCACCTGATCCTGCAAAGTTAGGCAGGGCAAAGAGGCTGATGGGACTTGTTTATTGTCTTTGACTGTTATGGATAAGCTTAAGGCTAGGGCACAGTCAGAGGTACAGTTATACTTATGGTTAACAGAAAGGGGCTAAAGAGTTAGGTTTCCATCCATGATGCAGCAAGCACCATGGGGCAAAGCCGGGTGATAACTGTTGATGACAGTGACACAAATAAACATCCAGAGTCTGACAGAGGCCACTGGACTGTGGCATGAAGGCCACTGGGATAAAATGAGGACTAATTGCAGCAGGGTCAACTGGTATAGGAATAATTTTGCATCTGTTAGAGTCACTGGACTACAGCTTTGCAGGTAATTTTAACATTTGGAAAGAGGCTAGGATTCATTTTTATTGTTGGTAGGTGTTGCTAAAGCATTCATTGGGGTTAGGAATAGGCTCATGACAACTGACGTTGAAAAGCAAGGTGTTTCAGTGTGTACCAAGTCCCTCAGACCATGCAAAGGCTATAATCCCAAATAACACCTCCCCTAAGTGTAATTGTGGGACCCTGCTAACTAACCTAGTTGATCCCTCCCACCCCCTACCCCGACTCTGAGTGGAGTCTAAAGACTCACTAGACCTTCACTCAGGGTGGTCAGAGACTTACTGTAAACCTTAAAGTATTGAGGCTTTTGAAAAGATCTTAGACCAACAAGTCTGAGAGGGTTTTTTTTTATTATTTTTGGCTGAATTCTGAAGGCTGGTTGAGCTATGACAGCAGCTTTTTTTTCAAAAGTGTTTCAAAAATACTGGGCAGTAAGCCTTCAGTGGTTTATGGCTACATTTCTTATTTCAGTCCATGGAGATTATAGCATGGCTTTTTTATGGGATCATTTGAAACTAGTACTGCTGTCACCAGGCATGGGAAACATGTCTTGATTTTTGTGGGATTTAAGTCAGCATTCAGGATAAAAGACTTGAAGAGCAATTTCCTTGGTGACTCCTCATAAATTTTGGCAACATAACAATTGGAATAGTGTTGGGCTTGAGTTTGTTAGGTAACACCAAACAGTAATGTTGCAAGGTTAGAAAATGGGGAAACAGGGTTAAATAATATGGTACTTAGCCAGATTAGGGCCTATACCTGAAGGCTGTGGTTAAGGGCATATTTTGAGAGAGTATACACAGAAAAGCAATTCTGATTGTTCAAAGTTGTTCAACCCATTAGGGCAGGCCAGGGGGTTAGTTTCCTGTGGCTCATAACAGAAGCACTATTTTAGGATAAGCAGATTTTAGATTCATATTTAGACTTTGTTTTGTTTAAAGAGGATACATCAATATTTTTTGCAGCATTATCCAGTCCCCCAGGCTAAGATGAAGGGCTAATGGTGGCAATGATGAACCATGTTTTGGTAACTTGGTGTTGACTGTAATCTGTGGTTGTGTAGTTAGGTTTTGATTTGGAACTTAGGTTTGAGGTATGCTACTAACCTTTGATGGCACCATGCCACATGCTGCCATGATGATCTTGAAAGATAAGCTCTTGAATGCTACCTCTAAACCTAACATTAACCACTGTCCATTGGAACTGAAGGTCTGGGCTGTTAAAGCAATGCAATTTACTCTTAAAATTTCTCGTGCCCTTATCGCTCAATCCCTCCACTCCTGCAAAGTCAAAAAATCAGGCTAGCTCTTACACCTCGCTGTCCTAAACTTAAGCCCAATACCAAAGATGACTCAGTAACAATATCCCTATAGATCCCCATCTGCTGCAGAGATGCCCATCAGCCATCCTTCCCTTCTGGCACCAAACTCCACTCTGGTTTTACAGGACTTCCTGAAACCATTAGTTGTCTGGTATTGTTAATCTTATTGCTAATCCCAACCCTAAACCTAAACCTAACCCATCTCACATATATATTAGATCCGTGTGTGCTGCATTGGGCATGTTAGGATTTCATATCAAAACTAGATTTTGACACGCACTTATTATTACCCCTTTTTCTCCTTCTTCATCTGCGGTAATGTGGGACAGACAGTCAAAAACAGGTTGTGGCCAAACCCTGAATATAGATGAACAGAGGGCCAGGATGTCCTGATCTGTAACAAAACGAAAGTTCAGAAATAGCCTCAGAGCCTTCTACCTTTCCTATAAATTAGAAGACAGGAAAAGTCCTGGCCCCTATTTAAGCTCCAGTGACATTTTAGTGTCTAGTTCTCTTGGAAACTTTTCTGATACTTTCTTCCTGACTCATTAAAAAAAAAAAAAAGAAAAAAAAAAAAAAGATTGGATGTTGGGGCAGACACAGAGTCCAGCCTGTGAGGAACAACTCAGTAGCCACATGGATGCAAATGTGACATACAGTGCAGAAGCCCCAGCATCCCACATTAGCTCCAGGTCATATAGTGAAGGTCAGGATGGAGAAAAGAAAGGTGAAGGATGAGAAGAAGCAGACATCTTTTGAATCTCATTGGTTCATTGACACTTGGATGTTTGAGCTCAGTTCTGTGTTGTGTTCATATTGAAAAAAGTGAGGTGAAGCCAGTGGGCATTTCCACAGTGCAATGGCTTGAACAAGGCTGTTCACATTATTTTGGAAACTTTATTCTTTCTCCCATGATGGAAAGGGGAGAGAAGCTTTGAAAGAGAAGCTACATAAACCTTGCTGCACATCTTGCTCAGATGTATTATTCCAGCCAATGTTAGATGGCTGCAATAAACAGCATGGTCCTTGCTGTACACAAGTTAATACATATTTGGGAAGTACAGAGGGTGAAGAGAGACAAAATGATGCTAAACTACGTTAAAAATGAGAGGATTTTAGATGAGGGTTGGTGAAAAGCCTAGGTTAGGTTCCCTAAAAGAAACAGTCTTTCTAAAGACATGAAAACTTTCTGTCCATCCCCTCTCAGTAACAGCTGAATCTTGAACCCCACCAAAGGTCTGTTGGCTTCTTCATATTACACCACTTCTAAAATCTTCAGGTCCTTATTCTGCATGTATAACCATCACCAAAATTTTCCTTACCATACTCCTTCCCCAACACATAATTTGCACTGCAAAGGTCTAACCGTAATCAGTCACTTCAGACCAAAGCAGGAATAGATTTGGAGATCCTGCTGTAAACATCCTGTGAGTTAATGCCTAAAACAGTTCTTTGTCTTTCAACTCAAGGGGAACCAGTTCAAGGATGTAAATAAAGTTGTGGTGGGTTTGTCCCACTGCTATTATTTAGACTAGATGCTTTTTTCTCAGGTGAATAAGAATTTGAGTCATTGTTCACATGGCCTAATGACAGCTGGGAAAAATGCCGAGGGCTCCAAATGTCTCTTACAACAAAGAGCTGGTTCCTGCAACCCTGATGTGAAGAGAGAGTGAGAGAGCTCGGCAATGGTAAGGCAACTTGCTGAGCCATGTGGAAGTTGCTTCCAACAACAGTGATCCAGACTACAGAAGAAAAAAAGCCCTGTACTGGCTACTTCATTGCTGAATATTTCCCAAATATGACAAATCAATAAATGTATGGTTAAAACAAGATTTCAGTTTTCATCTTTCTTATCTAATTGTTTGGGATGAATGACTGCTGCATAGCTGATGTGGAGAATATTCAAGAAAAAGCTGCTTAAGTACTCTCACTCTGGACTGATATACAACCTCTAAAAGCCCAGTAGAAGTCCCTGTGGATTGGAGACCAGTTGGATGGCGCTGGCTGGTGTGGTATCCTTTGGGTACCGAAAGAGTATGTATGGTACCAAAAGGAGACTGCTTTTCTGTGTACTGTATCTTTCAAATGAAAATGATCACCGCATGCTGTAAATGTAATACAAGACACATACCGCTTCTTACTCTAGTTCATATGCAGAAGGGTTCCAGGTGGATATCTTCTTTCCCTGAAGATGCTTTGCATCTTCTTTTTGTTTGCTAACTTTATGACTTTGAAACAAAAGCTGTGTTTTGTTCTGCACATCTAAAATGGGAGATAATATTGCTTGTGAAAAGGAGAGTCAGAGGAAATCTCTCTGGAGGACCTCCCCCGCTGTGGTACAGGGTGTACCTCCTTTCCATAGTAGACTCTGCATGCTAACGCATGTGGATGGTAAGGGGTGCTGCTGTACTGGCTGTTGTTACAGTGATAAACTGTACATGCACAGAGTTCACATGTACCTGGGTCATGGAAGTGTGTGCCTTCCTCGGGGAAGCCGGGAGTCACAAGCCGTAAACCCCCTACACACCACCATCTCTCTGCTACCTAAGACAAAAGCATTTTATAGACAAATTGTAGTGCCTTTTTCTACTGGCGGTTTTAAACTGTTGCACACCACCTCAGCTACTGTGTGCTGGGAAGCCAAATAAATCATTACACAATTAATGTAAGTCTGACACTCATGGGAGAAACTGTGTAACTAATTGTGACTAATGCAACTGTTACGCTACAGAGGAGAAATTAGGAATGTTTTCCCATTTATTGTAAAGAATTACCAGAAGGCAGCTTATTACCATACTAACTACTGTCATTTAGTCATCAGGTCACAAACTGTCTGCAGTCTGGTTTAGACATTTTCCACTCTAATGCACCAATCCCACTATGCAGGCGCCAAATACTGTTTTGAAATTATTTAGATGAAATTCTTCAAAACTCCACAGATGACATTACCATTGAGGACTCAGTCCAACATAGTTCTCTCAAGATGATAAATTAATTTAGTGACGTTTTCCACCACTAGGAGGACTGGCTGGAGTTATTAACCATTTTATAACAGGGACACATGCAGAAATGGGTACATTTCCTGTGCATGAGCAGTCATTATCCACACCCCAGCTTTTCTGGACTTACTGTTACATGGATACTTAGGTGAAGACATGGATATTTAAGCACATCCCCAGAACCTTGCACTCAGATGTATTACTTCAGCTGACCTTCAAATGAAGTTTATTGCTATGTACCCTAATGATAGCATGGCTGAAGATGATAGTAGCTGATGAGAAACGGTACATCTCTGTAATAAGTGATGAGTAAATGTGAGATCAACCCATCAGCTCTCCAAAACAGCTGAGGGGATAAAAAAAAAGAGGGAGGAAAACTAGGAGGCCAGAACATGCCAATATGCACGGCTGCTGGAAGTGAGAGCTGAGAGTATTGCTGTGTGCCCCCCTGCACTCCTCCGGGGACATCCCGGTCTGCTCCCGCTAGTGGAAAAGCTTCTGTTGGTTGATAACATTTATTTGTTGCTCCCCTGGCTATGCTGCTTCTCTCACTGAAGGGCCTAACAATATTCAAACATCTTCTGATATAGGAAATATTAGAGAAGGCAGAAGCCTGTAAATGAACAAAGCCTTCCAAGACAAGAGCAGTGGGACTTGATCCTCATGTTTCCACTTAATCACCATGGTATCTTATTGTACCTAGTTATTACAGGGTGTCAATAGATGTCTGCCACCAAGAACTCTAGTTATGCAAGCATGAGCATGCTATTACAGTTTTAAAAGACCCTTATTGTGTGTGTTTTCTTTGTATTTTTATAAGACCATTTCTCTTCCTCCCCCCACAAAAAATCCTATGCAGATGGAGACCCAGGAAGTCAGCTGGCCTGTAACAGGACATTATTTCTCATGCATATCTTCAGCTACTGCTCTAAATCCACTACTCTGATTTGTAGTGCTTGAAATCTATATCCTAATACACAGGGTGCAATTTAGTTGCCAGAACATGGGCCTCAAGGGGTCCCTGCCTGGCACCCAGCTCCTTCTCCATGAGGACATGGGCGTCCCACATGCCCTGTCATGTGTCCCCATTACATGCCACAAAATCCTGGATACCTTGGCTCACCTCCAACAGCACCAGTCATCTCCATGTAGGCAATGGACTCTCACCAACAGCTTAGTGTCCCTGGGCAGGTGATACTATGGCCATGAGCAGCAGATGTTGCTAGGATCACAGCCCAGTCATGCTGGGTAGCTCTGCCGCACGTGGAGGTGAGACCCAGCCTCCTTGAATGGCCAGGCTTGCCTGGCTCCACAGCCTTGCCTCACGCTGCCTTCAAAATGTTGATTGCATGCAACATGACAGGACAAGGGGCAATGGTTTTAAACTAAAGGAGGGTAGATTTAGACTAAACACAAGGAAAAAATTTTTCACGATGAGGGTGGTGAAACGCTGTACCGGATTGCCCAGAGAGGTGGTAGATGCCCCATCCTTGCAAACATTCAAGGCCAGGCTGGATGGGGCTCTGAGCAACCTGATCTAGTTGAAGATGTCCCTGCCCATTGCAGGGGGGATGGACTAGATGGCCTTTAAAGGTCCCTTCCATCCCAAAGCATTCTGTGAGTCTGTGATTCTGTGATTCTATGCTAGGCAGCCCCAGTTCCCCCTGACCAGCTATGCTTCCCCACTGAGGGCACCAGGACCAGGGGCCAGGCAGAGCAGGGCGGCTTGCAATGCTGCCCCATCATCTGTGCGCCTTGTCATCTGCGCAACTACACAAGAGCAATTCAAACTGGTTTCCTGCCCATGTCTGTGTTGCATCTCACAACGCAATCAAACCCAAAGCATCATCATTATAATATATATTAACAAAATTAATAAATAAAAAAAAAACAATTAACAATAGTGTGGTTAGAGTTGTGATGGTCTAAGGGTAAAGGTAAATCTTTTTAGACCAATTCCTTTAAAAGCGATGGCAATACAGTTACATGGATATTTAAAAAAATATCCTATTACTTTATTTTTCAAAATCTTAATTATGCTTTTACCACGGGTTGCAATTTTGCTATTGGGTGAGCTGCGTGCTATAAAAGTTTCCTGTTATTTTTCTCAAGTCCAGTAGTTCATTCTCATCTGCATTTTCTATTTTTCTCACCATGACTTCATGCCTGCACATTGTTGAGGAAAATATCCAATATTAACAAAATTTTCATGCCCCTAGTTGTGCATATCAGACATTATTTCTATTAGACATGGAATATGTGTCTGCCATTGCATGCTACCAATGAACTACAGTCTGTCGGATCCCTCAGGATCAAAGGACTTTTATAATACTTTTTTGAGTTTGTGTAACACCTAACCTACCTCTCAGGAATATTAAGGAGCCAGGAATGGGTGAGACATTTGTCTCTCCATTCTCAAATTAAGTTCACGTAATGAGTGTCTGGATTTTTTTTAAAGAGATCAGTATATAAACAATTAATTATGCTTACCACTTAGATGCACAGTGGTGTGATGAGCATTGCATGCGATTTCCAATATTTGACATTAGAAATGAAATTAATTTAAGAAGTTCTTCTTTGTTATTACATATGAGTGAGTCATTGACAAGTTAATTAATCTAGCCCAAAGTTTCACAAAGTTTGTTCTCTCTCTGTTTCCTTTTCTTTATCCTCAACACTGGACAGTTACTTGAAGGTGTTTTCACTGAAGTGATTAAGGCTTTTCGCAGGCATAGTTTTGTGATGACAAAGACCTGCAGTCAAGAAACACTGACACTGCAGTTCACAGTCAGTGTTATTTACCATCTTTGCTGTAGGCCTGGTGAAAGCAGCTCCTAAAAATGATAGCAGTTGTCGTTACAAAAGTCAGTGACATATCCCACAGGGAACTGCCTAGGAAAACTCTCCATCTGATCCTGTTAATGTAAATCAACCTGACAATCAATGTCAAGGATGACTGTCAGCCACCAACTAGCATATAAGGGAAAGAAAGGCTTATTAGGAAAAAAAAAGTTGTGATGGAAAATTTAACTAATCTTCATACTATACCTAAGGACAGTTATTGACAAGTCTAAGGTCAGGCATCTTAAGTAGAAAATATTGGGAAATGCAGCTTTTATTGCTGGTGTCAAATCCTGTTTTTTCTTTAGGGAATAAACAGATTTTCACAGATAGAGAGTTAAGACTGCGTGACAGCTAAAATGTGGGAAGCAGCAAAGTTTTTGTGTATATTACCATGGGTTATTTGGTGTTCTTGTTACTAGTTATATAATAAAACAATGAAGTGATATCGCTTTATTTATGTTCAGTTGTCAAGGAGAAGGAACTATACTCTCCAAACTGTCCAGCATGCCTCCCAGCCTGTGATTAACAAAGCCAATTGCCATGCTCAAGATTTGTGCAAGCACATCACCATCTGCATTATGAAATCTCACTCTGTAAAAAATCCCATTATGAAACAATTTCCATTAATAAATGCATTCTCTCTTTTTTCCAAAGAGATTGTGTGGCTCTAACAAGCACAGGTTGCCACCGTTGTTCTGCACCTCGCGCACTGTTTCTGCTCCAGAAGGTTTTCACTTCCAATTGTGATGCTGTTTATGTCTTGTGAGCTAGATAACTCCGTAGCAGCACAAATTCACCTGCTCCTTTGTCATCTCTCAATACTATAAAAATTAATATCCTTTGATAATAATAAATGCAGTTCCTTGATTTGCAATACTGTCAAAGATTTATTGTAAATCTCAGTAAACAGAGATTCATCCAGATGTAGGACAGCAGATATCTCCAGGCAACAAGCCACAAAAGGTAAAAAAATGCAAAGAAGAAATTATGGCATTTTTCACAATGTAGCTAATAAGCAGAGGTGAAAGTTTGAGCTTTGAAACTGGCATTTCTATGCCATTATCGGAAATCAAATGGCTGATGCTTGTATATGCCTGTATTTTCAGATTATGAGTCTGCTTTTTGGGCTGTCATTGTAGAAGACATTGAACCAATTACTTACCGGTGTAAACCATGAAAGGCACCAGCTGCCAGGTGTTCAGAATAATGTGGTGAACAGGACTCTAGTCTAGGAACCCGGGATCTGTGGGGCAGGTGGTTAAAGGCAGCAAATAACTACAGCTCCGTTGGTGTGCTGGTTTTGGCTGGGACAGAGTTAATTTTCTTTATAGTAGCTAGTATGGGGCTATGTTTTGGATTTGCACTGAAAACAGTGTTTATAATACAGGGATGTTTTCGTTATCGCTGAGCAGTGCTTACACGGAGTCAAGGCCTTTTCTGCCTCTCGCACCACCCCACCAGCGAGCAGGCTGGGGGTGCACAAGAAGTTGGGAGGGGACACAGCGGGGACAGCTGACCCCAACTGACCAAAGGGATGTCCCACACCATAGGACGTCATGCTCAGCATATAAAGCTGGGGGACGAAGAAGGAAGGGGGGACATTCGTAGTGATGGCGTTTTGTCTTCCCAAGTAACCGTTACGCATGATGGAGCCCTGCTTTCCTGGAGATGGCTGAACACCTGCCTGACCATGGGAAGCAGCGAATGAATTCCTTGTTTTGCTTTGCTTGCATGTGCAGCTTTTGCTTTACCTATTAAACTGTCTTTATCTCAACCCACAACTTTTCTCACTTTTACTCTTCTGATTCTCTCCCCCATCCCACCTGGGGGGGAGTGAGCGAGCAGCTGTGTGGTGCTTAGTTGCCGGCTGGGGTTAAACCATGGTGCTTTTTGGCACCCAACGTGGGGCTTGAAGGGTTCAAGATAACGACAGGTTTATTGGAATGTGCTAGATTGAATTGATAGCTGTTACTGCTGTTTAGCTATTAATGGGCAGGCTTCTGTGCTTGCCATGGGGCTTGCTTGCCTTACTGAATATTACAGTCCAGTGCTTGTTAGTGGCTGCTTTTTGCTTTCGTTGCTTGTTGTACTGCTTATCATCTTACTCTGCTGTGCCTGGGAACACTTTGATGACAGCAATGGCCATGCACCTGGGCTGGCAGATGGCCAGGGCGTCGTTGCTGTTTCTGTGCTACTTTACTGGACAGGCTGGAACTGCAGTGTGAACTTGAGTCGAAGGGACTACGCCCTGTGGATGAGATGTGACATCCCTTGTCCCGGATCAAAAGATCAGACAGGAACAGTCTCTAGGAGATGGACACTTCCAGATTATCGCAGCCAGCTGTCATGGTTTAACCCCAGCCTGCAACTAAGCAGCACACAGCCACTCGCTCACTCCCCCCTGGTGGGAGGGGGGAGAGAATCAGAAGAGTAAAAGTGAGAAAGTAAGCACTGCTCAGCCGTAACTAAAACATCAGTGTGTTATATCAACATTATTCTCAGCACAAATCTAAAACATAGCCCCATACTAGCTACTATAAAGAAAATTAACTCTGTCCCAGCCAAAACCAGCACAATCTCCAGCCCTCATTCCATACCATTTACATCATGCTGAGGTCCCACACTATCCAACACAGCCTCATTAACCACCACACCCCTTTCCATCCTTTGATAAAATACACAGTTATCATTCCCCTATCTATGGACCACCCCTGTGAAATGTCTGTGAAATGTCCATAAATGTCCACAAATGTCCATTGAGTTCATTTAGTCCATGACTTTGGGCTCCATCTGTTATGGTGGTCACTCAGGACAGGAGAGGTGATGTGTTGCATGGAGTAACTGGGCACCAAAGCCAGCTCAGATCGGGTCACTGCTGCACTTGCACTGCTTCTTATAAGGCTTCTCCTTCATTGGTTCAGGTGGTTCCTGCTATAGTAATTCCTATAACATGCAACTCCGATCATGGGTTACAACAATTTAATGGTATTTCCACTACAATCTCCACTCCTGGCCCCTTTGGACCAGACCATCAGGTTTAACATTGCAATGAACTCCTCCCATTGCCCCTGCACTGGCTTGGACTTATCCACAGACTGCAGTCCCTTAGGGGTGTACCTGCTCTAAGTGGAGCCTTATCTATCAGCCACAGTCTCTCCAGGGGTATACCTGTGGCTTATCCACAGCCACAGATGCTTCAGGGTGTCCTGCTCCCACGTGGACTCATCCACAGGTCACAGTCTCTTTAGCTCGAGTTCATACTGGAGTTCCAGCCTGTCCAGTACAGCAGCACAGAAACAGCAGCGATGCCCTGGCCATCTGCCAGCCCAGGCGCATGGCCATTGCTGTTATCAAAATGTTCCCAGGCACAGTAGAGTGAGATGATAAGCAGCCAAAACCAGCACATATGTGTAAAGTTACTTAACAAAAGAGAGCAGAGCTGATGTTAGCTGTCTTTAATATGCTTTTTACTGTGGTGCAATTAAGTCAGTAAGCCTAGATTTTACTTCCTGACATCTTTTATTCAGTGTTC
Source organism: Platalea leucorodia (assembly GCF_965183815.1). Lineage (NCBI taxonomy): Eukaryota > Metazoa > Chordata > Aves > Pelecaniformes > Threskiornithidae > Platalea > Platalea leucorodia. The sequence goes on along the minus strand of NC_138824.1, from coordinate 82,871,446 downwards.
GAAGACTGCATTATTGCCACAGTATATAATTTTGCAAAGTTCCGAAATTGTGAAGTTTTGAATTTATTTTCATCTTAAAGATTTCAGAATATCATAAAAAAACTTTGCACAACTGTTGTTCTCACTTGTTTCAAGGTTAGATAGACTTCGTACTACTTTATCACCCACCAGAGTCATCCACACATCCTTCATGCCAACAGGACAGTGGACAAGACTGGCATCATCAGGAAAGGCTGGGAGATTCACCTCCACTTATGCACTGAAAATGGAGTTCAGCTTTAAATTACGCTCCTACTTCAAGCTTGTGAATCTAAAAATCACCAATAACTGTAAAATGCCTAAGCAGTTTGTAGAGCGGAGCCCACAGCCCGGTCCTTCTCTCTGGAGAAGTCAGGAGAAGGGCTCGCCACAGCGCTTTCACCATCAGGCTGCTGGCAAAGACTTTGGAGATGTTTCTTCTCTGTTTTTGTGCTACAGAGCTGGAGATAGATACTCTTGGTATGACAAGGGAACTTACTCTCTCTGGTGCCCCATGAATTTGGGGGTCCTCCTTTGTAGATCTCAACGACTTGAAATAAACCTTCCTCTGACCCTACTGACTGACTAGACTAAACACTCACAATTTCTCATCGTGGGAAGACCTGACTTCACTGTCTCTTACAAATGTGTTTCCTAAAAGAGAGGAATTCTTATCAAGTTTCAATCGATTAAAGTTTTTCAAAAGGTTTCAAAAAAGTCTAGTGACAAAGGTGATATCCGGGAAAAGTGGGAGCCGGAACACAGAGATGAAACAACGTCAGTGAGGTCTCACGGTAATAGATGCAGAGGTTCCTGATGTGCAGCCCTCTGGTCTGATCTCTTGATGACATTGCCTTCATCTTTCTTGACCCAATGTCATTTTCAAAGAGCCCTGTGAGTTCCTTCTCTTCTAAAATTGAAAACTATCCTATCCTACACAAATCAATTAAAATTAAGATAGGAAGACAAGACAAAGCCTTACTGATACCCAATGTCTATTCTTTTTTTACAAGAGCACTGTTATCCCATGCCCAATGAGTTTTTCCTCAGTTTTCCTCTGTTATTTTTAAAAATGGTGTGTAAAACTATCCTAACTATTTGTCTGAGTAGTGTTGCCCCAATGTATAATTGCTATTTGGGCTAGTAATGTCAAAGGCATATTTTTATTGGCAGTCCAGACCTTATATCAGTGGCAAATGACGTATGTAAGAAATGTAAACCATTTCTTTCCTAATCTTTCTCTAATTCTGCACATAATTATGCATGCATAAAATATTTAGTCATTTTCTATATTTCCACACATGTAGTGTATAGGGTACCTGGACTACTCTTTTTCCCTACTTTTCATGATCAGAGGGGGTTATACACATGTCCATGTGATAACAAGAAGTTTATGCTATAGCCCCCGTTCCCTTGTTGGCATCTTTTTCTCTCATATTATTTATCTCTGATTTTGTGTTTGTTACCTGATAACTTGCATCAAAACTGGTACTTTTAAAAGGCTGTGAGATGTCTGAAATATGAGTTATATGCATCAGGACATGGAATTTTCCACAATTTTATCTGAAAAACTAAGAAAATGCAAGTGTATTACATGATATACATCACTTTACTCCTTTTGAAGCCCTATTTTAGGAGAGTGTTAACTCCTTTAACCACTAGCTTGTTAATAGCTCCTGTTATCTGTGATTTCTGCCTGAGCAAAATGTGGACACCAAAGAAAAGCAATACACTATCAGACTTAGTTGTGTAAATAAAAGTCACAGGCTGTCAGCCAGCCAGTACAAATACTGAAGGATCATTAAAATGATCATTGAAAATATCTTTACAAACAAGCTCAAGTAAGCACCACAATTGTTCCTTTATGTTAAAATTCAAGTTTAAGATATTCTTCTTATCCAATAGATACTTTCTATGTCTTTTTTATGAATTTAATTCTTGTGTCAGTGACAAATATTTCTGAATAGAAAATTAAATACATTTTGCTTTCACTCATCAACATTAAATTCTGCCACGTTATGAGAATCAGCAAGGGAATGACTGTCCTTGTCCCCACTGCGTTTGACACAGTTGTCATTCTGCGGTGCTTCCCCCCACATGCACACACCTTTTATATTTCTTTTCCTTTCTTTTTTCCCCATCAACTCTGAGCCCAGCGGCTGCTTTTAGCAGTGCTTTTAATGGCTCCTTTGAACTGACACTTCTATTATAAGAGCTAAATTGGGAGCCATTTAACAACCCCTATTTCATTTTCACTATAAAAAATTGAGTGTTAAATGCAGGGAAGCGCCGGTGAAAGCTATATCCAGACCCACAGGGGACTGATGTTATTGATGGCTGCTCCGTGAGGTGTCAGTTCAGTGCCCCGTCTCCCTCCCAACCGCCCTGGGGGATGCAGGAGGTGTCTCTGGCCATATCCATTGCCTTCCTGCAGCTTCTGCTGCCGTAGATGCTCTACAGTGTTTTGTCCACATTAAGAGTAAAAGTATTTTCCAGTTAAACTTGTTTCATCCCAGGTGGGCCAGCACATTGCTTGTGACTCCTTCCCTGTCTCAGACCACTTCCCGCATCCTTCTCTCTGCAGTGAAACGTTGTCCGAGCAGCCAGGCTCTGCACCTCACTTGGATGCTGGAGTCAAACCTGAGGAGGGGCTGCTGCAGTCCAGCACCGTACGGAAAACAGCTCTTCAACTGACAGGTTTTCTGTGCTCAGTTCAAATATTTGATGCTTGGTGTTTCTCAGTAAATCCTCACTTTAGGAAGTGAAATTAATGACTACAGTGATAATCCTGCAACTGCCTTATCTGGAGGACAATAATGGGATTGCAAATGGTAAACAAAAGCAATGCAAAAAATATATTGAGTAGTCACTAATTTCACCAAAAAGTGCCATGAGCCAGAACTTTTATTCTTACAGCAAGCAAGAGGAAAAACCTCATTGAAGAGTCATGAAGATTTTTAAAACACCAGTAAGTAGCTGGATATGTCTCAGTAGGAGCAAGATCTTCTGAAGCCTAGCTCAAAGGAAAGTCTGTCTAGTGAAGATTAAAGATTGCCAGGTAGCAGCAAATAGCTGACAAGGACCGTAGAGGCCACTCCTAAAGAAAATGAACTTTATGTTCCTGAACTTCGAAGTGATAAAGAATCCACTAGAACAGTAATGTGAAATAACTTCCAAGCATCAGTGCAAAGGACTCTGCTGGAGTTTTCCCATCCTTGGCCAGGCTTAGACAGGGTCATTAGGCTGTTATAAACACTTCTGTTTAAGAAACAGCCTTGAACACAACCTTTAAGGGAAAAATACACAAGGAGGTAGAGGAAATCATAGCTTGTATTCATTTTTTTTAAGCTGGATACACTCTTCTGAAAGTATCATATTTGCCAACCAAGGGCAAACATCACAGGACAATCAGAGCGAGAAAAGTCGTGAGCCTGTTTAGGCTACAGAAGCAAAATAGACTCAATCATGTCATATCTTTCTAAATCAGGTTTTCTCACAATACAACTTCCTGCTGTTGAAAGATACATTTGGGCAAAACTCCCTGATAGGAATATTCTCTAGAGAGTAAAGCAACCTGCTTGATCAAGTTCCAGGCTGGAAAAAATCATGTATTTTATGATGCAAAAACCATCAGGGAAGTGCAGCTAAAATGCAGTATGCACTATGTATACATATCTCCAAAGTATATGGAATCAGAGAAGAAGAAAAAAAACCCGTCCCCTTCAGCTGGTAGAAAAAACATAATAAGGTACACATGGCATGACTTCCAGCTTCATTCAAAAGAGATAACTACTATTGCACTTTCTCTGAGTTTCCACTGATACCAGAGTGATTTTTACGAGATTTGGGGTTTCCAGCTGTGAGACCATTGCTGACTCCCATCAAATGAAGATCATCCCTTTGCTAGGGAGACATCACACACATCGTCTCTCCTGCCCTGATGGCTGTGGGCCTGGGAGATAGCACCTGAAATCCTTCCCAAAGGTGTCTTGAGCTTTCTTGCTTTTCTGAAGCAACGGAAGAAAAGCTCACAAGTCTGTTTCCGCATGTATCTGTTACATTTGCATTCCCTAGTAATTTCTGCTGGTGGCAGTGCTAGGATTAATGGACTTGGCAGTGCTAGGTTAACGGTTGGACTCAATGATATTAAAGGTCTTTTCCAACCTAAACGAGTCTATGATTCTATGATTCTATGATTTTAATCCAGGAAGAGGGAGCAGTGGTGTAATAGCAATGTTACCAAGGGTGAAGCATTGCTGCTCAGTGAAAGTGGCCAGTTGTAATACCTGATGTTGGCATACTAGACTAAAGACCTTGCAGAGAGGTTTGGAAGAGGCTGCTCACATCTCCCCAGTACATTCTCAACATAGGAAGTCTTCTTATTTCTGTACTGGCAATGAAGAGGGGAGAGAAGGAGGAAGAAAGACAGAAAAGAAATCTTGAAGCTTGAGGAGTTCACCACTCATCTCTGCTGGAGGAGGAAAGGAGAGTGCTTTTCATGCTCTCCCCAGCTTTGTCTCTGCTCATCTTTGAAGGCTGTATGTGTCTCAGCGCTACACACAGTGCAGGGAAGGCCTCTTGACTTGAGTTAATGGTATTAGATGAGAGTGAGTTGAATTCTTACTAGAAAGCTGCTTGTGTCACAGCAAACAGCAATATGAAGACCATCTTCCTGAAATCTCACAAGCTTGCTGGGACTCTGAGATCAAAATGTTCTTCAAGCCTACAGAAAAGGCACTAGTGAAGTCATGTTAGTGAGAAAGCCTTCATGTTGCTTCAGTACCATTAATATTACCAGAGACTTACTCTTATCTACTTAATGCAACATCCTGAAAAAGCCTTTAACATTCTAGCTTGAGCAATAGTTTTACTATTTCCTCTGCTGATTCTTTTCTGAAGTACTATACTGATTTTTTAAGAAACTGGACAAGAGTATTTTCATGGAATAATGAATGCCTTATAAAAGATATAAACTGAATAATGTAATCTCAGGATTAAAAGCTTCATCAGAGAAATTCTTTGAGTACGTCTGATGCTGCACAGGAAAGAGAAAGGGATGGTGTGGGACATCCTCTTCCATATTGTATGAACCCATGTAGGGGAAGGTAATTCCCTTTGGCATGAAGCAGGCAGGAAGGACTCCTGTAAGTACCTTGGGAGCTGTGGTAGGGAAAAGCCAGGAGGCCACATGAATATTGCACTCAGAGGCAGACAACAGTGATGGGTGTGAATTCCCCCCACCTGCTTTGTCCTGCTCCGAATCAGTAGGGTGGGTGCCGTACCACAGTTGAGCGCTGCTAGCTCATAGGGCCAACTATTCAGAGTCCTTCCAAGCGATGCTCACAGATTTACTCATGAAGGCTGACCCAATCTCTCTCCGGCAGCAAGGCCTTGGGGAAAGCAATTCAGTGCTCAGAGGTCCTCTGCAGCAGCCCAGGGCTCCCCTAACCCTGTGCCTGGCCTGACTTCTGACAACTTTCACAGACCTCTTCAGCTCCTCTCATGCTTTTGACTGTCGTTGTCCACGATCACTAATACTCTAAATGCATTTCTACATCTGTATTTAGATTCAAGGTCTAAAATAAAATAGTAAGTAAGTTCACTGTTTTACATATTGGCAGGCAATACCAGTTGTGTTAAGCTCTGGCTAGACTTCCCTTTAATTTTTCAGCTTTATTATTTCACTCTGAATCGCTTAGCTCACTAAAACCTTAGCCTCAGATGGAGAGAACATACTAGCAAACATTATTTTTAACTTGCATATCTGGGTACTTCTAGAGGACATAAAATGAGTAACTGACTTCAGAAACCGGCTTTGTAGCCTATGTGTCAGAGTTGCTGGCAGTCTGTCCTGTGCCTTCCACAGGACCAGATGATCCTTGAGGTGCCTTCCAACGTGGTATTCTATGATTCTATGATTCCACGTTCTGCAAAACCATATGGAAAGAGCAGTGGTCTTTCCAGTAAACAATGGGCACTACTTTCCTTCCAACCAATTAGCCTTCTTATTTTGACTCTCTCATGTAAATTTAATGAGAAAATAATAAGCCAACATAGAATAAGGAAATCAAGATATAAATGTGCTTTTTTCTATTTGTCATTTTTAATAATCTACTGGATGTCTTATTATTCCTGAGCTATAGATTATGGGAAAACCAGGTTGGTTTTCTTTGCTTGGTTGACTGTTTTTACATATGTTTGCAGTTACTGCTTGGAGCCACCTGTGTCTGATTAGGACTGTCAAATAACCATAGCATCCAAATACATTCAGATAATAGGATGTGCATGGCTTTGTAAATAATGATGTCAAGTTGTCAGAGAAGAGACCATAACCCCTAGAACTGTAATATTGTCCTTTCTCAATGTTTTGATTTTTATTTTGCCTCCACAGTTATTAGATTCATATGAACTTGGATGATATTTCAATTTGATGAAAACTTAAATTATAAATTAATTCATGCAGCTGGAAAGAAATCATCTCATATAAGTGTCATGTTTGAAGTATAGAAATAAGGGAATTTGAATCCCCTCTCAAATGAGACAAAATTATAGAGAGATGTTCAGTAGTATTTGTAATATGTACTCATGTGAAGAGACTCTCTGTGGCTCAGGCCTTTCTTCATATGATATTTGAACTTGCTGCACTCTGCTTCCTTGGATTCCACGTAACTGGTTTTGGGTCCTCCTATGGAAAGAAAACCACACACTTGCACTCATCCCTACGTACCAGACAGATTTACTGACCTAAACTAGCTTTCTAATTCAAAATGAGAATTTACCAGGCTCTTTTCCACTGCTCACTAATTCTTGGTTCCTGTCTTATAGGCCCCTGCCTGCCCTTCAGGGCTTTAGCTCCTGCCAGCTCTGGGAGGAGCAAACCATGCAGTGACAGCGAATAGTCCATGGCAAGGCAGCAAATCTTGCAGCAGTGTGAAGAATCTCCCTGATTTTTTTGTGTATATACAGAGAGGAGAGGAAGGGGATGAGGGAGACAGGCATGGGTTGAGGGCTGGAGTTTAGCGCAGTCCTGACTTCATTGGATTAGTTGTATACAGACCATCGGTCACAAATGTTGTATTGTCCATCATGTACACCACCTGTAGCAGTGGAAATGGGCAACTTTGCTGCCTTCCATGCTTCAGAATTGACTGTTCCCGTCACTGATCTCTCCACCAGTTTCATTAACCAAGGACCCGTACATCTGGTTTTGTTGCCACTGTCACCCTCTGCATGACCAGGATAGACTTCTTGTCAATGATGTCACACTTGGTTTTTTGTAAGGGAAGGAAAGGGAAGGTGCTGCAAGACTGGAGCTGTGGTCACATCTCAGAGCATGGTCTTCTGAGGACAGCAGCTCTGCAGTCATCACGGGTTATACTGGGTTTGACCCTCAGTACAGACCCGCTGCTACACTCTCACTGCTCGGACCTGGGAGTACCAGCCCAGCACATGCACGTGCTCCCCGGGTCACGGTGACACAGTGACAGCTTCCTCTCTTCCCCAGCACCCTGGACCCTCTAACTCACAGAGGCGCTGTACTCTTGATGACATAGGAAGGTCACATTAACCTGTCCTGACACAGGGGCAAAGCACTACAGGGCTGCTCTCACACTTGAGCGTGGTTATAGTATCAAGTGGGAGAATAGTGGCCATTACTGGAGGGAATGATGTGGAAGAAACACTGAGAAAGATGGATGGATGGATGGATGGATGGATGGATGGATGGATGGATAAGCTGTTGCTTTATGCCAGTCTGGCAGTCTGTCCATTTGTAATCCTGCTTCTCAGTTTTCCTCTCTGTTAAATAAGAACAATACCTTTATCTGGGGGGCAGGGGAAAAGAAATCATCCAGAACATTCAACAGCCTTACAAGAAGAAGGCTCGATTTGCTATTTTTAAAGTAAATTAATGCCTTTTATAACAGGTGGACACATTCCTTCTTCTTTCAGAAAGCCACTAACAAAGATTTTTTTTTTTTTGTATATTCACCTTATGTAGTGAGATTTTTTTTTTTAAGAGTGACTACAGACATGTAACAACCTGCATTACAGCTTAAGAAATGAGAATTCGGAGTGTTACAAGATTTTGGAGAAGGATGAACAAATCTTCCCGGTTGTCTCAGAGCCTCATGGAAAGCACCAACCTTGCAGTCAAACCTCAGGACCCTCTCACATCCTTACCCATCCTTACCCCTGTGGGCTTGAGAGGAAATCTCTGGGTTGTGATTGCCCCAGGAGAATGGGGAAAGCTGCTATGGTTAAACCGGGCATCACTGATGGCCCCTTTGTCTGTTCTGAGTTTATCAAAGTAAGGGAAAACGGCCTACCAATAGTGTTGCACTATCGATTTTAAGGGGTCAGGCAGTAGCAGTAGTAATAAAAAAGACTCTAGGTGCTCCAGTCATATGAGATTCTTCATTTTAAAGCCAAGCCAAAAAATGCAGAATGCCAACTCAGTATACTTTACACAAGGGGGGAGTCACTCTGTGTCCATGGCCTCAATGGCCAGCCCTCCTCCACTGAGGGGTTCCACCAAACCATATCGGTAAAGGAATGATAGTGTAAGGTTTTGTGGTACCTGTGGCTGGGTGCTTCTATACTGTATCCGAGGCAAAGTAGTTTAGGTAACAAAGGATTTGATGCTGTGGGACTGCATTTGTTGGCAGATGAGTTATAGAATAGGGAGAAACGTCCCCAGAATTGTTTACGATGTGAGACACAAGATCTATTTCTCCTGTGTGTGTGGTGCTGATGCGTTCTTGGAGGGATGCACCGGGAATCGGGACCACAAGTCCCCATCAGCACCTGCAGGAATGATGGGTCAGCAGCGGGCAGTGGCGCGAGGCCCCGGGTGCACAGGCAGGCTGGGGGCTGCCGCTCTGCCGGGGTCTGCCTGAAATAGGAGGGATCAACTTCAGCACATTTACAGCTGTCTGGCTGATGCAAAAAATCCCTTTGGAAGGTGAAGTTCAGACAGAAGTCACTAATTCAAAAGCACCCATTATTTCAATAGCATATGTTTTTCTGCTGATTGCATTGGATTTCCCCGCAACACCCATAGTAACACTGGCAGCAACTGTGGATCTCGATGGAAGGTCAGTCATTATACCCAGCCCCTGACCAGCCCTGCTCTGGTATTTCCCTGGGTCATTTTTCTTCTTGGCCATTTTTTTCCCCCAGATTTTTCCCAGGTACCTCCTTTATCCTCTTGCCAGCTGAGAAGCCATTGGTCTCAGCCTGCATCCCTATGTCCGAAAGGTCCTCACCATCGTCTGCTCCCTGGGCTGGGCTCCTTGGCTACTGCTCCTGCTGCGATTCCCTCTCCCCACCCTGTCCACCATCTCATCCTTTGAAGAGAAAGTATTTTCACCTTCAGTTAAACCCCCCCAATGCCTTTGAACTTGTCTCATTGCTAAAGTTGTCCTGCTAACGGTATTTCTCTCCCTTGTGCTCAGATGGTCCTTGCTGCCTCTTGCAAGAGCAAGTCACGCAATATAGGGCTTCAACTGCAGGCGCAAGCACATTACAAGTGGAGAATCATGACTGTCTCCAGAGGTCCCAGTGTCGCTTGATCCCCCGTCATTGCTGCAGCCCTCTTACAGTTAAAATGCTGAAGGGACCTGTTCCCACCAGCCTCGGTGTGGGCTCCCAGGGGAAACGCTGAGCACAGACACAGCGGAAACCCGCTGAAGCTGGTGACACGTGTTTCTGAGCTGGTCTACAAAGCTCTCCAGTTGCTTGGGGAGAGGCTGGTTTACATCTGACAAGTGTGAGAAAAGGTCATGTTTTGTGTCTGGTGCACTTTGCATATTTCTGCACCTCTTAGCAGCAAGCCAATGTGAGTCTCAATTATGAGTCTCTTGAAAAGGGATTTGAATGCTTTTTTCATATAATAACAGCAGAAACAGAGAGTGGTGTCATGGCAAAAGCATATACAGAGAGAGTGCCATTTCCCAACTTTTCTTTCTCTGCGAAAGACAATGCCAGAAATCACTGACATTTATGCTGCAGAGTCTGGTGAAATGGGTAAAATTAAAGTACTTATGCAAATAGAAGTGTATAGATAAACAGATACATAGACAGAAAGATAAACAGGCAGATAAACAGACAGATGTATGCATATGTGCATGTATAGTCATGAACAGCATGTATGTAACAGCCCAGATGTTACTCTTGATTTCTGGAAAAATATGAGTTGATATGAGAACGACAGGAGGTTTTTTTGTGTTGGGGGGAGAGGAGATACCTTAGGTGCCAAATGTAAGACAGTGTAAGCAGGATTACTTGGAGGTGCTGAGCACCCCCAGCTCCAGTAGCAACAAAGCTTGCTGAGATACATCAGCCTCCACCCGTGGGCCTGAAGACCTCCGTGCACTGCTCCATCCTGGCACAGGCACCAGCGGTGCTGGTCACAGGCGCTGCTGTTTGCAGGAGAAATGGGAGCTCCCTCTTGCCTACTGTCTTCACCAAGAGCACAGGGGACGTCTGACACGGGAAGAGGTACGGCGACCTCCTGTGCGTTTGGGGTGGGAGGCGCACGCGGTACCTGGTCATCAGGGACACCTCCAACAGCACGTCCAGGCACGATGGGAACCACGCTGCCTGTCAGTGTCAGTCACTGAGCAGGGAAGCCTCAAGTGAGAGCTGCACCCCTCTGTTGCTGCCGCTGCCCCTCCCCGGCGAGCCCCTGCCAGAGCTGCTGGCAGAGGCCAAGGCTTCTCTGGCCATTCAAAGGCACCGTGAGAGGAGCATGGCCTTGGGCTTGTGCAAAGCATGGGTTGTACAACATGGTAACAGTCTAATACCATAGTTGGTACGTCCATATCATGGTGCATCCGGCCCTGCCCATGTATATAAGTGTCCTAAAGACAAAGAAAACCAGGTACTTTCTTACAGTAATCCAATTTTAGTTTCTAATCAACTGCAGCAACTTATCATTATTTTTTAATCAACTGAAGTCTGTTGATGATACACAACTTCATTGACTTGAGTAAACCCAAATTCTCCATCAGCAAAACTCCAGGTAATACCATCATGGGCCTTGTCACTGTGTGCAGAGACACAATATTATGGCCAAGAGTGGTGCAAGTAAATATGGTAAAGAAAATAAATCATGCTATTTCTACTCCTGTTAAAACATGGAAATTAACTGACTGTGCAAAGCTATCTTGGACAGGCTACATTATACCCTCAGCTTCTCCTCTCTGAATCTTAAAGGTCTGTGCTCTGTAACACCTCCTAAAATAAGGTTGATTGATAGTATCAAATACTTTACTTACACAGGCAAACGGTACCTGGTTTTAAACATATCCTAAGGGGAGATAGATACCTACAGATACCAACTGCATTGCTTACAAGGGTTTGTTTTTATGGATGTTTAAGGTATAAAATCTATATGAATGTGTACACCATGAAAAGCGAAAACAAGAAGTTGAGCAGTTATTTCAGAAATCCTAAAAATCTCTCAGGAAGAAAAAAGGAGCCTATGGGTAAGGGCATGTTGTGTCCTAAAAGCTGAAATAGCACAGAAACACCCAGAAGATGCTTTCCCTGGGGCAGACTCCGCGGCGCAGCAGATAAAACCACTGCACAATGCACAGCAGCAGGAGGCAAGAGGGATCTCCATTGCCCCTGCGCTTTCTGCGCTGCTGCTCCAGGGAGGACAGGGGGAAACGGCCGCCCTCCTGCTACCTGGGACACGTGGCCTGTGCATCCCCGCAGTGCAAGGGCCAGCAGGATCCACGCTCAGCCTGTGTGCAGCCCCCACATAGGGCATTTATTCTTTCTTGCTTATTTGCAACCAGATTTCTGTGCCTCAGCATCCCCACAGAGGTATTCGTAAGCCCTTTACCACAGCCCATGAGTGGCTGAGTCCTTAGGTATTGATTCCCCCATCTCCTAAAATAGGGAATTACAAGTCTCCCCTCCAAGTGGATGCACAGAAAGGCTAGGGGCACTGCAGACCCTACCTGCAGCAGATCATGGACTTTAATCTGGTCTCTGTAGACCAAAAACCAGTGCCTTTGCTGGTGAGCCAGATTTCCATGCAGTAAAACCTGCACATACTCACTCCTGACGTTGTAACCCAAGCTCTCAGGGATGGCCACACTGGGTCAGATGGGTGGTCCCTCCATCCTGGCACCCTGTGTTTGTCAACATCAGCATCTGAGGCAGTGAACAGAAACTGTTCTTTTCTGCCTCAAAGTCCTCAGGCTTGGATCTACATGAATTTAAGAGAGAAAAAGTTTCATTTCCTACAGTTTATGCCTCCTGTCATTACCTGTTGTAAGAAAAGAAAGTGGTTTATATTGCTATGTGGAAGTCTGCATGTTTTTCACGGGAGAAGAAAGTACCTTATGCAGCATGGCAAAAGGCAGCCTTTGCCCTGGAGACTCATACTGAGCTCACAAAGAAAAAAAACAAATACCTGTGAGGAAAGCCAGCTTGCTTATCCACTCTTCATCTTCAAGCACCTTGTAGCCTTCAGCATGTTCACTTTCCATCAGAAACTTCAGCACTGGTTTTCTTAGTTTCTAGAGTTTCCAAGGGCTTTTTTCTTTGGGAGTCAACAAGTGTTGCAAAGGAGCACTCTCTTCCCCAGCTTGTCATTTTTACAAGTTTCTCTGAAATGAAATGTCTTCACACAGACTTTGTTGATACAGCAGAGAGCAGTATTTAAAACATTCGTGTAACTCACTTTCTTGGCACAAAGAGTCTCCTGGTAGATATTGCAAGAGTACTACTCAGGTTTGGGTTTAAAATATTTCCAGTAAAGCAACTGAGTCATTTTTGCCAATGACACTGTGCAAATACCATCTGTCTAGTTTAGATCAATCAAGTTAAATAATATTACTGGCTGTCATGCCTTTGAGAGATTTTCCCCATTCTTCAAACATGTCGGAGCCCGCGGTCACAGTGCTGAGCAATGGGAGACCCAACAGTTCTTCCATCATACCACAGTTTTCAGTCTCACACTGAAGAATAAACGGGTCTGCACTCCGCAGCATCACGATTATTATAAATTATGAATAGTGCTTATCCACAGCCAAGAAATCTCTGATTTGTGCTGACAGACTAATAGACATCATCATATTACTAGTGTATGTGCAAATGTAGCCCCAGTCGTTTATCAGGCTTGTGGGAAGGGGAGCTGAGGAGCACTAAAACTGGGACGTTCTACTTCACTGCTTGAAAACTTTATCGCCTGCAAAAATGTTTTTTCTCTTGTGGTAATAAAATGGTTATTATACACAATCTCTACATATAATGCTTCTAAAATATGATATCAATGGAGCTTAATCCTGTTTTTTTTGTTTTATTTATTAAAACTTAAGTCTTTTTTGTTGTTGTTTTTCCTATACAATCATATTGTACAGCAGATCTGATAGGACAGTTCAGATTCATTTTAGCATGGATTTGGGAAAACTGCTGCTTTTCACTGTAGCAGCAATGTTACGTGCGACGTAATGGTCTGGAACCGCTCCCTTCTTCCAACAGGCACCAGCTTACCGAGGCAGGGTAAATCACTTCCTTGTAATGTAAGCTTTGTATTTTTAAGCTGACATGTTTGATCATCCTCAGTGTTTGAAGATTATCATAACTAGCAATTACAGTACAATTTATGTAAGTCTGATGCAGAGCTATCAGAAAAAGGACTGCAGGCAAACCCCTGCCTGGTTTCTGCTGGGCTCCTTGTTCCACACTGCCTTCCGCCTCCTGAGCTACAGACGTGGCCAGCAAAGATGCACCTGGTGCCATTCTCCCCTGCCCTCCTTGACAGCCTGCAGCGTGGGTGCAGCCCTTCACTTCAGCGTCACCAAGTGTCCCTTGAATGCGAGCCATGTGATAGAAATGCTCATTATTTTTGTTTCAGCTTCTAGACAATTGAAGTCATTGACATTCAACAACCTAAAATGGTTTTCCACTCCTCCAAAACTCCTGGAGTACCACCTTTACCCAAGCCCTTCAGGTCTAAATTCTAGCAATATACTGATTTATACCAAATATTTTCTCTAACTCAGCAATATTTTGACTCCATTATACTCCAGCACTATGTAGCAAACTATATTGGGAATTGTCTATCAGTTGTTTCTCCCACAGCTTCTGGCAGAGTGTGCTATGAGATTTCAGATATGTTCTGGAAGGAAACCCCATCATAAGCAAAAGCACAATATATCCCTAACCTCGAAGAAGATATAGATCCCTACCCTGAAGAGATATGTCTCTAGATAGAGTTTGCAACTAATTTTCATGTTGCTAAACTCTCTACATTTCCTGGAAGAGAAATACATCCATTTAGAAATTTTACGAAAAAATTTTAACTAAAAATATTTAATCTAAATTTTTAATATAGAACAAAAAACTTGAAATATCATTTGCTTACAGTTTTGGTCATCAGTTCAAAGAAGACGGTTGAGATTACTTTTTGGTACCAAGTAAGTAAAGAGAATCAATTTCCGGCACATATCTCTTTTCAATAAGTGAGGGGCTTTGTACTTTAGTTTCATTTATTTTAAAATTGAAAACTCCCATTCATATCAGTAGCTGGATGTGAATAGCATCAGTACAGGCACAAACAGCTCTGGCAGTTACTACTAGTTACTACTATTTTATTTTTAGCTGAGATGATAGGTAGAAGGCTCCTGCGTCGATCCAATTTGCAGTACTTACTTACAGTTCTGGTGTGACTTATTTTTCCTTAGCTGATACATTGCAACCAAAACTATAGTCCTCTACAAACAGGTTTTGTATCTAGTCAGTCTCTTTGCTGATGCCAGGGAAATACTGACAAAACTGGAAATTTGATCACTAAATATTCCCCTATTTCTCCTTTTACTTCTCTTGAGGATCAATGCACTATTCAGTCTAAAAATTGTCCAGTGTTATAAATGTATGAAGGCCATTTTTGCTGGCATGACAGAGCTGTATTTGAAGCATCATCGCACTTCCAGACAAATCTGTTTGGGAGATGATATGAGAGCAGCTATCCCTCTGGTTAAGCCAGGCTGTGTTTTCAGAGCAGCGTAAGCCAGGTGTCCTGCCCACTGGCCCAGACAGGTTGGCAGGAGAGATCCTTGCATTTATGAACCTGTTTGAAAACCCCTAACATGTATTTTGCTTTGAGAGCTGCCAAATTTACCTGCAAGTGCATTAATATGTACACCTGCCCATCATTACACAGAGATGACCTATGGGTGACTTTGCTAGTCAAGGCAACACTTTCACAGCATGGTTCAAATCAATTTTCTATTTGGCTACCAAAGCAATTTCCACATTTTTTTGCAACTGCTGCTTCCTGGAGGGTGTTTCATTTGCTCCAAGGGGACAGGGAAGCTACTCTATGCTATCACACAGCAAACATAGGAAGGCGTCTGTCACTCCTGTGCCCTATTTGTGCGAGTTTGGAGGCCTCTGCCTCAGTCCCGCACGAGGCCAGGGACCAAACCCAAACAGCACATCTGTTAATGGGTATCTTTCAAACGCAAATTTCACACATGCAGGCAAAACAGTACTTAGAAAAATACCTGTAGACTTGAAGGAATGTAGGAGTTTCTCTTCCACTGTGCTTAACCCAACTCGCATGTCATGACTGAATACCAAATCCCCCAGAGCTTTGACACGAATCTATGTATGTCTTCTCTGCATGGTCACTAGACCAAGAACCACTGCTTTCAGGATTTTCAGTCTTCATTGTTTCATTATAGTATAAACAGAAGAGGACGAGTTTTTTTGGCAAGAGAGATTAAAACAACAGGTTCATCAATGACTCCCTTCCCTGAGTCACTGGCTTGTGAGGCAGGTCCTTTCCTCCAGTCTCTCTCTCTCTCAAGCAACGTTCTTCATGGTTTTCTTTGGGTCCCATCAAACAGAAGGAAAGTCTCCTCCACCCTCTCCCGCAGGAGTCTCCAGTCTCTGGCTCCTGCCGCTGGGCCTCGCTGTCAGGGCTTCCCGGGGGCCACAGCTCCACAGGCCATGCAGTGGGTGGCTCGGGGGCTGATGGACCTTCCCCTTCAAGGATGTGGTGAAAGCTGGCTGCTGTCAAACTCTTTGAAACAAGGGATTTGTAACTCTATGTTGGCTACAGATTGCGAAGTTCAGGCAAAGCCACTCTTAACGTGTTTTGAGCCTGCTTTTCTCCCACGGTCTGAAAGACATCTGTTTGAACAATTTATTATTATTTTTACTAGTAGAAAGTACCCTTTTTTTGGCTTAGCACATGTTCATTGGTCATTGTTACTATATGAGAAACTTTTTTTTTCATTTCACAGTTGTTTAAATTTACATTTCACAGTTTAGTCCCAAGCCACAGATCCACTGTCAAAGCCAAATACACAAGAGCAACAGTCAGTTGGAGTAGTGCCGGTACAATTAGAAGTAGAACTGGTGGACTTACTTACAATAATTATACAAAATACAAGATGGCCAACACAACACTGGTTTGGAGAAAAATTTCCTATGCTGCCAGACTGCCTCCGGTACCAACCTGAAAAGCACCCAGCTTTGCTGTGTTTGTTTTTGCGAGTGCCTGGATATCGGCTGTCTCCATGCTCTGGTCTGGGGAAAAATAGCACATGCGGGTGAAGCAGCCACTACCTCAAGCTGAGAAATAGCTGCAGCAACAAGAAACGAAGCACAGATCAGAGCGGATGAGGTTGGCAGACTTGCAAGAAAGTCATCGGAGAACATAAAATCGCAAGCATCTAGAATGGCCGCTGTGCTGCTGGAACTGATAACAAATAGGAAATGGAATCATGTTTCATTTGAGATTTGGGATAACTGCATAATTTCATTTAATGTCAGTGCTTCCTTGTAGGAGAAAGAACTTACGGTACCGCCACAGGGAAAGTATTCAAGTCTAAATGCCCTGACATCCCTCTCCTGAACCCTTTCAGAGTGCACTGAGCAAAGCAAGGACGGAAAGGTTTCACTCCTCCAGACAGCTACCTGCAGTCTGCCCTCAGGAAGGCAGATGCACTGCAGTCATATCTGAAACACCTATCCTAAAGAGTCTGGTATTACAAATTGAGTTAGAATTTTATTTTCTTCAGAGGTTTGTCTGTGCGTGTCTCCCATTCCTGATGATTCATAAGCAGTAACCTAATGCAAAAGACAAGAACACTTCATTAGCAAAAGACTGCAATCCTGTTTTGCCAAAGCATGACTCAGATCTAGAAAACTCTACCAAAGAAACAGATGCTTTGGTAAGCAGATGTACAGCTTCCTGAATTTCAATTGTGGGAACACTTCAAAAAGACACTTTGGAAATTGATTTCCTTCTGGTAGAGTTCATTGTAACCTAGCCATGAGGTTTTCACCCAAGAGATAGCATCTAATCCAACTGCATATGACTGAATTTTTCCTTTATTCTTTGCAAGTTCAGATGCACTTAAAAAGAGAAGTTAAGAGGACCTGATCCACAATGTTGGGCACTACTATGCATGGAAAAGAAATCTGGCCACCATTCAAACAGCAGAGATGATGCTGGGAATATTGAGTCACCAACACATATAAAACCATTTGGCCCGATACTCTTAATTCTACTTGCAAAATTCAAAATGGTGTCAATCTGCAATACATCCTAGAGTGACGGGGAGCTGAGGACTGAGAATGCATTTGCTGAGGAATGGGACACGATCAACTAGCAACTGCCAAACTAGAAGGCTTCACTTTAGCCAGATAGTTCTTTGAAACACCCAGGTCTGCTGACAAATCAGAAGATCGCACATTACACTGCAAGGCAGACAGTCCTGCTACAAATCTTGCGTGTTTCTTCTGTGCTGATGGGTCAGTATATGATTGGGTACAACCTGGATGTTGAGATGTGGAAATCAGGCTTGGAAAATAAAGTGGGGATGATCAAGCCTAAATGGGAGGGGAAAAAAAATCTTGTTCTTACTCCCAGCTGACTCACTGCTGTCTTTCTCTGCTCCAGCTTGCTTGGAAGAGTTTTGATTACGAGACTTTCCAATTCCCCATTTCTACTGCTAAATTATATACAGCCCAGAAAATAGATGTTGCAAGGTCCTCCCTTCCCCAGCGGTATGAGCTGTAAGGCAAGAATCCTTGCACGCTATCAGAGCCACTAGCATGCTGCTACGTCAAAGCAATGAGAGCATGTGAAGATAATGTAAATTGTGCTACATTTATACAGTCCAGTTAAAAAGAACAGCAGCAGATCTTCATAAAATTCTCTTTCCCTTGCCCTTCTTTTAGAGAAGATCCTATGGGGTCCCAAAGATTCTGCCTCTTATAGGGCCCTTAGAGCTGGAATTGCTGCTTTGTCTATGTTAATCCCTCCTATTGTTATTTCTTCATCCCACTTATTGTTCAAAATAGTTGCTGGAAGGTGCATTTTTGCAGCAAAGTCGGTAATATGTATTGACATCCTAAAACCTCTCCTTCTTTGGTAACTGTAGGAGTTCTCAAAATTCTAACACTTTAATTAACTGAATTTATTAGCCCTCTACAGCAGTCATCCATATTGGAGTGTTAACAGGAATTATGTATTTGCTTTGAAAAATTTTTCTGGTGTTAACATTCCTTTGCAATGCTGATGCAAAATTCAACCTTTTAAAGTGTTCCTGAAGACCTGAATTCTGTTTCTTAAAATACTTTGGAAATACTATATAAGATACAAACAAAAATTTTAATATGTATTGCATTACAATCAAACTGCAAAGAAGCTAATTTGGAAAGTCCTTTAAAGTATAAGTACAGCATGTCACAAAACAATAAAGTGCTTTTTAATTGTATGCAGCTTCCCACTGCTCTTGTCATCTGAGCAATACTACAGCAAATATCCTTGTTTCAACACCATGAGAAGAGATCATTGAAAGTTTTTGCTTTCATTCATATAAAAAAGTCAGACACTGCAACGTATGTCAAAACAAATGAGCATCACCTGAAATGCAGTCTGTGTCATGCCACGTACTGTAGTTTCTCAGCTCTATGCAATAGTCACTCACTTTGGTAGAGCACAGAAGCACATGAGAAGACACCACATCATGCGTTATCCTCTCCGACTCATCCAAAATGGCGTTCAGGGAAAGAAACTACTTCTGAGTCATCAATGTTCTTTTTTTTATCACAGAAAGGAAAGCTTCTATCTTCTCTACCAATTTGTCCTAGCTCTATTTTGATCCATGAGTAGATTAAAATAAGTAAATCTGCCTGGTCTAAAAGTTGGCAAACTGTTTTGATGCTTAATTTCACGTTTTTTTTGGTTTCTTTCAGTTTTAAACAGATCAGAGTCATTATAGCTGGAGTTGCAAATGTGATCATTTTGGACCTTGTTTTTGCCTATGTTTAATGGCAATAGGACCAACCTATTCTACAGGACTTCTTTTATGATAAATATATGAAAAGACAGTGAAGCGCTCAAATACTACAGAGAGAGTACTGAAGATAAACAGGGAGAAAGCTGAGGAGACATTACAGAATGAGCAAGTTCCTTCTCGTCTGTGAATCTCCTGCAAACATTGTATTTTCAATGACAGTAAATAATTCTGAAGAGAATTTTAAAAAGGAGGTGTCCTCCTGTGTTCTAATGTTCCATATCTGCAAGCTTTGTCATCCATTGCGCCAGACTGCTACGAGACAGCATCTATGTGACTAAGGAACTCCATATTTATTTCCAAACTGAAATGGCTAACAGAAGGCAAATCTCTCTGAAAACGGACGGAGCACAAAATCTACTTGCCTACCCTGGTTTTTCAATGGGCAGCTTAGAGCCGCCAAAACCGAGATACAGCTCCTTCCTTGGCTACCTCGCCTTTTATTTATCATGTAATACTTCTCAAGGTTTCCAGCAGATGCATGTGCCCAAAGTAGTGAAAAGAATTAAATACTCTTCCTCTGATACTTTTGCAATTTCTCCTTAATCTGGAAACTTGCTGGAGTAAGTGGATGCTTTCTCTGAAGATTCTCAGAACAGAGTGACTGTACTGGTTCCCCATATTCCCCATCCACATACCAGTACACAACAGCCAGCATAGCAATATTGGAGTGTACTTTCAAAATGAGTTGGAAAAAAATGACTTAATATCTATCTCCTCCAAACTCCAACATGCATCCAATGTGAGGGTAGGAAGAAGCACCATGTCAATCACAATGTCTGCTAGAACAGCAGTATCTGCGATTACATATACATCAACACGTATTTGTTCAGGATTGTATTTAAAAATTGCAACGGACTGACATGAATGAGCATTGCTTTTCTGAGGTTTCCCACCAAATTCCAGACTGGACCGAGAACCCATGTTTATACATCTTTTTTGCAGAACAAAGCCCATCAAACTGTGAACCCAAGAAAAAAATTCTACTTTCCTTTAGAAAGCACTACAAAATGTTTTTGTGAGTCATCACCATCAGCTGCAAGTTTAAATTCCGAAAAAATTATAAGAAAAAGGAAAATATGGTAAATGCTACTTGCGCACAGGAAAATGCATGGGGCATGGGGATTATAGTAATTCAGATGCCAGTAGGTTAAGCGTCAATCTGTAAGTGTTAGTTGTACCAGATTAATGAAGCATCTGTGGTGTTTGCCCAGATTTGCTTTTCCTTTCAGCAATTTATCAATTGTAACATTCTAGAAAATAAAAGCTTAACAAATTCTGTTTACGCTTCTTTTTCACACTACAGTTGTCATCTATATTTATTTAAATGACGTTCCTCATTTCTGACATTTTCCCTAGGGCTTGAAGAGCAGGTGTTCAGATGTAGCTTCAAGCTGTCAAAAATGAAACTGGCAAGGATTTTAACAGATACAGGGCCGAGGTAATACAAGAAAGTTGTAATTTTGAATAATTAAACACCACACAGGATTTGTTAGACTATATCATCATTATCCAAAGGATAGTTTAGTTCAGATTTCATCATAAACACAAAATGGGATGGTGGTCATGGTGGGACTGATACTGGAGCCTTTGATTTGAGTTCTTGTGTCCAAAGCATTTCTTTGCAAATCTAAGGAAACCGCATTGGCTCTGGACCAAAACCTATCAAGATTGCTTTTGTTCCCTCTCCTGGGCCCAAAATGAGGGGAACACTTGCTCTAGAGCCACCACTTAGCCCGCTGTGGGAAGAGCACATCCTTATGTAGCATTGCTCCATCTTGCCCTCTTGACTTTCTGGCTAAAACTGATATGTGGGGTGAATTTTTATCACTTACTTTCTCATCAAGCAGCAACGCCAGTTTATTGTGTGGCTACTTCACAGTATACACACATGTACTGGAATAACATGAGTAGATGTAGCCTGTTATTTGTAGTTGGGTCTGTAACAGCAAGTACCTATTCAACTATCTGTTCCTTCTGGTAAGTTCCAACAGGCCGTGTCTTTTGCTCCTCAGTCAAGTAAGTCTCTGTTGACATATTTATTTCAAGAGCAAGGTCTGATCAAGACTAAAGAAAAAAGAGGCACAGTGACTTAATGTTTTTGAAAAATGAAAAAAAAAAAAAAATCCTTTTATACTTTCAAGGAAATCACTGCTTCTTGCCAGCTGAATCACCATCAAGTGTTGGCATATCTCATGGGCTCATCAAGATGAACAAAACATGTAATTTACCATCCTTCTAAGAAGATATTTTTAACAGGAAGCAAAACCTCCAAAAATATTTTGTGAAAAAGCTCCAAGTGACAGTAATGAATACACTCTACTGCTGACCAAAGAAAATGAAAGATAAACATAAGTTACAAACACATTTTTCATATTCACGTTTTCCTAAATTTCAACCAACTCCAATACAGTGCTAATATAGCACAACCCATATTAAGAGAATTAAAAAAAGAACAGAGAAAGTATTACTAACAGATCGAGAGACCCTGAACTGGCATAAGGAAGAGCGTAGCAGTCCTTTGGGTGGGCCACTCCTGTACGTTGGGCTACGGTGAAGACTACAATGAGTGGCAACTGATAAATAGTTTTCTTTTTTCCTAAAGGGCTTTATGTTTGGACTTCATTATTAACTTCAGCGATACCATCAGAATGAATTGCCTACTGCAATCTAAAAAAACAAGTGCTATTAGCTGCAATCATACAGCAATAATTGAGCACTCTTCAGCTGTTAGCCCAGTGCTTCTTTCAGTGTTTAGGAAAACAGAAGCGACTTAGAGCATGCCAAGTAGGTAGGTTGATGTAACAGTCTTGCAAATGAAGCAGACCAGGGGCTGATACCTACTGGCAATAATCTGTTAGCTGCTTACTCTTTGCTCATACAACTCAGGGATTTCAGTGCTTCTACTCAGAAGTAGCAAAGTAGTAATTGCACAGATCTACTAGCAAACTACCTAAATCGGTCTCAGCCAAGACAGGCACGTGGAACCTCACTCACCTCCTCTACCAAGAAGGAAAACCTCTCACCACTGCCACGCTTCTGGAGAGATGGATTTTTTGCACTTTATTTTTCAAGTTGGGCCTATGTGTACTACTGTAGACATTCACTATAAAAGTGGCAAAAGCACGAATAGTGAGGCCCAAAATGAAAAGTGGGACTGAAACGACTGAGAAAACTGAAAATGGGAGGTTACGCTTCTCGCCAACTGCAGGAAACACAGAGCCAGGAGCTGCTGATGCTGAAGTGTGCCCAAGAAATAGGCATACTGAAAAGCATTGCTAATTTGAATATTAACTTACAACCACTTACCTCTGCTAACACATTCGTAATGGAAATGTAGCGACTGCCATAATACCAAGTCAGCAATTCCTCAGTGAACTCTCTTCCAGGAAACAGGGAACAAGCCATGCACTTCAGAAACAGACTTAAATTAACCTCGGAAAAGAGCACTCCACCTGCTCTTCCTGGCTAATTAGAACTGACTAGCTCTTCCTAAATTAATACACATACTGTACATACAGACATCTTGTGTCTCAGACACAACACCCTATGGAACTACTACAAGATCTAAACCAGTGAATTCTCACAGCCACCTGTGATGCGTTTTGCAGAACAGAGTTGTTTGGTCAATTTTCAAGTTTGTTCTGTGATTCTGACTGAAGGTTCACTTTCACAACAAAGCCATAGAAAAAGAACGAACTAACACTGTCCTTTGTTAACAGAACAGCATTCATACCCTTATGCTGCCAGTTCAACTACACAGAACGTACGAGGACCCCCAAGACAGCACGGTGACTTAAAACGCTCTCTACAAAACCCCATCCAGTCAACGCCTGCCATATACATCAGCCTCTGGAAGCAGGGACAAATGTTTGAGAGAACTTCAACGCAGACATTAGAGACAACTCAGTTACAGCAGGGACTCACTGATGAAATAGAAAGGCAACCAAAAACCCCTGTTCCTGGCCCTGCTGTCCCTCCTCTTTTTTTCTTTTACAAAATGACTAACATATATTATGCTTGTCCGTGTCTATTTCTCTAAAGAAGGGGGAGAATTATTTGATATGTTAAAATACTATAATCAATAATTTTTTTTTTCAAAATTAGCCTACTCCAGTGTGTTTCTTCCTTAAGATACTTAGTTTTTGAATCTAATTAAAAAACCTCAATATGACTGTGTCCTTATACAAAAATTCCTGTTTTCACTATTAAAAAAAAAAACCACTTCCCGTGTAAAATAAACTCTTGATTCTCTTTTGATACCTCTTTGAGCATTCAAATACACTGTAACATTAAACCACTGTAACTAATTTTAGGGTGAACAACATCAGTGCCAATGTGAGTGGTGTCACTGGAACACCACCTATTCCTGTGGTTCAGAGCTCTCCCACAGTAAGACTGTGGAAGTAGAGAAGAGACAACGAACTAAGCACTATCTATGAAATCTTAAATTCCATCTTTTCCTTAAAGTAAAAAACTGAGCCTAAGAATAGGGCACAAAAATTGCTCGCTAGGAAAAGAGGATGTGCTCTGTTGGAGCACAAATTGCTAATTTTTAGGATTACAGTCATTGCTGTCTCTCAGTTGTCTGTAGAAGCCAAGATTAACTGCTAATCTACAATGAAAGGAAAAATAAACTTTAGATCTTGCTAGTTTATGTAATCAAATCCTATTTTGTGAATTGTCTAAGCTCCCAAATGCCCCACCTTTATAAAACTGAGTTTCATGTACAGTGAAAAAAAAAAAAAAATTGAAAACAATCTTTTGTCTAGTCTCTCGATTTTGGGTATCGTGTCAAATCACGTTACAGCTGTGCACTCTGTAAATTCAGCGTGTGTCAGACACAAAACCTTCCAAAATGGACTGGCGGAAATGTGTGCATCCAAGGGCAGGCAAAGAAAACCTGATAACAACTGAGGACTGGGAAAATACTGATGGGTCACCACGTTTTGTGATGGTAGAAACAATGAAGTTCTTACAGAAGAAAAATACAAAGTAGACTACTGTCAATTTCTATTTAAGAAAAAATGCTGTGACTTTTTTTTTTGTTTATATATACTTTTCCATTTGCTGTGTGATGTTTAAACAATAGTTTTACATATATATATATAAATATATATATATATTTGTATTGTATGGATTTGCATTATTTGTGCCATGGTAGTGTTTACATGCCAATATCATGTGCTATTTTATTATGTTAGGCAGTCTGTCTAAGAATTCATGATCATCTATTTTACATTTGTCTGACAAGTATCATCACAACCTCTATTATAAAACAGACTATGGGCCATTACCATATTAACCCCTCCGTCATATTAAGCATCTGCAGACTAACAAGAGAACAACAACAACAAAAAACCTCAGGAGATGTAGCTATTTTTAAAAGACTAAACATTCAAGACTACATATTTCCTCATATTTATTTTGTAACTGTATTTTTCTAAAACATACTAAAATAGAAAAGATGTTCATCTGATTCATCATACAAAGAAAATACCAACATAGTAATAAAATATTGAAAATATATGAAAGCACCCAAACATTAAAATATTCATTTTGGCAAAGACTCTAAGAATATATTTCTTGCAATTTTACAGTAAAGTGCTATTCAATCCACTCAAATTAAGGAATCGGCATTTTAATAGCATGGTTATTATCATCTTAAGGTTACAAATTACTTTGTTACCTTTCTCAACAAGACAACAACTCATTTTGTCAGAAGCAAAGCATTTGAGTTGCATGCACATGAAAATAACCTAAATAACAGCCTCATAGTAAGCGGTGAACAATATAAGTTACCAACTCATTAGGAAAAGAAAATACAGAGAAGCAAACTGAAATGAAAGGAGATTAGTGAAAAAATTAAGAAAATGTAGATGTGGTAAAACATTGTATAAATTAAGAAAGGACAGAAGACTGTGCACCCAACAGTTCTGTAGACTTGCCTTTTACGTGGTGATTTTTTTAATAATCATATCGAACGATATTCTGCTTTATTAGTTAATCAGTTTACTAACGCATTTTTTAAACTGCCCTTTTGTATTTCCTAGAAATGATACTACATCTGCAACACACTGGAGAGATACTGTAAGCAAAAAGACAGAAGCAGAGTATGACCTTTATTTTTCCTCATTAATCTCTTCTTACCTATTGAAGTCAACAGACAAAACTAAATGACCTGTTACAAAGCCAATTTGTAGCAAAAATTAATTCTAGTAAAGAAATTATTTAAAATTTTTAGACCTCATCAAGAGTGAAAATTTTAAATGTATGAAAGATACCATGAGTCTCCTTTTAAGTATTTATCATTTTAATATACATATTTACAGCAATGGGTACAAAGAATCCTTGTTACCATAAATTCTCACTAGCTTCATACACCATTTCTACAACAGTTTCTGAGAAATGGCAGATGTAACACTTTTATGTTGCCGTCAACAATATTTAATCTTCCTCACTTGACTTGCTTTTTTCATAAATTCATCTGTAATTTAAGTGTATTGCACATCTCAGAATAAGTTCTTACACTGACTACGTATTAGCCTTTTTATGAACCAATAATAGGTCATCAAAAGTCAACTCTCACGCTCCTTCTGCAATTTGACTAAAAATTGCTTCAAAAAAAAAAAAAAAAGGAAAGAATAGGAATAGTGTCTCATCATGATTATTTCATTACTGTCTTTGGAGTCAAACAAGGGTTATATTCCTGGTCAATATGGCTGTGTGTATGTTATTTGGTAGGAAATATTTACAATAACTTTGCATTCTAAAAAAGCACAAAAATAAGGAATTTAACCAATGAAAGCAATGAGCCTGAATTACCAAAATAACTACTACTAACAAATATCTTCCTTTATATGTGCATGTACACAGATTATATAAAAAAATCTGCCTGTACTACATCATTTCTGTTAATTTTCCTGAATGAACAACTTAACCTTTAGAATACACTTAAGTTGACTGCTTGCACCTTCTATGAGAGTAATTCAGGATGTAAGAATGAATATGATGAAAAGAAACAAAATATTGTATTTAAAGTAGTTGAATAGAGGGAAAAAAAAAACCTAAGCAGTTTTAAATTATGTTGTTGTATTTGGTTTCCTTCTTCTAGTTCAGTAGTATTTATTGAGTTGTACAGTGAAAATAGGTCCTAGCTCTAACGTCTTCCTCATGCACTGTTCTAAGTGTCAACCTTCAGTAATTTCCTTTGCTGGTCATTCTTTTCTTCTTTTTTTCAGCAAATTATATCATCGTTCATGGTTGTGGGCTCACAAACCTCCTTTTGGCAGTTCCAGAATCCAAGCACAGCAATCTGTTCCACTCCAACCAATCATCATAGGCAGCATATCCAGTGCAAAGCAATTATTTTTAGCTTCTCTGGGTATACGTCAGGTAGAAGCAGAAGGCAACAACAGTAACTGATAGCAATGATAAAACAACTGACAACTGCTGGAACCAGAGGCAGCGATCAATCTGCTCTTGAAGTCTTTTATTAATTTGCAGTAAATGAGTTAGCTGAAAATAGAAATAGTTTCATTAAATTAGAATTACTGCACATGAAAGTACTTGTTAATTTAGAGCTACTGAGCCAATAACTATAAGCAGAGTGGAAAGAAAAAAAAAAAAAAAAAAAAGACAAGACTTCTCTTAGTGATCCCTTTTCTATCACTACGTACTTCAGGAATCTGTTCCACTAAAGCAGCTTTGAATCTTAAGAGTTACGGATAGCCTATATTGCCTATATCATGCAGGTGACATCTTTACACTAGGAAGCAAAAGACACCGCTGAGGCTCATTGATACCCCAGATCTGTAATACATATAAGAAGAATGAGAAAACTGCATTGAAAGTAATATTTTATTAAACTATTACCATTCAACAAAATAATTAAATCACTACCACTGATTTAGTTACTTTCAATTGCTGAGCTTTTCAAATAGTACAATTTATGAAGTATCAAAGGGGTTTAGTACAAATTCTTTTTATCTCTATCTCATTTTATAATTTTGTTCAATATTCCGCACAAAGGCATACATTATTACCTGTATATGTAAATCTTCATTGGTTTTGGCTGGAATATTAAATGTGTTCTCTTTTAATGTCAGAGAAGAAGGCTTACTACTTTCTAGGACATGACACCTGAGCCTGTGAAAGGGGAAAAAAATATGCACCAAAAATCATAAATTTAATGTAACGTTGTATAATTAATAGTAAACTGTCCATCTAACAGTTATTATATGCACTTTATCATCTGTTCTGTTTGATTGATTTTCTAAATGACTACTAGAATCACAGAATCATAGAATCGTTTAAGTTGGAAGGGACCTTTAAAGGTCATCTAGTCCAATCCCCCTGCAACGAGCAGGGACTATTGCAATGATAGTCCAAAAAGGCTTCCTCAGTCCACAAATTACATTTTGACAGCTTTTGATATAGAAAGCAAAATCAAAATTATCTGCACGCTCAGTTAAAATACACCTTCATCATTTTACCTTCATAGCACAGGATCCACTGGATTATTCAGTCAAATACTTACTACCAGAGATGTAACAATTTATTGAACAGCAAACAAAATCTAAAGGTTTTCTTTCCATTTTAAAGCTTAGCAACATTTTTCATGGAGTCCACCTCTTCCACAGTTGAATATGCAGGAACAGAATTTCAAGCCACAATTGAAGGTAGTGGAATCCTACGCAATTTATAAAATACAGCAGAAGTTCCTCTGATATCATGCAAGTCAATTAGTGTGGGAATGAATTTATTTGCTAAAGACATGGTTAAATTGAGGCTGTGGCATTTTTCTATTTTAAGGAAAGAGAAATGCTAAAACTTCTCTGGCAAGACAAAACAAAAAAAAAGGGACAAACGGGTGCAATAAAATCTAAGTAGAATCCTCAGATAAAGCACTTACATGTATAATATTAAAGAGATAATAATTACATTCTCCACTACTTTTAATGTAGGTTTAATAAAAAAAGTAAAGGTCAGTTTTGTATTGATCAGTAACATACATATGTGGCACACTTTGCAGGTGATAAATTTAATGTAATCAAATAATCTCTCCCTATTGTTTCAGGGTCTGTCTTAAAAAAATTCCAACATTTATGCAAAGAAGCTTAAGGTCACTCACATGATGTAGACTTTGTTTAATAGGGAATTAATGGATAAGCATTTGAAGCAAAGATAGAGCAAGACTATGGCATCAAGTCTCAAAAATACTTTTTCCATGTTAATTTTGGTCATGTGGGGGTAAAGGCAGCTCCAAAAGAAAAGAGAAAAAAAAAAAGAACAATCTAAAGTAAAAATACAAATTACTTTGTTTTAAAGATGAAACAGCACCTTGATATCATGACTTTAAGAATTCTGGATGAAACAGAACTACAATAAACTTTTCCTAGAAATATACAGTGATACAACTAGATGTGAACAGATGAGAGAGAAGAGTAACGGGCATCTTTAAAAGACTGTATGAGGAAAAATATTTTCCTAGTGGTATTTTTTCACCATTAAATATGGAAAAACACACATATGAATGTGTGATAGGTTTTACAGAAATTTTCTACAAAACTATGATTTCCGTAGCAGAAAAGGAATATTTTTTTAATATTCTCTAGAAAACAGTTTTGCATTGGGTATGTCTTCTTTCCTTGCTTGTTTCTTTTTAGAAAACTCAAGTGGCACATTCTTATTTAAAAAAAAAAAAAAATTCTACCGTCTATGTGTATTGTCACAGCCATTCGTATTTTTTCCACTTAAGTCTTAATCAGCACAAGAACAACAACAATAGAAGGAAAAGCGTATGTAGAATACCATGACATTTTATGCATTAAAACCACCTCTAATCAGTTAAAACAGAGTGGAAGCCTCAGCAGTATACTTCAGTCAGTAAGCACACAATTGGGTTTGGAGAATCCTTCACTGATTGTGAAATGCAAGTGCTATAAATCAGCTAAATACTAATGGCTAAAAAATCCCCTATTAACAGAAAACCAACACCTCACCTATGTTCCATCACTTTGGTCCTAGGCACTTCTTTCCAAAACTGAGTCAGTTCTGGTACACCTGCTCCAGAAGACTGGTCCATTTCTGCTGCCATTATAAGGAAACGATCCTGCAGAGAAGCTCCAAAACCTGCCCTCAAAGAAAAAAAAAAAAAAAAAAAAAAAAAGTGTGCTTTTTTAAGACATTACAAAGTGTATAGAAGCATTTTTGAAAAAAAGTTTTAAAATGAGAGTTTGTTCATTCCAGGACATCAGACTCTGACTTACTGGAAATAAAAACAATGAAATAATTCTCTTAAGCTCAACAATTTTGATTACAATTTTCCCAAAATTCTGCAGTTTCATTTTAACAGAACTAGTTTCACCCGAACAATTCAAGGGCAACCCAGAATTCTGTAAAGAATGCATTCTCCAGCAAATTCACCTGTCCTTACAACAATTTAGGAAACTGATTTACTGCAGATAAACTCCCACTGTAATAGAGCACAACTGAGACAGCTACCACTGACTTTTTTTTGTTTTTTTAAGACAAGAAACAGAAGGGGCTGCAGACAACAGCTGCTTATGCCTAAGTGAAGTAGTAAATCAGTACGGGCAGTTACTCAAATGCTGTCTGACATCCCTGGTTTTTTACAAATAGTAACACTCTCATACAACAGTCAAGTTGACATGGGTATCATTCAGCCTTACACCCCAGCAAGCACACACAAAGGATAGTATCTTGTCTAGATTTCTTAAAAATTCTATTGTAAGATTTTACTAACCACCATGAAGAGAGACTATTATATCCAGTGATGTGCCAGGTTCACAGCTGCTGTTACTGGGTTTAACTCTGTATTTTTCAGGAGCAGTTGTTCTCACCTATGAACAAAAAATACCAAGCAAGCCTACAGTAAATGCATGCACAAACTATGATTGTTTCATAACCTCCCTCATTCTGTAGTAAGTAAAATCCCCAAAAGCTTACATATTAAGACATGGTAATACATACAGTCTTTAAAATCCTTTATTTTGTAGGAGTAACCAGACACTGGTATTTAATGTTTTCCACTCTCTCAACCACTTCTATCCTTTCTTTTCTGGCATATGCTATTTTTCTCTCTTATAAACATACATAAAAAGAGCCAAGAATATCAAATGGACTATCTCTTAAAATTCTTAATATGAAAGTATGAAAACTTCAGTTATTTGTGTGTGCAGAGAACACAAAAGATGCGGTAGAAAACCAAATCAAGATGCAAGCCAACTCAATATTTCTGAAGCAAACATAACTGCATTCTTTCCTTTCCTTTGACGGTGACATTTACAGATAGAGCAGCATCATTTTGGAGCATTACTAACTCGTTCCCCGCCGAGATTTAAAAAGGAGAAAAATTCTAAAGAGATCACTTTTCAACGGTCAAGCCTTTCTTTTTTTGGGAAGTATTAGACTCTCACTAAAGAACTAACCATCCCCATAGCTCTTTTTCAGCCAGTGCACCAAAGATCTGTATTACCGATTATCCCCTTTGGGGTGGTACATAATAGATACAAATTCAGCTAGAAGAGTTATCTGTTCTCCTTCAAACATCACAACAAAAATTTAGACTGAAAAGTGGGTTTAATAGAATTTCTTCCTCCTTACCAAAACAAGAAAAAGTTACACATTTAGTAAAGTAAAACAGACCACACATAAAATAATTACCTTAAAAGCCACTATGTTTTTAGTGACATTTGTGAGAACTATCAAACATTTTTTTTCTCCAGTTTCTTTGGAGCCAAAATATAGTTCTTCTGCTGGGCTAATAAAAAATTTAAAAAAAAATAGTTTATTCAAATTATCTTTACAACATATCATAGAAAAAACCTGAACACACCTACAAGAAAATAAAATACTTTCAAGCCTGCAGCTACAATCACTATAAAGTTTTTTATCAAAAAAGCTGTGAAAACAAAATGCAGAAAATTTGTAGTGAAGCTCAGGGTTGATTCATGACCACAAGTGGACCTAGCTGCCTCAGCTCATTACTGCCCTTGACTTCTTCCATCTGGAATAGTGTGACCATCTGCAACAGCAGGAATAGCCAACAGATATATACGGTCACTTCAGCCACTGCATCTTAGAGCGGGTATGCTAAGGGAAAGCATCATTAATTTTAATTTATGCTAATATTAAGGAGTATAAGGTGTCACAAACAGGGAGTAATTTCCACCTCGCACATCTATCCTTGTAATGGGTATAGCGCACACAAAAGAGGAGCAGGCAGATATCTGTGAGTGGCAATTATTTCAACCACTACAGCTAAATTCACTTGTACTTATGAGTCAGTCTTCACATACTTTTGGTGACACATGCATAAATAAAGTTATTGCTTGTTTTTAATGTTCTTGTGCAATTAGGAGAGTCATGCATGAAATCTTTTAAACCACATCAAACTAACACAACTCATTTTGGAATAAGCATTCAAATGAACTAGGCAAAAAGTAGGGCATGCTCATATACTACAAGTTGAGAGGAAACTCAAGTAACAAGTGAAAACCTGTTTTCTTTCAATGTCACATTAGGAGTACACAAAGAACTGCCATACTATGCAGTACTACAGAGCTGCATATTCTTTTGACAGAAAGCCTTTTTCAAAAAATGTGTTACTTTTTTTTTCTCCCCTTTTTAGAACGCCAATTTCATGTTAGTTTGACCTCCTCCTCAAAAGACCTCCTTTTTACAGTACCAATCCTTCTTTCTTCTCTCACTTAAACAAACCAGTGTATTAGCCGAGAAGAAAAATCCTTGGTGCTGTAGGGCAAGCCCGAATGCCCGTGCTAGAAGAGGAGTCCAATGGTGACTCTGTGTGTGTGTGTGTGAGTGCCATGTTCACAATGCATTAGACAGTTCACATGGTAAGAAATATTTTTCTTTTTGGTGGGGAAGAAGGAAGTGTGCCGAGTGAGGCAGAATGCAAGAGACTGATAGGTTTAATACAGATTAATAGGGTAACTGTATCCCCTTCTCCTCTCAGTTTGTTTTCCTGTTCCCAAATTCTCAACTTAAATAACTAATAACAGTAGGGAAAGGAAGGATTGTAGCTACAAAGTATTCCGGTTATCTTAATACTCTATTATTGCAGCTGTGTGTTACAGCAATTGCAAGGTAAATCATGAGGCAGGAAAGCATTAACTAGCATCAAAACAAGCCACAAAAAGAGCTCAAGGAAAAGAACCTTCCACCAGAGCCTGATCTTTCTTGTTCCACCACCAACTGTGGCTATTAACAGACCAAAAAAAAAAAAAAAAAAAAAAAAAAAAAAAAGAGAAAGAAAGAAATGGGGCTTGGTGGCCACTGCTGTATGCCTGTTGTCTGTGAAATCAACCAGTTCCATAGTGTTAGGGGTGGAAGGTGTATAGTTCTTGGCAGGGTGGGGTGTTTTATTTTAAATGAATACCCAAGCTTCTTATTTTTTACAGAAATAATACTTTCTTTACTCTGATGTGTGCGGGGTAACCATTTCAGCTTGTATTAGAAATTGTTGTCTCAAAATACACCACAACATGAGCTAGTCTTCTGCCAGACAGTGCAAGTAAACTGCTGCTTTTTGTCTTACCAAATATATTCATTTATTGAGGAGGAAGGCCAATAAAGACCAGTCTTTCACAGTAAGGTATGCAAGACAAATGCAATCATGGTCTAAACCGGGAAGAGACAGATGACTAGCGAGTATGCCTACAAATACAAGAAACAGAAGAGCACGAGTACCCAGCTTTGGTCATACACCAGAGCCAACAAGTACTAAGCAGCGATAGGTAAGGAAGACCCCTGGGGCGGTCCAAAGAGGCCTCACCAGGCCTTCTGCCGCAGCAGTCAGAGAGGCACAGAGCGGCTGCTGGTTCTTGGTGACTGCATGGTGCCAGGGCTGCTCTGCCTCAGCTGCCCCGTCGGGCTCCGGGCTGCTCCCTTCACAGAGCAACACTGGTATCAGCAAGGATACAAGCTAATCACGCTGGCAGAGCGTATAGTCTGAGATATGTGCCCGTGACTAGTTATAAACGGCACTATATTTTATTAATTCAATAAATTTCAGTTCAGTGTCCTGAGAAAGATTCCAGGGAAATAAAAACTAGTTCTAGCTTCCACAGAGTCAGATTACTAATAAAGAGGAACAGCTGTGCATACTCTCAAGAGTTTACTTAAAACAAAAACAACAAACAAACAGCCAGCAAGGACAATGGAGACACCAGTATTTTATTTTCCATGACAGCAAGACTGCAAGTACTAGCACCTCTACACTTGACTAAGTTCACTCTTTCATGTAATTTACATAAACTCCAACACTTCTATTTCAACATCAGAACTTGAAATATTTTAAGAGAAAAAAAAAAAGGTACAGTTTGGGGAGCGGGGGTTGAGCATTGTTTTTGTTTCTTTGGTTGTTGTGGTTTTTCTTGGGTTTGGTTTGTGTGATTGGGGTTTTTTTGTTTGCTTGTTTCTGTGTTTTGGTGTTGTTTTTTTTTTCTTTAAATAGTAAGTGGAAGAACACAGCAGCTTGTCATAGGGACAGAAAATTTTAAACATTCTTTTAAAAATCACAGTTCTGTAGTCTATACCTTTGTCCTGCCATACAAGAAACTAAGTCTATATAAAGGAGGTTTTTGCACAAAGGACTATAAAGATAATTTTCATTTCAATACCAGGAAAATTTGACACATACAAAAATATTTTATGCTAATGAGCATATCATTATTCAAATTCATTCCAAGACTAATTCAGTACAGCACTTACAAAATTAGCTAAGGAATTACCTATAAATTAGATATTTTCTTCATTCATCTAATAGCAAACTGGAAGTGAAAATAAAAGTTAACATCTAAATAAATTTCTAAACAAGCATCTTCACCTGAAAGGCAGTGAAAAGAAAAAGTGATATTGGCTAATTGATTTTTTTCCCCCCTAGTTTAATGATAAAAAGCAGATTAACTGCAAGATGTAAGCATCTTGGATGACAAAATCTTCTGAGCAGATATGCCATTTATACAGAGCACTTCCCACGCACAATAAATTGGACTCATTCATCAAGTTTAATTGCGGCAAACTACTGGTGTAGACATTTACACCATCTTAAGTTAAAAGAATTCAAGCACTATTTAACAGTGAAAGCTGTCTTAAAAAACAATGCATTTACTCTTAAGCCAATGCAATCAATGTCAAACCATTGCTCTCATTACAGATAAGCAGAGGTTTAACTAAATCCAATGATAGACATTTTCTCAATATAAATGAAACCATGAAATGCTTCTACAATTCTATGAAACAAACACCTACTAATTAGTACAAAAAGCATGCCAATGGTGACACCAAAAGATTCACTAAAAACACGTAAAACCAGAAAAATTGAGCTTTGTAAAAATCATTCTTAAAAGGATGTTTATAACTTGTTTTCCTCTAAGTCTGAAAAAATAGTTTATTTTGAAAACCAACTAGTTCAATACTCAAGTGTCCAAGGCACATTTAAAAAAATTAAAGAAAATTATTATTACCTGATATGTAATAAAGGTCCTTTAAAAGTGGTTAATGCTTTCTTTGCATTTTTTGGTTTGATCTCTGTTTTGTCAGTTTCCTCTGATTTGGAAATTTGTTCTATAGAATTCATCTGAGTAAAAATGATAGTTATAATGATTAACTAGAAACCTAGGTTACACACGTTACAGAATCGTGTCAGTATTTTAAAGAACATGAGAGTCTTATTTCAATGATTTATATATTACAGACCAAGCTTAATATGTATTCATTCCTTGAAGCTGCTTGAAGTCCACTGAATAAAGTGATTTGTTGTAGAAGTTACATAATGTATTAAACATGCATGAGAGAAAACGTCTGCCTTGTTTTCTCCTGTGTATTTTCCTGATGCCCAAGTTGGTTATTTTTGAAAACTCCAGACACATTAGGTTATAGTCCTTCAAATATTTAAGATTATAAAGCAGTGATGTTATTCTTCCACCGCAAAACTTCTCAATTAATACAGACACGCCAATACAATCACTGCAACACTGAACAGAAAACACAAAACACAATTCCCCACTTTACTGTATTGCAGAGTTACTAAACATATCTTCACTGCTTTTAGATGAACTCTGAAGTATTGGAGAGCTTAAAAGGAATAATGCTAATTGAACTGGTGCATCCAGAACTGCAGATATCTTAGGTTCTGAGGGTTTTCCTCTATTACATTAAGAAAATAGATGTCAGCAGGCCTGGATATCTTATTACAAAAACCAAAAGAACTCTCAAATTAAGTGGAAAATGGGACAAGGCAGGGAGGGAAATATAGAAGACTGAAAGAATTAGTGACATCATGACTCAAGGTCAGTTAGCTGAACAGTTTGCTTACCCTTGTTTTTATTCCACTTAAAATACAGAGAGGACACGAAAAGAATTCAGTTTATGTAAATTTGAAGTATGGGAATGAAAGGAATACAAAATGTCATAGAAAATAGGTTTTATAAAAAGAAACCACACAGTAATTTGATTTTTTCTTTTTTTTTTTATAATTACAGTTAGCGTAAAAGATTGGTGTGTAAATACACTGTACTAGTTATGTGTTGGGCTTTATTTTACATAAATTGAATTAAAATCACCAGAGAAAATATTACTACAGCACACATTAAAGATGGAGGCACCTACAGGACAGGCACTTAGTAACCAGGTTTATCACTCGTGGCTCCCTCTACTCTGTGGAAAGAAATAGGCCCTTCTGTGGCATAAGAGAAGGCATACGTATGTAAAATAAAGCAGATGAATTCTTAGTGATGACAAGAGTCTGCATATGAAGACTGGTAGTGCAGTAAATAATGAAGACAATGATATCTCACAGATTACTTGAAATCTGTTAGTTTGGAAGCTGGCCTTATTAAAAAATATTTGAATATTTAGACATAGTCAAGTAATAAATAATCAACTTAAAAATAAGAAATGCCAACCATTCTGAGACAATAAGGGAGTATTTTTGAAAAAAACATTTTGGAAAAGAACATAACATTGAAGTGGCAAACAATGGTGTACTTGCTGTGGAAGAAATAGTATTATTCTTAAATATGTGAACAGAAGAACAGTGAGTTGAAGCAAAAAAATAATCTACTTTTTACAGAAACAGTACCAACAACAACAAGATATGGTCTGAAGTTTTAAAAGTATGTTAAAGTTAATGCCTTAAATATGCCTGAAGATTAATTGATAGATGATGAGCATAAATGTCAATCTTAGTTCATTGAAAAGATTGAGTAGCAGCTTGATTACATTGTACAAAAGAGAAAATACCACAAACCAAATTATTATTTTTAAGAGTGGAAAAAAGTAAAAATACTACTTTAAGTAGAAAGCTGAAGTCAGCCAAGCAAATTAAAAACAAACAAACACTGAGGCTATTAAGTACCAAAGCCAACTCACACACTGAACAGGAATTCTCCACACTTCCATATCTGAGAATCAGAGCTTGGAAGATGTGCTACAACCAAAACAAGCTACTGAGTCTAGTGGTCAGGAAGTCACCATGGTCATGTAAAGCTTCCTTTTGACCTTAAGGTCAGTGAAATTATCTTTTTTTGAACAGCTGGCCAAGTTGCAAAGAACAGCTGGACTACTTAAAGTGAGCTGTGCATTTCAAATTATTCTGACAACAACTTAAAACAGTAAATGGAAGTGTAATATTATTCAGTTCCATTAAAGAGAAGTTTTGCTATTCATATTCAAAAATTAATTATGGCACTAAAGTGGTGAATTTCAGATTTTTCCTACTGTTTTCAAGAGTGATATTCCCACTGACTGTCATTGCATATTCCTAAATATCACTGCATACGCACTTGTGTAAAACAATGCCTTTATATTTCAGGATAAAAACCACTGCAGAAAGATTATATTGTAAAACAGGACTGATGGATTAGGAATACGATTTCTCCAGAGACTAAATGAAAACTCTTGTATGTTGAGATTTTATCAATAATTTAAGAAAACAAATTACCATCCAATAAAGTATTTCACTGTTAATGTTTCCTCATGTACATACTGACTTTAGCATCTGAGAAAACTAGATGTATTTTAAGATGTACACCACTAAATATCCCAAGATTTAAAATAAACCAACTAGAAAGACATAACCTTTGAAAACAAAACACAGAAACCTTTTGAATTTTACTGTACAATTCACTATATT